>NC_052313.1:15521861-15880611 GCF_016432855.1 Salvelinus namaycush
ATTAGTACAGTAATGATCTCGCACCATTAGTACAGTAAAGATCCCGCACCATTAGTACAGTAGTGATCCCGCACCATTAGTATAGTAGTGATCCTGTACCATTAGTACATTAAAGATCCCGCACCATTAGTACAGTAGTGATCCCGCACCATTAGTACATTAATGATCATGCACCATTAGTACAGTGGTGATCCCGCACCATTAGTACAGTAATGATCCCGCACAATTAGTATAGTAATGTTCCCGCACCATTAGTACAGTAAAGATCCCGCACCATTATGGTGCCACCAACCCCAAGCTAACTGAGTGTTTCAGAAAGTGACTAAAATTAAAGCCATTTGAAAAGGGAAATCAGAATTATTTTTTCAGTGTCCTGTTTTCCCCAGACCATTAAGCCTGCGGACATCGCCACAGTGAGGAAACTGGGCAAGCCCCCACACCTGATCATGCGCATCATGGACGCCGTGCTGCTGCTGTTCCAGCGCAGGGTGGACCCTGTCACCCAGGACCCAGAGAGACCCTGCCCCCGGCCCTCGTGGAGCGAGGCCCTCAAACTAATGCAGCAGTCTGGCTTCGTCAGCATGCTGGTTAACTTTAGTAAGGTAAGCCATACTAAAGGTAGAAGAGGTTCCAAGATGTATGGGCATATTTAATCAGTCTTAAATGATCAAATTCACCTTGTCCAAGTGCATTCTCGAGTGGTTATAAAAGTCTTAAGACTTCACATAGACTTACACCAGTGGTCACCAACCTCAAGATCACTTTCGCAGTCAAAAAGCAGCTGAGATCTACAGCTCAGATTTTTTTTTACATTAACCTCACACAAACAGTTTTGAAGGAATGAGGTTTGGGCAGTAGGCCTAATACATTATCACAGCATATTGGCTATATGATTGGCCTGCCAATATTGTTAATCAGACCATATTATATTTCAAAACTCGAGCTTTGATAACAAAATAGATCAGTTGGTTTAGCACTGTTGAGGCACTGTGGAGCATGAATTGAAATAATTCGCTTTTTTATTTTACTGGACTGATGGTAACTACATCTGATGGTCAACAAGGTAAAATCAAAACGTCAATGATCTTCAGGTCGAAAAGTCGGAGCTCTAGAAAGATGCTAGAGTTTCCGACTTGGAATTCCGAGTTGGATGACCGTTCAAAACGATTTTTCCCAACCGCCTCTCACGGTCCCTGCTCTCTCCTTCCTTTCCTCTGGTGAGACTGACCAGAGAGAGGGGACACCGTCTTCCACCTGATGGCGAAACTTGAGTCGCACCGCATCTGCTTCATGCACAAATTCATGTTGTTCCTATGACCAGAGAAATTTAAATATTCCTTCATATTTACAATCGACACAACGATACTTGGCTACTCATTCATTGCAGCTGCAGCCCGAGCGGATGTACGGAGAAGCACGTTTTGTAATAGTGTTTAATAAAAACAGTGACAGTGTTGAATATCAACTTAAACATGAACTCACTCATAAAAACACCAGCTCTTTTCTGTATTCATTGACAGTCTCTCTGTGGTCATGGTTTTAAAAGTTATTAAATCTTACATAGGCTGGTAGCCTATTAAACTTGGCTGTGGCCAGGGTCATGGAAGCTCTGTAGCCACGGTGATTTGAGCTAACCAATTGGGCAGCGCAGTAGGTTCACTCGATTTAGTCACAGATATGCCGGTCCGCTGGGTAGGCGGAGTTTGTCTCATGGGAACACTTTGCTTATTCGGTGCGCAGGACTTTTGAATCAAGTGCACCTACTGGGATCAGCTCAACACAATTTTAAAAAAGGAGCGCAAGCCTTTATCGTTTGTTGGCTTTTCTACAGAAATATTTGGTGATCGACTAGGAATGCCTTGAAGATCGACCAGTAGATCGCAATCGACCCGGTTGGCAACCACTGACTTACACCAACTATATAGGCTCGATATAACCAGCCATTTTCCTTTCCATGCAAGGCTTTAACTAGGAATTTTCAGCCATGCGGCCATAATCTTTAACGTCTGCCTTGAACAGTATGGCCAGAGTCATATGTACTGTATCTAGAGTATGGAGGATTTTCATTTGAGCCCGTTTGCTGCAACAGGAATTGTGAATTATTATTTGGATTATAATTAATGGACATTTTTGTAGGGGTCGAAACATTTTTTGTCAGGGGAAAATCAAGTTTGAAATGTCGAAGTGGAAATGACAAACTTCAGAAGCATTTTTAAACCTCAAATACACTACAGGTTTTACATTTCCTGCATTGCAGGAAAGTTCTACTGCAACAGGGGAATACAATGAAGATCCTACATCTGAATATGGACCTAGGTATTTGTATTTGTATGTATTATGAATCCCCATTAGCTGCTACCAAGGCAGCAGCTACTCTTCCTTGGGTCCAGCAAAACTAAGGCAGTTTATACAATTTTAAAAACATTACAATACATTCACAGACTGTGTGCCATCAGGCCCCTACTCCACCACTACCACATATATACAGTACAAAATCCACGTGTACGTGTGTGTCCTGTTCTGAACTAATTGCAATTTTCCTAAGTCCTTTTTTGTGGCACCTGACCACACGACTGAACAGTTGTCCAGGTCCGACAAAACTAGGGCCTGTAGGACCTGCCTTGTTGACAGTGCTGATAAGAAGGTAGAGCATCTGTCACGATCACTGTCTTCAAACTCCTTGTCATAAATGAGCCAAGGCGCAGCGGACATGTAATTCCACATCTTTAATAAAGTGAAACCTTCACAAAAAAACAGGTAAACAGAAACCGAACGTGACGCAACCGTGGCGCACACAAACACACACAGAAAATAAATAATTACCCACAAACACAGGTGGGAAAAAGGCTGCCTAAGTATGATTCCCAATCAGAGACAACGATAGACAGCTGCCTCTGATTGGGAACCATACCCGGCCAACAAAGAAACAGACAAACTAGAATGCCCACCCAAATCACACCCCGACCTCACCAAATAGAGAAATAAAAAGGCTCTCTAAGGTCAGGGCGTGACAGCATCGCCTTATCATGGACATACTTCTCCCCATTTTAGCTACTGTTGTATCAATATGTTTTGACCATGACAGTTTACAATCCAGGGTAACTCCAAGCAGTTTAGTCACCTCAACTTGCTAAATTCCACATTATTTATTACAAGATTTAGTTGAGTTTTAGGGTTTAGTGAATGATTTGTCCCAAATACAATGCTTTTAGTTTAAAAAAACATTTAGGACTAACGTATTCCTTGCCACCCACTCTGAAACTAACTGCAACTCTTTGTTAAGTGTTGCAGTAATTTCAGTTGATGTAGTAGCTGACATGTGTAGTGTTGAGTCATCCGCATACATAGACACTCTGGCTTTCCTCAAAGCCAGTGGCAATTCATTAGTAAAGATTGAAAAAAGTAAAGGGCCTAGACAGATGCCTTGGGGAATTTCGGATTCTACTTGGATTATGTTGGATAGGCTTCCATTAAAGAACACCCTCTGTGTTCTGTTACACAGGTAACTCTTTATCCACAGTATAGCAGTGGGTGTAAAGCCATAACACATACATTTTGCCAGCAGCAGACTATGATTGATAATGTCAAAGGCCAGACTGAAGTCTAACAAAACATCCCCCACAATCTTTTTATTATCAATTTCTCTCAGCCAATCATCAGTCATTTGTGTAAGTGCTGTACTTCTCTATAAGCATGCTGAAAGTTTGTTGTCAATTTGTTTTTTGTAAAACAGTATTGTATCTGGTCAAACACAATTTTTTCCAAAAGTTTACTAGGAGTTGGTAACAGGCTGATTGGTTGCCTATTTGACCCAGTAAAGGGGGCTTTACTACTCTTAGGTAGCGGAATGACTTTTACTTCCCTCCAAGCCTGAGGGCACATATTTTCTAGTAGGCTTAAATTGAAGATGTGGCAAATAGGAGTGACAATATCGTCCGCTATTATCCTCAGTAATTTTCCATCCAAATTGACAGACCCTGGTGGCTTGTCATTGTTGATAGACAACAATAATTTTTTCACCTCTTCCACACTAACTTTATGGAATTTAAAATTACAATGCTTCTCTTTCATAATTTGGTCATAAATACTTGGATGTGTAGTGTCAGCATTTGTTGATGGCATGCTATGCCTAAGTTTGCTAATCTTGCCAAAAAATCATTAAAATAGTTGGCAATATCAGTTGGTTTTGTGATGAATGAGCCATCTGTTTCAATGAATGATGGAGCTGAGTTTGCCTTTTTTCCTAGAATTTCCTTTAAGGTGCTCCAAAGCTTTTTACTATCATTTTTGTATATCATTTATCTTGGTTTCATAGTGTAGTTTCTTCTTCTTTTTATTCAGTTTAGTCACATTTGTGCAGCCAGACTTATTTGCCATTCCTTTTGCCTCATCCCTCTCAACCATACAATTTTTCAATTCCTCATCTATACATGGGGATTTAACAGTTTTTACAGTCATTTTCTTAATGGATGCATGCTTATTAGCAACTGGAATAAGCAGTTTCATAAATGTGTCAAGTGCAGTCTCTGTTTGCTCATCATTACACACCATGGACCAATAGATATTCTTACATCAACAACATAGGAATCACTACAAAACTTCTTGTATGACCTCTTATACACTATATTAGGCCCAGCCTTTGTAACTTTGGTTTTCCTAGATATGGCTACTATATTGTGATCACTGCATCCGATGGATCTGGATACTACTTTCAAGCAAATTTCTGCAGCATTAGAAAATATGTGATCAATACATGTTGATGATTTCATTCCTGTGCTGTTTGTAACTACTTTGGTAGGTTGGCTGATAACCTGAACCAGGTTGCAGGCACTGGTTACAGTTTGAAGCTTTTTCTTGAGTGGGCAGCTTGATTAAACCTGTCCGTCTGAGACGTGTTAACCCTATGGGGACTCTCTGTCTAAAATGTCTCACCTACAGTATAGCTAACAGGTTTGAAAGTAAAGCCCCTTCTCAGATCATTACTAGCCTAGGTTATAAATACAACTCTGTCATTCACTGTCTATCAGTATTTGTGGCTTCAATACAGCACTTTCATTCACTGTCTATAGCAGCTCTAGAGTTTTTTTCCCCAAACTGTCTGCACTCATCTGACACACACACACACACACACACACACACACACACACACACACACACACACACACACACACACACACACACACACACACACACACACACACACACACACACACACACACACACACACACACACACACACACACACACACACACATTCACTTACTTAGGAGGGGATTAGGAAAGCTGTCCAGGCAGTGAAATATGGACGCCAGGGGATAGCCCCCGCATAGTGACTGTGTGGCAGTGTGAAATAGAAACAGAGGTGCCAGAGGTGCCAGAGGTGCCAGTGAAGTCAAGGAACTTGGAGTTTTTGGAGTTGTGAAACAACATGCCGTCTGAAATGACTGACTGACCTTCCTCTGTCCAATCTGTCATGAGCCTTTTAATAGATGTTTATCAAATTAACTAATTGGCCAGATAGCCCACTTACCTGGTGCCGCTGATTTAAAAGAGACTGAACATCAGAATTACAGTTTTTCAGTCTTCCTTGCCTGAAGTTGAATATCCCTGTAATAGAACATGTAATTACAACATAACGGATGTCAGATTCCAGTTTTCTGTACTTTCCATTACGACTTATGCCCCCACATCACTTCCAATGCATTTGTTTACTCTTGTACTCTCACGTCACCAGGATTCTATCACTGAGGAGGTAGTGGAGCTGTTGGCACCATACCTGGACATGGAGGACTACAACCTGGAGGCAGCCAAGAGGATCTGTGGTAACGTGGCTGGCCTCTGTTCCTGGACTGAAGCTATGAAGGACTTCTTTTCCATTAATAAAGAGGTCCTCCCTTTGAAGGTACACTACTCAACAACCATGGACCCTTCTTTGAAGGGAATATACTGTATACTTATGAGTGGGTCCTCTTGCTCAGTTGTGCACCGGGGCCTCCCACTCCTCTTTCTATTCTGGTTAGAGCCAGTTTGCGCTGTTCTGTGAAGGGAGTAGTATACAGCGTTGAACGAGATCTTCAGTTTCTAGGCAATTTCTCGCATGGAATAGCCTTCATTTCTCAGAACAAGAATAGACGAGTTTCAGAAGAAAGTTCTTTGTTTCTGGCCATTTTGAGTCTGTAATCGAACCCACAAATGCTGATGCTCCAGACACTCAACTAGTCTAAAGCAGTTTTACTGCTTCTTTAATTACAACAACAGTTTTCAGCTGTGCTAACATTTTTGCAAAATGGTTTTCTAATGATCAATTAGCCTTTTAAAATGATAAACTTGGATTAGCTAACATAACGTGACATTGAAACACAGGAGTGATGGTTGCTGATAATGGGCCTCTGTACGCCTATGTAGATATTCCATTAAAAATCAGCTGTTTCCAGCAACATTAGTCATTTACGACATTAACAATGTCTGCACTGTATTTCTAATCAATTTGATGTTATTTGTATGGACAAAAAAAAATGCTTTTCTTTCAAAAACAAGGACATTTCTAAGTGACCCCAAACTTTTGAACAGGACCACTTCCATTACACTTCACCCCCCTTGACTGGCTGGGTACAAACCCAGGTCTTCTGCACACTACTGTGTAAGTCTGTGTTAGCCCACTGAGTTACATACAGCCTAGTCATTAACTCAGGGAGCTAACACAAATCCTCAGTTCTCAAACAAGGTTACTCACCTAACCAATTCTTTTGAATATGTCCCCAGGCCAACCTGACCCTGCAGGAGGCCCGACTTGGTGTGGCCCAGGGGGAGTTGTCCCGGGCTCAGGAGCAGCTAGACGCTAAGCAGCGGGAGCTGGATGAGGTGCAGGCGCTCTATGACGCCGCCATGAGGGAGAAGCAGACCCTAATGGACGACGCCACAGTCTGCCGACGCAAGATGGCCAACGCCACCGCACTAATCGACGGGCTTGGTGGTGAGAAGGTGAGGCGCTTTAGCCAACTCCTCAAACTGTCATGCCATATGATTGTTGACATCTCCATGCGTCTATCTTGTTGTGTTTGTCTGTCAGATCCGCTGGACTGAGAGCAGCGCCCTGTTCCAGACTCAGATCAGACATCTGGTTGGGGATGTGTTGCTGGCTACTGGCTTCCTGTCCTACGCTGGTCCCTTTAACCAGGAATACCGCAACCTATTGCTGCAGCTCTGGAGAAAGGAGATGGGCAGCCACCACATCCCCTACAGTGATGTAAGACTCAGCTACACTCTTCACTGTTCTTGTCCCATTTGTCCATATAGATTCAAGGTCTTAACTTTGTAACAGTGATGTTAGTACATAGTCACTACATTTGATATTATCATTGGACAAAATTATCACATTGAGCTGATTAGTTGTGCTGTTTGAGACCATACTGGAATTGACCTTGAATTGACCATAACTGCTGTAGGAGCTGAATGTGATCAGCATGCTGGTGGACAATGCCACTGTGGGGGAGTGGAACCTTCAGGGCCTACCCAATGACGACCTGTCCATCCAGAACGGCATTATCGTCACCAAGGCCTCACGCTACCCCCTCCTCATCGACCCACAAGGCCAGGGAAAGATCTGGATCAAGAACCGTGAGAAGGATAGGGAGCTAGAGGTAACGAGGACTGAGTAGCTACAGTTATCTCACCCATAAAAAGTCAGTCTGTATGAGATAAATGTCTGGAGAAACAGACAACATTTCTTTAATCCAAATGAACTTGACCCTACCTGTTTTGTATAAAACAATAAAAATAAACCATGAAGTGAACATAGGTTTTTATTACCATCTCTGTTACTGACTGTTTCAGGTGACATCTTTGAACCACAAGTACTTCCGCTCCCACCTGGAGGACAGCATGTCTCTGGGGCGCCCCCTACTGATCGAGGACGTAGGAGAGGAGCTAGATCCTGCCCTGGACAACATTCTGGAGAAGAACTTCATCAAGTCTGGCTCCACATATAAAGTAATATGCTGCTTTTTGTCATCAATGTAGATGTATAGGGTTTGTGCTGTCTTGGAGTTAAACGTCTTGGAGTCGTGTTTGTGCTTGCACAGCTGATAGTTTGCAAATACTATCTGATAGATAATTACACTAGTGCCTGGAAAACTGTAATTTTTGCTCTAGTTTCGACCTCCTTTTGTTTTATTAAGCTCCATGTGGGATATGAACGTCATCGTTTTTAATATTGGGTCCAAGATGCCCGTGCTATGACAACAAGCCTCCGGCTCTCTGTTGCCATTTCATAGAGTATCTCTTCCAGCCCTCTGTTGCCTGTCCTGTCCCCAGGTGAAGGTAGGAGACAAAGAGGTGGATGTGATGAAGGAGTTCACCCTCTATATCACCACTAAGCTGGCTAACCCGGCCTACACCCCTGAGATCAGTGCTAAGACTGCTGTGGTGGACTTCACTGTCACTCTCAAAGGCCTGGAGGACCAGCTGCTTGGCCGGGTCATCCAAATAGAGAAACAGGTACAGGGATCCCATTTATGCAGTATACCTATAGAGTACATAACTGGGGTTGCCATTCATATTGTTTGAGTAAAGCTAGTCAAATACAGCTGTCAGTCACACAGAGTTTATACAGAGTTTAAAGAAATACAAGTACCTCCTTGCTCTTACAAGACATGCTTATTCTCTCTGTCTGTGTGTGCGTCTCTCTCTCTCTCTCTCTCTCTCTCTCTCTCTCTCTCTCTCTCTCTCTCTCTCTCTCTCTCTCTCTCTCTCTCTCTCTCTCTCTCTCTCTCAGGAGCTGGAGTCAGAGCGTGTGAAGCTCTTGGAAGAAGTGACTTCCAACAAGAGGAAGATGCAGGAGCTGGAGGATAACCTCCTGTACAGACTGACCAGCACTGAGGGCTCTCTGGTGGAGGACGAGTCCCTTATCGAGGTCCTGAGAGTCACCAAGACCACAGCAGAGGAGGTATCTGTGTTTTGGATTGGCCAAATGTGCATGATTTCTTTCCAATTATGAAGTATGAAAGAAATTAATGCATGCAAGAGCATCATTTTTTAAATACATTTTTAGATATACCTATATGTATTTCCACTATATGTATTGATTTAAATGTTCTCAGATTTGTGACACAGTAGTCCAACATTGTACTTAAAATGTTCCCAACAGGTGAGTGAGAAGCTAAAGGTGGCAGCCGATACCGAGGTGAAGATCAATCTGGCCAGGGAGGAGTACCGTCTGGTGGCCACACGGGGCAGCATACTCTACTTCCTCATAGTGGAGATGAGCCTGGTCAACATCATGTACCAGACCTCCCTCCGCCAGTTCCTGGGCATCTTTGACTCGTCAATGGAGAAATCCACCAAGTCCCAGATCACCTCTAAAAGGATCCTCAACATCATTGAGTTTCTGACCTACCAGGCATTTCGATATACAGCTAGAGGCCTGTATGAGGATCACAAGTTCCTCTTCACCCTCCTGCTGGCCCTGAAGGTCGACCTGCAGGCCAGGAACATCTCCCACAGCGACTTTCAAACCTTCATCAAAGGTTTGGCCAGTTACATTCATATTTTCCATTGCAACTTTCAGACCTTTATCACATTAACATTGGATTGTTTCAGTACCTCCTGATTTGTTATGAATGTGGCTGATGTTTTCAACTTCCCAGACATCCAACTTGGAAATGACATTGATAGCTAAATAGAGCTTACCTTTTTTTTGTTTTTGCATCCAATTTTTTTTCTGTGTAGTAAGATTTCAGAACCTGTCATAGAAGCAATGAGTTTAAACAGTAGCATTCCAATAACGGAAACTAGTTTTATCCCTACCTGACTACTACCGTGTATGATTTATGATTAGGTTATGATAAGACTGGCCACATGACCTGGCCAGGATAAACTGTGAGGCCTAACTGTAGCCTAGAGCCTATATTTTCCTGGTCACCTATCTGATTTAAAAAAGACAATTTCAACGTAACCCTTCAATTAATATCAGTCATTACTAATCACACATACCTTTATCAATGTGTCTTTTCACAACGAAAAAGTGACACCCATCACTTTGCTCTTATCACCCATGTAGGGTATCTCATAGTGTGTCTCACATGCGACTTGGCCCACCCACAAGGGGGGTAACTGAATACCCCAGCCCTAGTTCAGCTTACATCACACTGCTGACTGTATGCATCCAGATCTATTTTAGCCCCCTGAATTCCCCCTCTCACACACCAATGGTATTAGGACTTTCTTTGACTGCGATAATGTACATCAAGCTATGTATTTGGAAGAACTCTTTGTTTTCTCTTATTGTATTTGCATACAGTTCTTCTTATTTCCAACATTGACTCGTTTTCAACCTTTACAGTAAAGAGAATTGTTATCCGTCATGCTTCCATCTTAAAATGAACCCAGTATTCACTAAGCAAACCCTCTGAGTTTAATGTGCTTCTTCACCCTCAACCCCACTTAGATTTGTGTAAATTGAGATGTGAGATTTGTTACAAATCGGCAGTGCGTCGTCATATGGGAAGCTTAATAATTCTCACTTTCTCTCTCTTACATTTGTTGCCGTTATTCAATTCAATCATTATTAAACCATGAGTAGTAAGGATATTAACTGTGCACCATGCATTACAGAAGATCCTACACATATTTAGAACTTCAAATGAGTGTATAGTTATACACATATGGAATATATCTCCTCCTCTCCTAGGAGGTGCAGCTCTGGACCTGAACTCTGTGGAGCCCAAGCCGCGGCGCTGGATCCTGGACATAACGTGGCTGAACCTGGTCCAGCTGTCCAGCGTGCACCCCTTCACCCAGCTGTTGACCCAGGTCACCCACAACGACCGCTCCTGGAGGGCCTGGTTCGACGAGCCTGCGCCCGAGGAGGCCCCGGTGCCTGACGGATACGACAGCATGCTGGACACATTCAGGAAGTTATTGTTGATCAGGAGCTGGTGCCCCGACCGGACCATTGCACAGGTGGGTGGGCCTATCTGTTGTTATTTAGGCCTCACGTACGAATTGGGTCAGAGTCTGCTCAATCAACATTTCCTGTGCTATCGGCAACAATATATTTTTGTTTCAACAGAAGAAATGCATATCCGTGTATTTTCAAGATACTAGTTTGTATTTACCCCTTCAATTAAATGTAATTTCCCACATACAGCAAAAGCTTTTGACCCAGAACAACTCAAACGTTACTAATCTTTCCTTGAGTCTGGATGGTACCTTTAATATTTGTATGCAGGCACAGTGCTCCAGAAATGAAGGTGGCAGGTAGCCTAGCGGTGAAGAGCTTTGAGCCAGTGACAGAAAGGTCGCTGGTTCAAATCCCAGAGCCGACTCTGTGGAAAATCTGCCGATGTTCCCTTGAGCAAGGCACTTCATCATAATTGCTTCTGTAAGTTGCTCTGGATAAGAGCATCTGCTAAAATACTAAAATGTAAATGTAAAATAAACGTGCTGGCCTCAAACTTGTCATACCATTCAAGAGCAAATTACCTTTTTTTCAAATCTAAATTAAGACTTGCTGAGTAATGTAATTTGACAAGTTCATTTACTTAGTAACCGTGGAAACTCTGGGGAAGACGGTGAGAAAGAGAGAAAAGCACAGGTGTACTGTAATCATTTACAAATGCGTACGTTACAGACAAGCGTCTCCCCTTTCAGTTCTGACTTGGGAGGGAACTATAAAAAGCCTCTCTGAAATGAGCGAACAGCTGACAGTCCGCATAGCCAGCGATTACCCATTCAAATCCACCATCTCTCCTTCTCGACCAAACCATTGCCAAGTTACACAAACCAGACTTTGTAGGGTGGGTCCAAATCCTTCAAACACTGAGTAAATGTTATGTTTGTCTGAAGAAACAAGACAAAGAACTGTTGATGGTACAATGCCTAGTTTTACATCAGTAAACCAAAGTGAATACATTTTATCATCATTTAATATCAGCGAAATTTAATGGCTTCGAAAATATTTCAACATGTTCCAAATGAATTTGGCACTAAGTATGCAGGAACTCTATTAAAATGAATAGGCATCGAAGTAGGGTTAGGGTGTGGTACTTTCCCACCTTTTGTGAAATCACACTTCTCCCCACTTTTGGACAGCCGGAGGAGCTAAGGCACTGAATTCCCATGTCAAATCTGATCTGAGGTATCCACTTTAGAAATGCTACCCACATGTACGTACTAAGGGGAGGCAGCTGATTACATTTTGACATGCATGACAGGTGGAAACTGAGTTTGAGGCTCTTTGCCAAATATCTACTAAGCTAGGACCAGTGGTGTGAAGTACTTAAGTAAAATATACTTTCAAGTATTACTTAAGTAGGTTTTTTGGGGATCTGTACTTTACTTTACTATTTTTATTTTTGACAACTTTTGCTTCACTACATTCCTAAAGAAAATAATGCACTATTTACTCCATACATTTTCCCTGACACCTAAAAGTACTCCTTACATTTTGAATGCTTAGCAGGACAGGAAAATGGTCCAATTCACTCACTTATCAAGAGAACATTCCTGGTCATCTACTGCCTCTGATCTGGTGGACTCACTAAAGTGTTGGAGTGTGCCCCTGGCTATCTGTAATTTAGAAAACAAGAAAATAGTGCTATCTGGTTTACTTAATATAAGGAATTTGAAATGATTTATACTTTTACTTTTTATACTTACTTACATACATTTTAACAGTTACATTTACCTTTGATACTTAACTATATTTAAAACCAAATACTTTTAGACTTTTACTCAAGTAGTATTTTACTGGGTGACTTTCACTTTAACTTGAGTCATTTTCTTTTAACATATCTTTACTTTTACTCAAGTATGACAATTTGGTGCTTTTTCCACCACTGGCTAGGACTATTCCACAAACCTACAGGGTGATTCCATGCTAGCGTAGCCCCAAAATATTGTTTGTATCTCAGATTGTTCTGGCAATTCTTACATAGAAACTTCATAGGGCGGAAGGATGTTTGACATGCTTTTTACATTTGTATCACAAACCATTTTTGAGAAAATCATGATGAAAGTGGCCATTTTAGGCCCTTTTAGACCTAAAATGCCCTCTTCAGATACCATATATATTTTTGACCTACGCTGGCGTGGAATCACCCTACATGCTCCTGGAAGTGGAGTGACATAGTTGGTAAGACCGTGGCTGTGGTGATAGTAATGGCAAGGTTGTGGGTTGAAGTCCTACAAGGATCACATACACTGAACACAAATGTATGCACTCAATGTACTATACATTGTGCTGTAAACAAAAAAAAATCATATTCAATTGAAAACTAATGTTTTGTTCTCCAGACATGTTTCTTCTCCTTTGGGCAGTGTGGTGTTGAATACTACCTGTCTATGTCTCTTCAGCCAACGCATTTCCAATCATCTCTATTAATAGAATGCGACTCACTTTTAAAGGAAGAACAACTGTACAGTACTGCTCTCTATGCTCTTAGGCTGCAGATCCTCTGTGCAACATGTCAATGATTCTGCTTTAGGTTACTGCTATGTGATCCGAATAAAATCCTTTCCCCATTGGCCATATAATTATCACCCTGCAATATAAACTTTTCGCAAATAAAAATAGATGGATTCAAACATGTAGGTTTTTATTTCATAGTTCTCTGTCATCTTAGAACCCAGGTTGATCCACCAAATGTTGCCTCTTCAATAATGACAAAATGAAAACCTCCAATAAAGCCATAGATTTATCTAAAGCATTATCCAAAGCTAATGAAACATTTCCGTGTTGAAAATCCTCAGCTGCAGTGGTATAGCCTGTGTTCTCCACATTAGCTGGTGAATCCCTTTGGTTTTTGTTCCAGGCACGGCATTACATCGCTGAGTCGCTGGGGCCTAAGTACGCCGAGGGGGTCATTCTGGACATGGAGTCCATGTGGGCGGAGAGTGACAAGAGGACTCCCATGGTGTGCTTCCTGTCTATGGGCTCCGACCCCACAGAGAACATAGAGAGGCTTGCAAAAGCAAAGGTAACTTAAGTGGCAAGTTTCTCAGACATAGATTAAGCCTACTCCTAGACTAAAAAGCATGATGCATCTGTTTTCTACTGTATGTATTTGACTGTTTTGCTGATCTTGTGTACGGCATGTACCTGTAGGGAGCACCATGCAGACCCATCTCCATGGGACAGGGCCAGGAAGTGCACGCTCGCAGGTTATTGGCCAACAGTATGGCTGACGGAGGTTGGCTCCTCCTCCAGAACTGCCACCTGGGCCTGGACTTCCTGGACGAGCTGCTGGAGTCGGTCACCAACACCGAAAACATCCACAGCGGTTGTAGGGTGTGGCTGACCACCGAGGTCCACCCCAAGTTCCCCATCAACTTCCTGCAGTCGTCCATCAAGTTCACCAATGAGCCTCCTCAAGGTACATGTAAACCACTTCTTCTGTGTTAACTTCATAATCTGGATTGATGAACATGGCATATACAGTATCTTCGTATTATTAATTTGTGTCATACCAGATTTGTGGTCTTATGTTGTGTCCAGGTATGAAAGCAGGGTTGAAAAGGACCTACAATGGTGTGACTCAGGAGATGCTGGAGATCACTAACCTGCCCCAGTGGAGACCTCTGTTATACGCTGTGGCCTTCCTCCACACTACTGTTCAGGTCTGACTGAACAACATCATTTCAAACCTGATTCACCCCCATATCATACCCCGTATCATAATCCCATATCCCCATATCATACCATCAAATGAAATACCCATATCCCCAATGGCTGTTGTTTCTCCAACATTTTCAGCGTTCACATCAATAACAGTCTTTCCATCTACTGTTCCATGTTTTCCTTCCCTTTTCTCTGGTTTTTACTAGTACTCTGCCTCTGTATTTCTCTGGTTATTACTAGTACTCTGCCTCTGTATTTCTCTGGTTCTTACTAGTGCTCTGCCTCTGTATTTCTCTGGTTATTACTAGTACTCTGCCTCTGTATTTCTCTGGTTCTTACTAGTGCTCTGCCTCTGTATTTCTCTGTTCTTACTAGTGATCTGCCTCTTATTTCTCTGGTTCTTACTAGTACTCTGCCTCTGTATTTCTCTGTTATTACTAGTACTCTGCCTCTGTATTTCTCTGTTCTTACTAGTGATCTGCCTCTTATTTCTCTGGTTCTTACTAGTACTCTGCCTCTGTATTTCTCTGTTCTTACTAGTGCTCTGCCTCTGTACCTCTCTCTTTCCCCTCTGCAGGACAGGGAACCCTTTGAAAATCAGTAGGTCTACTGTGAAACGCTCACATTCTGTACATTACAATCTATGCTTTAACTATACAGTTATTACTTCTAATGATATTTTACCCAGTGAAAATAAATGAATGAATGGATGAACCAATGATGTCCATCAATCTCTCTATCAATCTCATGTGTGTTGGTTTTTCTCCATGCAGGAGAGGCGTAAGTTTGGCCCCCTGGGCTGGAACATCCCGTACGAGTTCAACCAGGCAGACTTCACCTCCAGCATGCAGTTTGTCCAGAACCACCTGGACGAGTTGGACGTGAAGCGTGGCGTCAACTGGAGCTGCCTGCGCTACATGCTGGGCGAGGTCCAATATGGCGGCCGCGTAACAGACGACCTGGACAAACACCTTCTTAACACCTTCACCCGCGTGTGGTTCAGCGAGAGCACATTCGCCGACAAGTTCTGTTTCTACAAGGGTTATACTATACCCAAAGCCAAGAATGTGCCGGATTACCTGCTCCACATTGAGACCCTGCCGCTGGTCGACTCGCCAGAGGTAAGAGGGGGGAGAGATGTTATTGGTGTGACATTAGTGCTACATCTTTATTTTCTGCTTGCAGTTAGCAGACGGTTCATGTTAGACAGGTTTTGGTTATTTTTGAATAGGCTACTATCACACTGGAGCAACAAACATATTTTCCTCTACTCAAACATACAACACATATACTAACCACAGTTGTGTGACCAACAGGTATTCGGTCTTCATCCTAATGCTGATATTACGTACCAGACAAACATGGCCAACGAGATCCTAAGCACCATCATCAATATCCAACCCAAGGACAGTGGAGGAGGGGGAGGGGAGACAAGAGAGGCCACTGTCCAGAAACTGGCCAACGAGATGCTGGACAAGCTGCCACCAGACTACGTTCCACATGAGGTAACCAACCTGACATGGACAAGGTTGATTGTGTCAATCAGGGGTTGGGGTCAACAATTGTTATATCTTGGCTATGTAAAGATACCATATGTACCACAGATCAACTGAACAACTACATCATTAATAAGGTCCCCTCTACTTTGTGCTTCAGGTGAGAGCTCATCTTCAGAAAATGGGCCTTTTCCAGCCCATGAACATCTTTCTGCGGCAGGAGCTTGACCGCATGCAGCGAATCATAGGCTGTGTACGGAGTACTCTCACCGATCTGAAACTGGCCATTGATGGTAAGTCTCTAAAAAACACATACTGTAAATGCATACAGAGGTACTATAAAAAAGATAATCTGTAATAAAATCAACAACTTTCACACTCTACAGTGTAATTAGCATGGAAATACAATACATAGCTAGTTAGCAACTTTTGAAAAGAAATTAGACAACATTTTTCTCTACTCCAAAATCGAAGTGAGACCTTTGAGTCTGGTTATAGGTTTCAAGTCCCTGAACTAAATTATCTACCATTAGGGACCATTATCATGTCAGAGGATTTGAGGGATGCCCTGGACAGCATGTATGACGCTCGCATCCCCAAGCTGTGGCAGAAGATCAGCTGGGACTCAGCGACGCTGGGCTTCTGGTTCACGGAGCTACTGGAGAGGAACCAGCAGTTTCATACCTGGATCTCCAGTGGACGGCCCCACCAGTTCTGGCTCACTGGCTTCTTCAACCCACAGGTAGGACCGCCTTGATTCAATCTTATGTAGCAAAATTTGAAATTGTGTTTCTTTACATTGGATAAAAGCAGAGACAAAGAGCTACAGTGGTGTATCATACACTGCATTTGAAGAACAATGGGAAAGTAATTCTGCTTTGAAAGTTGATCAACTTTGAGAAAATGGCCTTTGAATGTTTTGGTACCTACTGGAGAGCTCTTCTTTGTCTACACCCCTTCAGCATCGTTCACACCCTCTTAAGTTTTAGTCCCACCCAACTCTTTAAGGGTTGATCTGAGTGTTCTGTCCTAACGACAGTCAAGCACCCAAGCTAACTGGCGAACGTTGGCTAGCTACTTCAAGACACAAATGAGAGAACAGCTCACTGACTATTTTACTCGCCCTAGCAGAGCTGGTTAGGCTGTTTTTATATTATCCAGAGCGTTGGTGACGGCAACTGTGCTGCTGGCAACAATTTATGCTTTTTTGCCAACGTTTACTGACACCGGACATATTCAACTGGTGTTGAGTGTTCGTAAATTTGTCAGTTATTCTGCGCTCTGGCATACTCAGACGAGAGTGCTCTGAAATCGGAGTAGTTAGCCAGAGTGAATTTACCAGCTACATCTATCAACAGTTGTCGCTGTGACATTCTATTGAAATGGTTACTTGCATAGTGGAGTCTTTTGTTAAGACATGTAGCTAGCTAGCTAGCTAGGTAAACAATTAACCATAATCACAACTCATGACATTACTACCCTGCATGAATCTGCAGGTAGCTAACCAACCAGGTTCAATGTTAGCTAGCTAACATTAGGCTATAACTAGCAATGCAAATGGCTCTGAGATACAAATAATAAGATCATACACGTAATGCTAGCTAGCTAACAGTACACTTTTTAACTTAAAATGAAAACGACTTTATGTTCAAATGGCTCTCCTGTGAAGTGGTGACCCGCGACATATGCCTAGTTTCCTGAAACGAGTCACTTACTGCAAATGTACAAGCTCAGAGGTGGAGCAGACATGGCAGTCGCACCAATGAATATCTGGTTACAGTACTTCGTGTGGAACTTGTACTGTTTATGTATTACCTGGGAATAATGTATATTACATTATGATAGAAATGTTATGATTTTAAATAGTGTTCTTTTAAAGCACCCAGCAACAATGTTTTCAAAGTCATGCCATGATAAACTGTGTGTGGTTTGTCATAGGGCTTTCTGACTGCCATGAGGCAGGAGACCACGAGGATGAACCTGGCCAAAGGCTGGGCTCTGGACACTGTCGTCCTGCACAACGATGTCACCCGGATGATGAGGGAGGACGTCACAGCGCCACCGCCAGACGACATGGGCGGAGTCTACATCTACGGACTCTTCCTGGACGGGGCAGGGTGGGACAAAAGAAACGCCAAACTCACAGAGTCACCTCCAAAGGTTAGCATATAGCATTATCTCATTTTCCACTGAGAATATTTATGCTCATTATTATTTGCTTCACAAGATCGATGGTAAAAACTTTGAATGAACCAGACCTGGGTTCTGTCAACAACAACATCATACCAATGAAATAGTCCCGAAAGTGAAAACTCTAAATTCAAGTGCACCTTGATTACTTGTATTTGACATAATGTATTTCACCCAGGTCTGTAATGAATTTCCTTTGAGTCTGAAGTTGTTAGAAACCAGCCTATTGAGTCTCACCCCCGTCTTTCACTTCCAGGTCCTTTTCACAGTCCTCCCTGTGGTCCACGTCTATGCTATCAGCACGTTGGCTTCCGATGCCAAGCGTCAGCAAGGGATAAGCCTGTACGCCTGTCCCGTGTATAAGAAACCCAGACGCACAGACCTCACCTTCATCTTCTCTCTGCTGCTGCGCACTTTCCAGGCCCCTGACCACTGGACACTGAGGGGAGTGGCTCTGCTCTGTGACTGCAAATGAGTGGACATTTCATTTCAAGTGGTTAGTCATTTTAGTTTTGCAAAACACGTTTGTGTGGCAGTGGATAGGTAGGGGTGCGTGTGTGTGAATGAGTGACTGTGTGTGTGTCTCAACCACATACTGAATATGACAATGACGACAATGTATGTGTTTATCTAATTCCAAGTGATTTCTCAGAATTACTATTTGTCTACGTAGTGCAAATGAATTGATTAATCAATAATGCTAGTATTTTGTGCAGCCAAATTACTATATTTGGAATTTTTATTAAACACATTTTCAAAGAATACCAGTAGATGTAAACAATGCACAAGTCGTATATAAATTCTTGTTTTTGAATAACTCATCATATCCTGGTATTTTATTTGTTGAAGTGCTGTAGAAAAGATAGCTGTTATGACATGTTTCCCCTATTCCAATTTATCCACTAAAATCAACCCCTCTGACACTTTACCCTGTCAAAAAGCATTTGAATAGCATCATGTCGCATCATAGTAATAACACTTTTATAACATTTTAATAATTATGTAATAAATCATAGCATAGCAAACAAGGATGCCAGTATTTTCTTTTCACAGTTCTATACCTTATGACTGGGTTATGTGTGTTGTAATACGAGTGTGGTTGTCATAAGCTGTTACGACACATTTTATGGGAATTTACAAAAGCTTTCGACTACTGTCTTGTCTACTATCTTAATTAACATATTTTGGACGTGTAGAAGATAATTACCATAGCAACAGTTAGTGTAGTACTGCAACGAGGTTAGACCTTTTTAAACCGTGTTCATTGAATAGAAACAAAATCTACAGTTAACAAGAGTATTGGACAATTGAATAAATAATAACATGCACAATGTGTTACCTCTCCTTAGCAGCAGAGAGGCTTAAAATCCATCCTATATATGTAAAGTGGCATAAACTTGAAATAATATCTATAGTCATGCCAAATCACTCACACTATAACAGCAAAAAATATCTAGAAATGGCTTCATATATTTAACCATACTAAATGAGCAGAAGATGCAAATATTCAAGAATCTGCTTGTGTCCTTAGGGAGTTAAATGATGTACTTACAATGTCTATTCCTACTGGCCATTTGTATAGCTAATTATTGTTTATTTTTTAAATGTCATATCATAGATATTTGACATAATACACAGTAGTTTCCTCACTCACCGTTTCATATAATATAATCATATTTGCCATTTAGCAGAAGCTTTTATCTTAGTCATGCGTGCATACAGTATGTCTGGTTCCGGGAATCGAACCCACTACCCTGGTGTTAGAAGCGCCATCCTCTACCAACTGAGCTACAAAGGACCAATTTAGAAATTAACCCATTTTCCAATGAAATGATATATACTTGTTATATATGTTTATATATGCATTATTCCTCAGACAACAGCTGATTTTAGTTTTTCTCTGCAAAAACTGCACAAGAAATGTTATCTATTCACTGAATTCTGGTTCGGCGGGCATGAGTTGACATCATTCAGTCCTGAAGCTCATCACTCTTCACATACCTTCACACAAGACATTTCTCTGTCAAGTTATTGTTTTTCATACGTAACATTAACCTTAATTAAACCATTCATACCTAAACTCAATTTCAACTTCCATCATTTCAGTAGTTTAGCCTTAACATCCCATATTCAGCCTTTCAACATGCAAATTAACGACAATTGAATGTCCGTTATGTTGTAAGTATGTTGATTATGAAGATGTTGAAAGTCTGTAGAAAATGTCCAATCCCTCAAACTTGCTGTAATTCTTTTCAGTTTATTTGTTTTGAATACTTGAAAGTCCATGTCTAATGTAAACAGGAAAAAAAGAAAAAAAATATATATATTTACTTGTTCTATATAAATCCTTGAATTCCCAAAACATCGATGACTTACAAATTTTACAGGAGTGTGTGGATTATATAAACTCATCGTGTTGACACCCTAACTGGCCTGTTTCTGGGACCGGGACTACTGGGACTATGGGTCACAGGCCAATCCTAAAAAAAAAATTAAAACAAGGAAAAATAACATGTATGTTGTTGTTTTTCAGTTTCCTTGACCGCTGTTTTAGGAGAGCTGCTTGATATCATTTATCGGTACCTCATCCTCTCCATCCTCAGCCTCCTTGGTCACCTCCGTGTAGGCGAGGTCAGGGCTTGCGGATTTGCGTCCCTTGGGTGGCGGGATGGGTGCGGCACCCTCAGTGACCCCCTCGGCCCCCTCCTGGCCCTCCGCCACAGTCCTCTCCTTCTTCAGTTTGGCGGGCACATGGCTGGCAATAGATTCCTTGAGCCGCGAGCCGGACTGCTTGAGCCTCTCGCCGGACTGGCGGATCTTCTCCCGGCGCTCAGTCGATACGATGCGCTCACCCATCTGGCCAACCTTGCTGTTCATGTTCTCTTTCGTCTTGGTCATGTTCGCGCGGGAGAAGGTAGATTTGAAGCTCTCGATGCGGCTCAGGCCTGATTTCTTCATCTTGGCGGCTGTGGACGAGGCTTCCTCCACCACCATGTACTCCTCATCAGACTCAGGGGGGAGCTCAAAGTGGTCTGGCTCCACTTCGGCCGCCGACGGTTTGGGTGCCTTGGGTTGACTGGGTCCTTTGGGTTCCTTTCCGGCTGCCACAGCTGGCACCTCACTGTCACCCTGTAATGAGATCAGAAACCAGGTTGAGTGTCTCAGAACCACCTCAAAACAACCAAAGGGACACACAAAAGCGCTTGTGTGTCTGCTTGCTAGTATACATCTGTAACCTGTAAAACCACACATTTCACTGCACCTATCCAGTGTATGTGACAATAAAACATTATTTTTTTTTGTCTGCCTGCTAGTATACATCTGTAATATCAAGTGGTAGCACTTTGTTTCAGGTTTAATGATATCTGACCTCTGACAGAAGGATTGCAATAGTATTGAGGTTGAATACATAGAAAATAAAGACCGAAATTAAAAGTCTTGATGTTGATAATATTGACTTTTTTGCCTTAGTTGTTGAATGAAGAATCTGACGTCTTGACAATCCTGAGAAGCATAGACCAACTGCTCTCGCTTAATGCTGCGTGTCCCATAACTCAGTTATTTAATGGGTTCATGTTTCATACAGTACTTCACTCATTAAAGTCAATGTTTGAAATGAGAGCAGCCACTCATGAAGACATTGCCAAGAACCATAAATAATTGTATGAATTACCATAGATGGCAGCTAAATTGGTATCTGCAACCCAACACTGTATCCAGCCCACACTGTGAGCTTCAGTTAATCAGTGAATTTGGTTCAAACCATTATTTGGGACTCTATATCTGTTAACCCAATGAGTCCCACCGTGATGACGGCGCAAATTGGAATTCTAACCCCTTTTAAACTGGACTTTGAATGACTTGAGCTACAAACTATTAAAAGCTATCATTGAAAGGCTCTCACAAACATGCACATGTAACATGCTCTGCTCTATGATGCTCACAAGCTACACAAGAGTCATTAGAAGGTAAGGGGTTCTTCTACATAGAAGATCATAGGAAATCCAAGGACATGGCGTATATAATACTGCAATAAGCTCACATAGTTGCTGTCTTAAACACCAAACTCTGCACAGTTGTCGCTGACTAGTTGGATATTAATTTCCCAGTTAGCAAACAATTTCTGTACTTAGAGCATTCATATAAATAAATACAAAATGATCAGGTTTTTGCTTTGGCTGAACTTTTCTTATTAACATTGGTCAATAAAACTTATGAATACAACTGTTTATGTCAAATTAACTTGTGTTCTACTTGTAACCCTGGTTGTCCTGAAAGGAAAATGGTTAAACACTTAATTGGGAGGCTAAATATAAAGGCTGGACTTGCAGATAAATGAAAGTCAATGAAAAGGAGATTTTTGCTGGGGTCTCGGGACTGATAGGGTTAATAAGACAGGTCAACAAAATTTCACAGATTGACCCTAATTGGCTGTTTTTTCCCCACCTACAATCACTTAATAACAGTATGATTTCAGTATTACAAAAAAACACCCTCCATTCTAAAATGTAAATGAATTATGTTCTACGTGCATCTCAGAATTAAGTTATTGGCCTCTAATATTCTATGAAAACACAAGACTTTAATGATATTTCAAAAATAATAATTTATTACATAATTCGAAATGTATGCACTTTATAGAATATGCCATAAAGGCCTACAGTATTTCACAACATGTCAAAAGTTGGGTAGAAAGACTAAGGTTTTGATACAACATTGTGTCACCTGAGAGTTTAGCACCATTCATTTAGATATGTGTTCATTAAATAACGCGTTTAAGGAGAACTGGTTTGATAGTCTTTGGCATATATCAGATGTGTACTGGTTCACTTGGGTCTCTCGTTTCCCTCTCCTGCTTGAAGTTATTTGGGAATTGGAGATGCTTCAGTACGTTTCCATGGGCCTCCAGCTCATTCATCCTTTCAAGAAATGTTCACAAGAGAAAAACCATGTCTTAACATCATATCTTAACATTATACATCAACTGTTTCATGTGTTTGAATGGCAGTTACATAGAGTGCATTCGGAAAGTATTCAGAACCCTTCACTTTTTCTACATTTTGTGACATTACCACCTCAATTCTAAACTGGATTAAGTCGTTTTTTCCCTCATCAATCTACCCCATAATGACAAAGCAAAAACAGGTTTTTAAAATGTTTGCAAGTGTATTAATAATAAAAAACGGAAATATCCCATTTACACAAGGATTCAGACCCGTTACTCATTACTTTGTTGAAGCACCTTAGGCAGCGATTACAGCCTTGAGTCTTTCTGGGTATGACGCTACAAGCTTGGCACACCTGTATTTGGGGAGTTTCTCCCTTTCTTCTCTGCAGATCCTCTCAAGCTCTGTCAGGTTGGTTGGGGAGCGTTGCTGCACTGCTATTTTCAGGGTCGTTGTCTTGTTGGAAGGTGAACCTTCGCCCCAGTCTGAGATACTGAGCGCTATGGAGCAGGTTTTCATCAAGGATCTCTCTGTACTTTGATCTGTTCATCTTTCCCTCGATCCTGACTAGCCTCCCAGTCCCTGGTACTGAAAAACATCCCCACAGCATGATGCTGCCACCACCATGCTTCACCGTAGGGATGGTGCCAGGTTTCCTCCAGACGTGACGCTTGGCATTCCAATCAAAGAGTTTCATCAGACCAGAGAATCTTGTTTCTCATGGACTGAGTCCTTTAGGTGCCTTTTGGGAAACTCCAAGCGGGCTGTCATGTGCCTTTTACTGAGGAGTGGCTTCCGTCTGGCCACTACCATAAAGGCCTGATTGGTGGAGTGCTACAGAGATGGTTGTCCTTCTGGAAGGTTCTCCCATCTCCACAGAGGAACTCTGGAACTCTATCAGAGTCACCATTGGGTTCTTGGTCACCTCCCTGACCAAGGCCCTTCTCCCCCGATTGCTCAGTTTGGCCGGGAGGTCAGCTCTAAGCATTAACTTACACATTTATTAAAAATAAATTAGCAAAAATGTATATAAACCTGTTTTCACTTTGTCATTATGGGGTACAGTGTGTAGATTGAAGAGGGGAAAAAGTAATTTAATCAATTTTAGAATAAGGCTGTAACATAACAAAATGTGGAAAAAGTCAAGTGGTCTGAAAACTTTCGAATTTCAAAGTATCATGCCAAAGCCTTACACGTATTCAAGTTCCATTTATGGGTGAGGAAGTTTGCTTCCAATGCTGAATTCAGAGTTGCAGTGCTGTTCCAATATACTCTAACGAGGCATGTACCATTTGCTATATGAAATATTACTACTATTAATGTACTGTATCATTAATATGCCTCTTACGTATTATAGAACACCTGATCTAAACACTTAAGCTAAAAGTTCAAACCTATGACTTTATAAAATTACAGCCTCACACGCGTAGGATTAACATGCTAAACCTTTATGATAGGCCAAGCCCAATAAAACTCTGCGAAATGAAGCCAAAGAAATTATCACTTTTGAAGTCTATTAAATACAATTTCAATATATAACTTAGCCCTATCACGAGGACATCGTTCTGAGAATGTCCTCCCTCATTTTCTGTATAAACTGTCATTTTGTACATAGTTATATATTTACTTACTTATTTACATACTGACTTACCTACTTACTTACTAATTGGTCTTACTTATTTAATTACTAATGTGTCTTACTTACTAAACTACTTACTAACTAATTTGTCTTACTTACTAATTTGTTTTACCTACTTACTTATTAATTTGTCTTACCTACTTACTTACTTACTTACTCATTAATCTTACTTACTAATTTGTCTTATTTAATTACTAATTTGTCTTACTTAATTACTAAATTGTCTTACTTACTAATTAGCCTTACTTAATAATATGTCTTACTTACTTATGCCCTTGCATTCATATAATTCTAAGAGAGGTTTATTGACAATCACAGCCTCATACCTAATACTTTATTAGGAGGTGAGGGCCTTGACAGGAAAAGGCTCTCAGCATAAAAACAGAAAGAGGACCCTGTGCACAGCAGGCTCTCAGAATAACCTTGTATAATAACTTTGAATAATGTTGTCAGCTGTCATTAAGACCCAGCAAATAGCAGCAGACCCCTTTACAAAGACTGGAGGTGCTCTTCATTATTAGAGCGAGACTGTTCTATTAGTGTTATATTCTGACTTAAATTCCAAATAAGTCTTTTTTTTGCCATTTCAATGTTCTCTTGCCCAACATTAGCTGGAAAAACAAAGAGTGCTCTTTATTAATATTCATGAACTGCCTTACAGTACGTCGAGCTGATTTCTGTCAAGAGAGTAACTTGTTTTACAGTTTATTTCTCTAAAGAAATTGGGAGATACTTTAATGTGTTGTCAACATTAGAGCCATCTCTTTTGCTGAGACCAAACATTGTGAATTATATTACCTCAATCACCTCAGCTACCTCGTACCCCCAGCACATTGACTCGGTACCGGTACTCTTGTTGTTGTTATTTTATGTTACCACTGTATTTCCTTAATCTTTTTTAAATTTAATTTTTTACAAATGTTCATACTATTCAGCTCTGCATTGTTGGGAAAGGGGTCGTAAGTAAGCATTTTACAGTAAAGTCTACACCTGTTGTATTCGGCGCATGTGACAAATAAGATTTGATTTGATAAATCTGTGCCACTGCAGGTTTAGGCTACAAGGGAAATCTAGGAAGATTAGTTACATCCATAATCTTTTTCTTTCGATCCTCTTATACCGATCTAAATATAAGTGAATCGTCACTAACCATGTACATGTTGGGTTTGTGCAGCTTATCCCAAAAAATTGCTAAATTTGAATTCTAATTTGCATTTACCAATTTTCATTTAAATGATGACATAAAAAGAGCACCTAGTGGTCACTAAATGGCACAACCGCAGAATGGCAGACAGTGTGGTGAATTTGTCAATCCCAGTATACCAAGAGAATCAACCAACATTACTGTAACCATGCTACAGATGTCCCCACTCCTTGTTTGATTCCTAAACCTCCCTATCATGTTTCATTTTCACTTCCCCCTTTAGCGTAAAAATGGAATGGAAGTGTCTTAACCGTATGACCCATTCTGGGCCAGGCAAACGTTATTTGAAGTATTGCAAAATTGAGTACTGAGCAATTAGTAGAATTAAGTTGGTATCACTTTACTTTACCCCCTTATTACCTGGTATTTACTTCAAGACTGTAGGGAAACAGCATAAGTACATACTGTTACAAAAATATTTGAAGTAACTTCTAGAAATTACTGTTGGTAGTAATTTCACAATAAAAAAATGATAAACACCAGTGGTAATATTAATATAAAATAAAACATTATCTGTAATGCATTTGAGTAAAAACTGGTGTTAAAATGTTTGAAAATTGATCCGGTGTTAGAGTCATCTTTAATTACAGCATCCATTTTCATAGAAGGGAGAGTATGAATTAAATCAACTCATTGCATGCCTTCAAAGCAATAGTTTCTTATTCAACATTAGTACTGTATGTCACACACACACTTGCATGCCAAACTGCATATTTTTCATTGATTATGCGGCTGCCAGTGAATCCAGTTTGTTTATAGAAAAAGCATGTTGTTCTTTGTTATTTGACCTCCCCCTTTCTTTCCTAGTCTGAAATAAAATGGCAGCCAAGATTCACTCCGCCCCATACGTGGCTGCTTAATCCAAATCGTATCGTCATTTGCAATTTGCCACATAGATTCGTATTCTTGAGTGCAGCATCTAACCTTTTAATAGACTGCACTATATCTTACGTCCTGTCAAGGCAACTCAGGCCCTGAAATAATCAGGTCAACGGCAGGCTTGCAGCTGTTAGCTTTGAAGGCCAAAGTAAAATTAAGCCTGCACCAATAAACCATCTGAAAGAGTCCATGCTTTGATTTAACTTTTAACACCCTCAATTTTAACAGATTCTTTCAGGCCCCCTGTCTCCATGTTGTTTCTGCCATCAAAATCTCAACTAAAGTCCATGAGTTTGAACAATTTACCACATTCTTCTACAACTCTTGAGAGTATGATCCTTAAATAACCAGTTAGAGGATGAAGATGACAATGGTGAGTACCCCTTGCTTCTGACAGCAATGACATTGGCTGAATGGGCTTACCTGGTAGATAACAACCCGGAACTTGTTCTTGGCCAACAGTTCCTCCTGGGTTATTTCCACCTTCTTGACGCGGATGTTCTGATTCTCCACCCGTACCCGGACATCCTTGATGTGGCAGCTGACCGTCCGCGTTTTCTCCAGCAGCTTGTCCACTGTGCTGCTGGTGGCGGCGTGGTTTACCGTCAGCTTCACCACGTCCTCCTGGATGGTCTTGACGCTGTTCTCCAATTCTAGCTGCCTCTCCTCCATACGTGTCTGACACGTCTGCACGTTGTCAATGATGCCCGCCACACGCTCCAATAGCGCCATGATGGACGTCGTGTCGTCCCCCACAGCCAGACCCAGTTTATCAGCCATGGTTGGTGTCGTCAACCGCCTCGTCTCGGATCCAAAGGGTTGAGGTTAGAAATCTTTGTTTTTCTTAGTGGTCAGTAGAAACCGCAGAAAGGATAACCAGGCCTCTAGGTAGCTTCGACCTGAGACTTGTCAGACCAGCAGGTGTTAGGAAGGGTTTGCTTGCTGGATCATTGGGCCATGGAGGGCAGCAGACACCTCGGCCAAAGAGACTCACCGTGCTACTGGTCCCTCACCCAGGTCAAATGCAAAAGGACATGGAGGCTCCTCCTCTCTAGGGTGTGGGCAGCTCAGGGGGATATGAGAGGGCAGATGCCGCCAGTCAGGGCTCAGCGAGAGAGACAAAGAGAGAGACATGGGGGCCAGACTTGACATGCGTTCGCCCAAGCTAAAAATACTGAGCGTTAAGTGACTCCTCTACATTTTTGGAAGATGTGTGGCTGGGATAATGGAAACACCCCTATCCATTCTACACTCATCTTCTATAAGCGAGTTATTATTTTTTCCATTGCACCATTGGACAACTAGCTACAGTTGAAGTTGGAAGTTTACATACACTTAGGTTGGAGTCATTAAAACTCATTTTTCAACCTCTCCACAAATTTCTTGTTAACAAACTATAGTTTTGGCAAGTCGGTTAAAACATCTACTTTGTGCATAACACAAGTAATCTTTCCAACAATTGTTTACAAACAGATTATTTCACTTATAATTCACCGTATCACAATTCCAGTGGGTCAGAGGTTTACATACACCAAGTTGACTGTGCCTTTAAACAGCTTGGAAAATGATGTCATGGCTTTAGAAGCTTCTGATAGGCTAATTGACATCATTTGAGTCAATTAGAGGTGTACCTGTGGATGTATTTCAAGGCCTACCTTCAAACTCAGTGCCTCTTTGCTTGAAATCATGGGAAAATCAAAAGAAATCAGCGAAGACCTCAGAAACAAAATTGTAGACCTCCACAAGTCTGATTCATTCTTGGGAGCAATTTCCAAACACCTGAAGGTACCACATTCATCTGTACAAACAATAGTACGCAAGTATAAACACCATGGGACCACGCAGCCGTCATACCGCTCAGGAAGGAGATATGTTCTGTCTCCTAGAGATGAATGTACTTTGGTTCGAAAAGTGCAAATCAATCCCAGAACAACAGCAAAGGACCTTGTGAAGATGCTGAAGGAAACAGGTACAAAAGTATCTATATCCACAGTAAAACGTCCTATATCGACATAACCTGAAAGGCCACTCAGCAAGGAAGAAGCCTGCTCCGAAACCACCATAAAAAAGACAGACTACGGTTTGCAATTGCACATGGGGACAAAGATCGTACTGTTTGGACAAATGTTCTCTGATGTAATGAAACAAAAATAGAACTGTTTGGCCATAATGACCATTGTTATGTTTGGAGGAAAAAGGAGGAGGCTTGAAAGCTGATGATCATCCCAAACATGAATCACGGGGGTGGCAGCATCATGTTGTGGGGGTGCTTTGCTGCAGGAGGGACTGGTGCACTTCACAAAATAGATGGCAACACGAGGAAAGAAAATTACGTGGATATATTGAAGCAACAACTCAAGACATCAGTCACGAAGTTAAAGCTTGGTCGCAAATGAGTCTTCCAAATGGACAATGACCCCAAGCATACTTCCAAAGTTGTGGCAAAATGTCTTAAGGACAACAAAGTCAAGGTATTGGAGTGGCCATCACAAAGCCCTGACCTCAATCCCATAGAAAATTTGTGGGCAGAACTGAAAAAGTGTGTGCGAGCAAGGAGGCCTACAAACCTGACTCAGTTACACCAGCTCTGTCAGGAGGAATGGGCCAACATTCACCCAACTTCTTGTGAGAAGCTTGTGGAAGGCTACCCGAAACGTTTGACCCAAGTGAAACAATGTAAAGGCAATGCTACCAAATACTAATTGAGTGTATGTAAACTTCTGACCCACTGGGAATGTGATGAAATAAATAAATGCTGAAATTAATCATTCTCTCTGCTATTATTCTGACATTTCACATTCTTAAAATAAAGTGGTGATCCTAACTGACCTAAGACATAGGAATTTTTACTAGGATTAAATGTCAGGAATTGTGAAAAACGGAGTTTAAATGTATTTGGCTAAGGTGTATGTAAACTTCCAACTTCAACTGTATATATTGCTTTGAGTGTCTATAGCACAATCAAGAGCATGCCTTTAATTGGAAAAGCCTCTATGAGTCTATCATCAAATACATTAGACCTTTTACACTAAGGTACATGCCAACTGTTGCCCCATTTAAAATTGGTATCCAGAGGTCTATGCTGTCCCCTGAGAGGTCTATGCTATCCCCTGGCAGACCCCTCGGAACAGAGGATGGGCATGCGTTCCATGAAGTATATGCTAGTATGGAGGTTGGAACAGCCCAAGCCTCCTGCATACTATGGGAGTGACATCACACGTGTGACCTTGTGATACTGCATACAGACTTAAAACATGGGTCCAACAGGATTACAGGCCTAAGAGTTCAATAATTGTGTATTCCCTTGTGTAGTGTTGTGCCTTTTATGATATGAATGCTTAGCTTGTCTTCTACACATCATTTTATTTAGGCTAGTCCAAGGGAACTTCCATGATTGGGTGTCTCAGTATAGCATGGGTAATGTAATCTCTGTTAATCAGAGGAAGATTATTATTGGACAAAGAATTTGACTCAATTCAGTGTGTCAGTACTCAGTATCCTCAGTATGAAATAAAGTCGACTAATCAGTTACTGATTGGTCCATTAAATTCTAAAAGGTGCATGGAAACCATTCTACATTATCAGTAGAATCAGAAGCCCTTGCGAGTTGTGGATCCCTGCTGTAGATTGACTTTTCTCTTGCCACTGATCAAAATAAAAAAAATAGGTTGATTTCTATTTCATGTGATAAGTTACAATTGAGTTGCAAGCAGGTTGTTCAGAGTGACACACGGAGCGACCCAGGCGCAACTTCATTGGAAGAAAACAAAGGACGTGTGTTGAATGGTTTAACCTTCATTTCAACAGGTACGTTGATTGAGAACACATTCCCATTTACAACAACGAGCACATATTTTTCTAAATACCAAAAGGTCGGGCTGGATGAGTAGGCCTCCATCACTTAGCAATCTGTGCGAGGCGATCCTTCCTGACAGGGAGGGGGCTAGGCACTTCCAGTGGGAACTAGAGAGGGAAAAGGGGACTCTCCAACTCCTAAAATGATGCCACCAGCTGTTGTCTATAATTAAACTCTTGCCATATCTATAATTATCCATGTCCTGTCATAGCAGAGGGCAGGCTTACTTCATACAAATGAACTCTTCATCCATATGAAAGTTACCCCTTACTCACTAACATCACCCAGTGTAGATAATATCCCCAAATACCATCACCCATCTCTGCCTCATATCCCCATGTGTCCCTCCCCGAGAACTCTTAAACTATTTCACAGCCCTGTTTTATGCTGACAGAATTGAACTCCTTACAATCATAGGGTAGGATCAGAGGGCAATCCTTGACAGAATCGGTTAAACCGGTCAAGTCATAATAATATATGCCATTTAGCAGACACTTACCCAAAGTGATAGTCATGCGTGAATTCATTTTACATATGGGTGGTCGTGGGAATTTAACCCGGTACCCTGGTGTTAGAAGCAGCAGCATGCTCTACCAACTGAGCTACAAAGTGTCTGTAAATGTAATGAATGTTGAGAAGTAAAAGGGTCTGCTGCCAGACACTTTTGTACCCGTCAGCATCGTACCCTTCAGGGTTCTGTCCAGAAAATGACATGTTTATCATGTGAAAGGGGTGTTACACTGAATTTAATACTGTGTATAACATAAATAGGGGCGGCAGGTAGCCTAGTGGTTAGAGTGTTGGGCCAGTAGCCGAAAGGCTGCTGGATCAAATCCCTGAGCTGACAAGGTAAAAATCTGTAGTTCTACTCCTGAACAAGGCAGTTAACCCACTGTTCCTAGGCTGTCATTGTAAATAAGAATTTGTTCTTAACTGACTTGCCTAAATAAAGGTTAAAAAAAAACGTGATTATTCAGTGATGCCTCTTCGCTCTTTAAACTCTCCTCTTCTGACCCACCTTCTAGGCTGGCTTATTTATCGTTATAAAAACACTGACCTGATGTGCCAAGTGTGAATTTACTGCATCTTTGATGAGTAAGGTGTCTCCCTTTACGTAATTGGCCACTGTCAGTTGATAGCTTGAAGCTTCTCCGTGTGGGTTCACTTGGGCTCATTGCAGCAGGTTTAGTTGTCTTTGTAATGAAAAATAAAATAAAAAATAATGACATTTTGTCATTTCAATTCAACTCAAAGTCCACATTTTGAAAAGCTAAAAAGCTCTAAGATTTCAGCACATCACCTTTGAATAGTCATTCACTCTAATCCTATTCATTGACATGGAATCTTCAGAGACATTTTGACAGTAATGGTCAGAGGTATAACAGACACTGTATGTGGCTTTATCTCCCTCTGCTGTAGCCTTGTGTCTACTGTAGTTCTAATGAGGTCACCAATGTTATGGCTTTTTACACCTACCCAAGTCAACCAAAAACATAGTTTTATTTATTTTTATCAAATCACATTTTATTTGTCACATGCGCCGAATACAACAGGTGTAAACCTTACAGTGAAATGCTTACTTACAAGCCCTTAACCAACAATGCAGTTTTAAGAAAAAGACCTTAAAAAATATATATAATAATAATAATAAAAGTAACAAATAATTAAGAGCAGCAGTAAAATAACAATAGAGAGGGTATATACAGGGGGTACCGGTACAGAGTCAATGTGCGGGGGCACCGGTTAGTCGAGGTAATTGAGGTAATATACAGTATGCATGTAGATAGAGTTATTTAAGTGACTTATGCATAGATAATAACGGAGAGTAGCAGCAGTGTAAAAGAGTGAAGAGGGTGTGCAGGGGGCAATGCAAATAGTCTGGTTAGCCATGTGATTAGATGGTCAGTAGTCTTATGGCTTGGGGGTAGAAGCTGTTTAGAAGCCTCTTGGACATTGGGTACCGCTTGCCGTGCGGTAGCAGAGAGAACAGTTTATGACTTGGGTGGCTGAAGTCCAGTTGCAGAGGAAGGTATTAAGTCCCAGGGTCCTTAGCTTATTGATGAGCTTTGAGGGCACTATGGTGTTGAACACTGAGCTGTAGTCAATGAATAGCATTCTCATATAGGTGTTCCTTTAGTCCAGGTGGGAAAGGAGAGCAATAGAGATTGCATCATCTGTGGATCTGTTGAGGCGGTATGCAAATTGGGGTGGGTCTAGGGTATCTGGGATAATGGTGTTGATGTGAGCCATGACCAGCCTTTCAAAGCACTTCATGGCTACAGATGTGAGTGCTATGGGTCGGTAGTCATTTAGGCAAGTTACCTTAGTGTTCTTGGGCACAGGAACTATTTAGTTAAACCCAGCGTAATTGTGTCTCTGCGTATTATATTGTCTATTATGTATATATTTTTATTAATTGCACCCTGTCCTGGATGATTGGTGTAGCTCTCTCAGGTGTGAGGGGTTAGATCTCAGAGTCGAAGACAGAGAAGACAAAGCCTTCTTCTGCAACCTGCAAAAGAAACGTGATCTGTCAAAAACTCATACATAACGTTAAAGTAGATGGTACTACAGAGGTCTCAAACTATCAACCTGTCTTTATTAAATCCACATTTCTAGAAAAGATAGATAAGTAAATACAACAGAATATTGTATATCTCGTACACACTAAAAGTACTGACCTCAGTGTCTCCAATTTACACCAGGGATTTCCCAGTCCTCCCAGAGCTGTTTCACTCCTGAATCCTGTAGGTCGTTGTAACTCAGGTCAAACTCTCTCAGATGTGGTGGCAGGTAGCCTAGTGGTTAGTGTTGGGCCAGTAACCGAACGGTTGCTAGATCGAATCCCTGAGCTGACAAGGTAAAAATCTGTTGTTTTGCCCCTGAACAAGGCAGTTATCCCATTGTTCCTAGGCTGTCATTGTAAATAAGATTTTTTTAACTGACTGCCTAGTTAAATAAAAGATGTGACCTGAGAACTGATGCCAACACTTCACAGCCTTTCTCTTTGAATTGACATTGATTCAATCTGGACAAGAGAAAATAATAAGAATTATAACATTTGGGCCATGTACAATCTACAGACAACTGAAAAGGTTTGATTATGAACAGCATTTGTCCCCTCAGTGTCTCCAGCCTACAGTGTGGATTCCCCAGTCCAACGGAGAGCAGCTTCAACTCTGTCAGGTGTGAAGAGTTTGAGCTGATTGCTAAAGACAATAATTCACAGCCTCTCTGTGATGTGGCATCAATTCACACTAAATAAGAAAATATAATTACTGGGTTACTCAATCTAGACAGAAATATTAGACCACTCAGAGGTATGTTAGGGATGGGTGTGAATTCTTCAAACTGAAACAAAATTTACATTTGATACAGAATTATAGCATTGTAATAGCCTATCTAAAGTCAGTCATAATCTGACTGGTAGACAGAATTGTTCTGTGAATTGGTTTGTTCAAATACTCACAGTGCAGTTCTGGAGGCTTTGACTACAGACAAAACCCTTAGAAGACCCTTCTCAGATCTGTAGTATTTCTTCAGGTCAAAGACTTCCAGCACCTCTTCTGAAGTCAGCAGAAGATTTTGTTCGTTTTGTTCGTAGGCCTATAATAGTCTGAATGGACTCTAGTGAGAGGCCGAGAAGGAAACAGAGGAGCAGGTCCAGATGTCCATATATACTCTGTATGGACTCATCCACTGCATTCTTGTATACTGTATGTTGATTGATGGTTGACATTTCAACAATGTTGGACATTTGGAAACGAATCTCTGGCTGACTAGTGGATTCGTATTGCTGTCATTGAAGGTGAGAAACACATATAAAGCAGACAGAAACTCCTGGATGTTCAGATGCACAAAGCAGTAGACCTTTCCATAATGCAGCCCATAATCCTCTCTGATGATCTGTGTACACACTCCTGAGTACACTGATGCATCTCTGACATCAATGGCGCACTCCCTCAGGTCTCCCGCGTAGAAAATCAGATTGCCTTTCTCCAGCTGTTTGAAGGCCAGCTTTCCCAGTGCCAGAATGCTCTTTATACACCAGACAAGGTCCCCATCATGGTCTCCGACATACTTCTGATTCCTCTGTTTGGTTTGAAATATCAGGAAATATATGTACATTTGAGTAAGAGTGTTGGGGATCACTCCACTCTCCACTTCACCTAACAGTATCTGTAGAACAATTGAAGTAATCCCGTAGAAGACAGATATGTGGCACATGATGTGGAGGCTCCTTCACGTCTTTATGTGTGAGATTATTCTTCTGGCTAGGTTCTCATCAGGGTTCTCTTCCTGAAGTAGTACTCCTTCTACGGGTCATTGAACTCTCGTACCTTTGTCACCTGGCCAACACACTCAGGAGGGATCTGATTGGCTGCTGCAGGACGGGAGGTTATCCAGAGGAGAGCAGAGGGAAGCAGATTCCCCTTGATGAGGTTTGTCAGCAGCATGTCCACTGAGGTTGGCTTTGTGACATCGTACAAGCTCCTTATGTTCTTGAAGTCTAGAGGAAGTCGGCACTCATCAAGACCATCAAGGACAACCAAAACCTTGTATTTGTTGTAGTTAGATATTCCTGATTCATTTATTTCAGAAAAGAAATATCCAAGAAGTTCAGAAAGGCTGTGTTTTGTCTCTGTCATCAAATTCAGCTCTTGAAAAGGAATTGGGAATATGAATTGGATATCCTGATTGGCTTTTCCAATTCAGAATTAATTTCTGCACAGAGACTGTTTTTACCAGTGACACCCTTTGTCAGTACAGTTCTGATAGGTTTGTCTTTTCCAGGTAAAGGTCTGAAGAAGTTGTTGCATGTGATTGGTGTATATTGGATGGCTGGTCTCCAGGATACTGTCTCAATCTGTCTCATCTCATGTTCATCACGTACCTCTCCATTTCCACCGTCTGTGATGTAGACCTCTGTGTGTATCTTATATTGACAAGTGTTGGGTTTCCTTATACTGCAGTTCCTTCAAATACACTTTAAAACGTCTTCAGGTTGGATTTTAGTTTATCTTGGTCCTCGTCAATAAACGTATCTGTATGATGCACAAAATATACAATTTTATAGAACATTTGTTTGGCTGTTTGGTTTTACCACTTCCAACTGATTTGTCTCCAGTCATGCTATTTCTATGTGAAAGTACAAAGTATTGTATCTCTTACTTTTCTCCAGCGTGTCAGCGGGCTCCATTTGATTCATGTTTCTCATAACATGTAGTGTGATGTTCAGAGCACCCTCTCTGGCACTGCTCGCCTACTTCTGATGTTCAGTTTCCATCACTTCCTGTCTGTCCACTCTTGGTATGCTTTACGAAGAATCCCCTTGAACCTCTTCAGGTCGTTCCTTACAACCAAAAAGATATGACATTTCCCTCAACCAATTGAAACAAACAATTAAAAAGAAACGAAATAGAGAAGATAAGGTCATGACTTTGTGGGGAAATTTAGTTTGAGGCTCTGTGTATATATTAAAGGCATAAATTAAAGACATACTGTATCAAGCATAAACAAATATGTCAGTTCAAATTATGTTGGGTGTTTATCATACAATCAAGGCAAACAGAAAGATTTTCACTGTTTACTAAATGTCTGTTTGCTGACATATTTTTTTAGCTTACACTGAATGTGGAGTCCAGGTCCGTTTGATGACTCTGGGCAGATTGACCAGAGTCAGTCTCAGCTTCTCAGTTGGAGTCATTCTCATTCAGACTAATTTTGGAGACAGTGATGTTCTCCCTTTGTCCAGACAGACTCCTGCTGAAGGAATGAATGAAATTGTATTTCTGCGTCAAATCGTCAATTGGCAACCCATCCCTTATGGGATTAATTGACACATAAACAAACAATACAATAATTCACTGTGGTAATTAAATGATCATTCTTCCGGTGTTCTCTGCATTGTGCATCACATAAAGAGAGAAAACAAATGTAAGGTAAAAATCTATACATAATAGTAAATAAGGTTATCCAAACAATAATTATATCCCTAGAGCAGTAAAATAATATACATACATACATACATACATACATACATACATACATACATACATACATACATACATACATACATACATACATACATACATATATACATACATACATACATACATACATACATACATACATACATACATACACAGATACATACATACATACATACATACATACATACATACATACATACATACATACATACATACATACATACATACATACATACATACATACATACATACATACATACATACATACATACATACACAGATACATACATACATACATACATACATACATACATACATACATACATACATACATACATACATACATACATACATACATACATACACAGATACATACATACATACATACACAGATAAATACATTCAGAAAAAAAAGAAACAGAAGGCATTTGAACCCAGTCTGGCAAAAAGAGGAGATACATATGGCAGACAAGCCTATACACAATCTATATACACACGTGCCATTTACCAAATAGAAGCTAAATATTTGTACAATTTAATTATAGGTAGCCCTTTTTTATTTATTCCAGGCTTTATCTAAGTATTCCGCAAACGGAAATACACAATGGACAAAAAAACATTTCAGTTTCTCCTCATCACTCAGCCACATAATGGCAGGGTATATCTGGTGTGCTTTCTGGAATAAGAGCAAGCATTATTCCATGTGGTAGAAAGGGCAATAGAGGATAAAATGAGTTTCATTCTCTATTTCTTCGAGGTCACAATAGTTACATAGCTGTTCCTCTTCCATTTCACCTCAATACCGACCTGTTTCAATACGCAGAGGCAATATCCCTGATCTTAACTGTGCACATAGCAATCTCTTGCTTTTAGGTAGGTTATACATAATATATCTCTCACATACGAATTCAACACACAGCTCTCTGCGTCCTCCCCCAACATGCATTGTTTGTAGTTTTCCTCTGGACATGTAAGAGAATCTTACAGAACTCTGTATGCAGGGTGTGAATGGGGTGTTTTTCCCATTGGGGAAATCGTGTTTTGCAAGTGGACCCCACACCTCGCTGCCATTACATTTACATTTAAGTCATTTAGCAGACGCTCTTATCCAGAGCGACTTACAAATTGGTGCATTCACCTTATGATATCCAGTGGAACAACCACTTTACAATAGTGCATCTAACTCTTTTAAGGGGGAGGGGGGGTTAGAAGGATTACTTTATCCTATCCTAGGTATTCCTTAAAGAGGTGGGGTTTCAGGTGTCTCCGGAAGGTGGTGATTGACTCCGCTGACCTGGCGTCGTGAGGGAGTTTGTTCCACCATTGGGGTGCCAGAGCAGCGAACAGTTTTGACTGGGCTGAGCGGGAACTGTACTTCCTCAGAGGTAGGGAGGCGAGCAGGCCAGAGGTGGATGAACGCAGTGCCCTTGTTTGGGTGTAGGGCCTGATCAGAGCCTGAAGGTACGGAGGTGCCGTTCCCCTCACAGCTCCGTAGGCAAGCACCATGGTCTTGTAGCGGATGCGAGCTTCAACTGGAAGCCAGTGGAGAGAGCGGAGGAGCGGGGTGACGTGAGAGAACTTGGGAAGGTTGAACACCAGACGGGCTGCGGCGTTCTGGATGAGTTGTAGGGGTTTAATAGCACAGGCAGGGAGCCCAGCCAACAGCGAGTTGCAGTAATCCAGACGGGAGATGACAAGTGCCTGGATTAGGACCTGCGCCGCTTCCTGTGTGAGGCAGGGTCGTACTCTGCGAATGTTGTAGAGCATGAACCTACAGGAACGGGTCACCGCCTTGATGTGAGTTGAGAACGACAGGGTGTTGTCCAGGATCACGCCAAGGTTCTTAGCACTCTGGGAGGAGGACACAATGGAGTTGTCAACCGTGATGGCGAGATCATGGAACGGGCAGTCCTTCCCCGGGAGGAAGAGCAGCTCCGTCTTGCCGAGGTTCAGCTTGAGGTGGTGATCCGTCATCCACACTGATATGTCTGCCAGACATGCAGAGATGCGATTCGCCACCTGGTTATCAGAGGGGGGAAAGGAGAAGATTAATTGTGTGTCGTCTGCATAGCAATGATAGGAGAGACCATGTGAGGATATGACAGAGCCAAGTGACTTGGTGTATAGCGAGAATAGGAGAGGGCCTAGAACAGAGCCCTGGGGGACACCAGTGGTGCCATAAAGTGCAATTGGTTCAATTACATTTTCAATTAGTTTTGGCTAAATGTATTTATCTCTCGGTTCATTCACTGTCTCATTTAGGTGTCCAGTTGAGCTTATTTTTTAAACCTAAGTAATAGTAGTGTGTGCAGTACTCTGTATATTTAGGACCATTTGAGAACTTGAATATCCCTGAAATCTGGATATTCTTCAGAAAATCATTATTTTGGGGGTTTTGGGGTTTACTGCCAGGGCCCAGGGCTCTGCTGTAGGCCATGTGCTGTGGGAGACAGAAAGCACAGGTCATCTGCGAAGAGCAGGCATTTAACCTTTGAACTGTGTGCCAAATAGAATCAAATGCCTTTTGGAAGTCGATAAAGCAAGCGTACATTTTGGTATTATTTTGGTGGAGATGTTTATATATCAGGGTGTGTATGGGTGTAAATACGATCGGTCGTGCGATGTTTTGGTATAAATCCAGATTGGCTTTTACTCAGGACATTGTACTTATTAAGGAAGTTTAGAACTCTTACATTTATAATACTACAGAAAACATTCCCCAGGTTAATGTTCACACAAATGCCTCTATAATTGTATCCTGGACTTCCTGACGGGCTGCCCCCAGGTGGTAAGGGTAGGTAAAAACACATTTGCCACGCCGATCTTCAACACTGGAGCCCCTCAGGGGTGTGTGCTCAGTTCCCTCTTGTAGAGTGGGTCTAGGGTTTCTGGGGTAATGGTGTTAATGTGAGCCATGACCAGCCGTTAGGCAGGTTACCTAAGTGTTCTTGGGCACAGGGACTATGGTGGTCTGCTTGAAACATGTTGATATTACAGACTCAATCAGGGACATGTTGAAAATGTCAGTGAAGACACCTGCCAGTTGGTCAGCACATGCCCGGAGCACCCGTCCTGGTAATCCGTCTGGCCCAGCGGCCTTGTGAATGTTGACCTGTTTAAAGGTCTTACTCACGTCGGCTACGGAGAGCGTGATCACACAGTTGTCCAGAACAGCTGGTGCTCTCATGCACGCCTCAGTGTTGCTTGCCTCGAAGAGAGCATAGAAGTGATTTAGCTCGTCTGGTAGGCTCGTGTCACTGGGAAGCTTGCGGCTGTGCTTCCCTTTGTAGTCTGTAATAGTTTGCAGGCCCTGCCTCATCCGACGAGCATCGGAGCCGGTGTAGTACGATTAAATCTTAGTCCTGTATTGGCGCTTTGCCTGTTTGATGGTTCGTCTGAGGGCATAGCGGGATTTCTTATAAGCGTCCGGGTTAGAGTCCCGCTCCTTGAAGGCAGCAGCTCTACCCTTTAGCTCAGTGCAGATGTTGCCTGTAATCCATGGTTTCTGATTGGGGTATGTACGTACAGTCACTGTGGGGACGACGACACCAATGCACTTATTGATGAAGCCAGTGACTAATGTGGTGTACTCCTGAATGCCATCAGAGGAATCCCAGAACATATTCCAGTCTGTGTATAGCAAAACAGTCCTGTAGCTTAGCATCTGCGTCATCTGACCACTTCTTTATCGACCGAGTCACTGGTGCTTCCTGCTTTAGTTTTGCTTGTAGGCAGGAATCAGGAGGATAGAATTATGGTCAGATTTGCCAAATGGGGGGCAAGGGAGTGCTTTGTATGCGTCTCTGTGTGGTGTAAAGGTGGTCTAGAGTTTTTTTCCTCTGGTTGCACATTTAACATGCTGATAGAAATGAGGTAAGACAGATTTCAGTTTTAACGTCCCCGGCCACTAGGAGTGCCACCTCTGGGTGGGCGTTTTCCTGTTTGCTCATTTCCTCATACAGCTGACTGAGTGAGGTCTTAGTGCCAGCATCCATCTGTGGTTGTAAATAAACAGCCACGAAAAATATAGATGAAAACTCTCTTGGAAAATAGTGTGGTCTACAGCTTATCATGAAATACTCTACTTCAGGCGAGCAAAATCTAGAGACTTCCTTAGATTTCGTGCACCAGCTATTGTTTACAAATATACACAGACCGCCCCCCCCCCCCTCGTCTTACCGGAGTGCACTGTTCTAGCTAGCTGGTGCAGCGTATATCCCGCCAGCTGAATGTTATCCATGTTGTCATTCGTCCACGATTCGGTGAAACATAAAATATTACAGTTTTTAATGTTACCGTTGGTAGGATATTCGTGATCGTACCTCATCTAATTTATTGTCCAATGATTGTATGTTAGCAAGTAATATTGATGGTAAAGGCAGACTTCCCACTCACCGTCAGAGGATCATTATAAGGCACCCCACCCTGTGTCCTCTATACCTGTGTCTCTTTCTCCTGCCAGTGACAGGGACTTTGTCTAAACAGAAGTGAGTGATCGCTGTCCTGATGTCCAGAAGCTCTTTTTTGCCATAAGATACGATGGCAGAAACATTATGTACAAAATAAGTTACAAATAACGCAGAAAAAAACACATAATAGCACAATTGGTTAGGCGCCCGTAAAACGGCTGCCATTTCTTCCGGTGCCATCTTCCTCCATTTAAGTGTATGGAAGGGGGTGAGAACCACGAGCCTCCTAGGTTTTGTATTGAAGTCAATGTACCCAGTGGAGTACAGAAGCTAGCTATCCTCAGGCTACACCATGGTGCTACCCCACATAGTACTGCTGAGGCTACTAAAGGCCATTGCAAAACACTGAGTTTTAATAAATTATTTGGTGACGTGAATATATTTAGTATAGTTTTATCTAAAAAGGATAACTGGAAAATGCTTCACTATTTTTATGAAATTCACTAAGATTGTCCTCCCCTTGTTCTGAGGAGCCTCCCTGCCATAACATGATTTAGCCACCACTATGCTTGAAAATATGGAGAGTGTTATTGTATTTGCCCCAACATAACACTTTGTATACAGGACAAAAAAGTAAATTGCTTTGCCACATTTTTTGCAGTATTACATTCGTGCCTTGTTGCAAACAGGTTTTAGAATATGTTTATTCTGTACAGGCTTCCTTCTTTTCACTCTGTCATTAAGGTTAATATTGTGGAGTAACTACAATGTTGTTCACCCATCCTCAGTTTTCTCCAATCACAGCCATTAAACTCTAACTGTTTCATGGTGAAATCCCTGAGCGGTTTCCTTCCTCTCCGGAAACTGAGTTAGGAAGGACGTCTGTATCTTTGTAGTGACTGGGTGTATTGGTACACCATCCAAAGTGTAATTAATAACTTCACCATGCTCAAAGGGATATTCAATGTCTGCCTTTTTCTTTTTTTACCCATCTACCAATAGGTGCCCTTCTTTGCGAGGCATTGGAAAACCCCCCTGGTCTTTGTGGTTCAATTTGTTTGAAATGTACCGCTCGACTGAGGGACCTTACAGATAATTGTATGTGTGGGGTACAGAGATGAGGGAGTCATTCAAAAATCATGTTAAACACTATTATTGCACAAAGAATCAGTCCATGCAACTTATTATTTGACATGTTAAACACATTTCTACTCCAGAATGAATTTAGGCTTGCCATAACAAAGTGGTTGAATACTTATTGACTCAAGACATTTCAGTTTAATTTTTAATTAATTTGTAAAAATGTCTAAAAACATAATCCCACTTTGACATTAATAGGGTATTGTGTGTCGGCCAGTGACAAATAATCTCAATTTTAATCAATTTTAAATTCAGGATGTAACACAACAAAATGTGCAACAAGTCAAGGGATGTGAATACTTTCTGATAGGCACTGTACATGCAGTTTTATAACTAGGGCTCAGAGCCTTTCCCAGCCATGTGACTTGTCCAGGGAAAACAAAACTGCAATAATGCTGTCTGATAAAATACCTGTTTGATTCCAAATGTTATACAATGTTATAGATTTTTTGATTTAACAAAGTAAATCAAGAACTGCATTAAAATCAGTGCATTTATTTTTACAATCACATCATATGAATAGGCCTTTTCTTCCATAACAACTTTAACATTGTGATAAATTATTTCGGCTCCGTCATTGAACTAGTCATAATAATATGAAGGCAACACGAGTGTTTAAAATACAGATAATTTAATACTACTAAAACTACATCACTAAACACATTCACAGCTCATGCTATATGCAACTATTTCATTAGCAATAATACAAACAACATTAGAACATAGAAGAAAAAAAATTATATATAAAAACATTTAAATTAGTACCTAGTCAAAAAAATTGTTCCATCCCCGGAATGGTATATTGAAAAGTAACCAAAACAAACTGTACACATCAGCTTTTACCTCATTTATAGAAAACTGCATTTGGTATATAGTTGTATTTCGTTAAAAAAAGAAAAGAAAAGGTACTGAGAGAAAGTCAGAGATGCTGATAAATAGCAGGAGTCCAGACCCTAGGTATCCAAGGTTTGTGTGCCTAAATATACCAATACCACCTTGCAAACAATGGATGATCAGAGTAGAATGGCTGTCCATTTTCTGCCCGTAGGAAAAAATAAATAATGCAGCAGTCTGAAAAAAAGCAGCAAGAGCTGCATATGTCCAGAAGGGAGAGAAAACTAAGGCCCCATTAGAGAAAATAAATAAATAAACATCCATTCAAAATAAAGGAGACAAAACAACAGATATCAAAAAATGTGATCCATATGGTGCAAAAATGCACACAAAAAAACTGCTACATCATCCTGGATGAAGTCCCAGAGGGAAAGTGTCCAAGGTGTTGCTGTTGTCTTCGCCCCCTCTGGGTTTTGGGACACCTCCTATTAAACAAAAGACAATGGAATGACATCAATCTCTCATTTTTGACTGCCTCATAAAACACATTACTCAGCACTTTAGAAATGAGTTTGAAAAATATGAAATCAATTACGATTGTAAAAATTTGTATAGCTAAGTATACACCTTTCATAGAGTAACCATCTTTTGTCAAATGACACACATTGTCACATTTGGAATAGAATCTTCCATAAGACTTGAGACTAATTTATGCTACTGTACAAAACACGGCTTATAAAATACAGAATATTTAAATCTGCTTATCAGAAATGTGCTAATAAGATCAGATAGGTCACTTTGGAGAGCACACCCACCTTGTGAAACACATGACAACAGCGACAATGATGGCGATCTGTACGGCTCCGATGACGGCTGCTATGAGAACGTAGTGGAGTTTCTGTCCACTGGGCACCACGTACAGGATGTTGAAGTCTTGGATTTCATCACACTGCTGGCCAGTGTAGCCCGAGTCACACCTGGGGAGACAACCAAACCGCTGGCACTTAATTTCATGATACAGAAATTACCAGGTGTTTACTAAGAAATTACATGGTGAGATGGTAATTACACAATAATTATCTATGAATTAGGTCAAAAAGAGATTAAACATAGCATACGCAGGTATGTAAGACAAAAGGACACCATGTTATCTTACCGGCAGGTGGGGATGCTATACTTCATTTCACATTGGCCGTGTTCACAGAAGTTGGCGTAGTCCTCTGTGCAGAGGGTGGGGATCCCTCCATAAGCGCTATCCTCCCCTATGTCTACCGTGTCTTTAAAAGGTATACAGAAAATCACAAATATTAATATGGATGATATAAATATTAAAGAGCGAGCTAGGCCTTGTTCTCAGTTGCAAATCAAATATAACTGACATGACAGAGCAGAAATATGCTTTGCAGATATGTAATAGTATCAAATCAAATCAAATTTTATTTATATAGCCCTTCTTACATCAGCTGATATCTCAAAGTGCTGTACAGAAACCCAGCCTAAAACACCAAACAGCAAGCAATGCAGGTGTAGAAGCACGGTGGCTAGGAAAAACTCCCTAGAAAGGCTAAAACCTAGGAAGAAACCTAGAGAGGAACCAGGCTATGAGGGGTGGCCAGTCCTCTTCTGGCTGTGACGGGTGGCGATTATAACAGAACATGGCCAAGATGTTCAAATGTTCATAAATGACCAGCATGGTCAAATAATAATAATCACAGTAGTTGTCGAGTCAGCACCTCAGGAGTAAATGTCAGTTGGCTTTTCATAGCCGATCATTAAGAGTATGTCTACCGCTCCTGCGGTCTCTAGAGAGTTGAAAACAGCAGGTCTGGGACAGGTAGCACGTCCGGTGAACAGGTCAGGGTTCCATAGCCTCAGGCAGAACAGTTGAAATAGTACAACAGTATTATTTCCATATAGACAACATGAACCATGGTCTGAGGTAAATCAACTACCATAACAACATCCTAACAGAGTGTGGTAAAAGGGAGCAGCCATACCAAAAAGATCAGTCTTGCTGTTGCTACCATCGTCTTCGTTTTTCTTCTTCCCTTTTTCTGAAAAAAAACAAATCTTTTTGAGTGCAAGACAGAAATTTCCCAATATTGCAAATCGGTTGAAAAATTATTTTCTGAGCGAGCCATCCTTTCAGTAGCTACAGACAGCAGCATTTTAAATGTGAAAGAATTCATTAGGCTAGTGGTTGCTTAAAAATAGTTTTTCAACTGTAAGAAGTTGAAAAGAAATCGAATTGGCGGGACTCCAGGGAAATAGTGTTCAAGCTCCATGTTCTAAGAGAGCCCTAACCACAAGGATTATACGATTATCAGAGAGCGCACCGTGGCTTGATTATCAGAGAGCGCACCGTGGCTTGATTATCAGAGAGCGCACCGTGGCTTGATTATCAGAGAGCGCACCGTGGCTTGATTATCAGAGAGCGCACCGTGGCTTGATTATCTGAGAGCGCAGCATGGATTGATTATCTGAGAGCGCAGCATGGATTGATTAACAGAGAGCGCACCATGGCTTGATTATCAGAGAGCGCACCATGGCTTGATTATCAGAGAGCGCACCATGGCTTGATTATCAGAGAGCGCACGTGGCTTGATTATCAGAGAGCGCACCGTGGCTTGATTATCAGAGAGCGCACCGTGGCTTGATTATCAGAGAGCGCACCATGGCTTGATTATCAGAGAGCGCACCGTGGCTTGATTATCAGAGAGCGCACCGTGGCTTGATTATCAGAGAGCGCACCGTGGCTTGATTATCAGAGAGCGCACCGTGGCTTGATTATCTGAGAGCGCAGCATGGATTGATTATCTGAGAGCGCAGCATGGATTGATTATCTGAGAGCGCAGCATGGATTGATTATCAGAGAGCACACCATGGCTTGATTATCAGAGAGCGCACCATGGCTTGATTATCAGAGAGCGCACCGTGGCTTGATTATCAGAGAGCGCACCGTGGCTTGATTATCAGAGAGCGCACCGTGGCTTGATTATCAGAGAGCGCACCGTGGCTTGATTATCTGAGAGCGCACCATGGCTTGATTATCAGAGAGCACACCATGGCTTGAAAAGTGCCCCCACTTCTGGAGCAAGCGGTGGCTTGCTAGAGAGGAAAAGCTGTCATAGTATTTTACATACATTTCAGCTCCACCTCAAGGACGGACTATAAATGCTATGTCTGCTGTAATATAGTTAATATCCCAAGTAAAAATAGCAGTTAACTAGCATTTTGACATGGCCTCATTAAAATACATTTGGTTAATCAACAAACCAGTTGAATGTTAGTTATATGATGTAGATTTTGTACAAGATACCTACCATTTTCTATTACAAACTAATAACCGACGGTGCTGTTTAGGATGCACATTTCTGATATATAACAATAAGATAACCATAGATACAATGTGAGAGGTATGGCGGGTTTCTATTTGGGCCAGTCGAAGCATGAGGCTGTTGGTAACATTACTCTGACAGACAGTTATTGTAATGCACGCATGCCTTTGCAATGCTCATTTGCATTACAAAATGAAATAAATGACAGATAAGTGGCGAGTGACTGGGTTTAACTTGAGGGCAATTTGGCCTGTTGAGATGTAGGGTGACACACAGGCATGCTTCACTACATTTAATGGCCCTCCTGCAAGAATTGGCCAACTGCACCATCAGCAGAAATGCCTCCAAACTGATTTAAGAGATAGACACGTACATAGGGTCACATGACAAATGTTGTTAAAAAACATCTCAGGACATGCACAACAATTAGTCTCTGAGAAGAAATGTAATATCACTATGGTAACAAATAAACACTCTTATCCAGAGCGACTGACATTAGTAATGTGAAATGATAGGAATCCCATTCTAGGAATATTGGAACATCCATAACTTGTTCTCAGATTTCCAGGTTGGGATGTATTCTATTGCATTTTGAATAAGGTATGCAAGTTCATGTAATATTTAGGGTCAATGTATGCTCTGTGAAACAAAAAATATATAGATTATTTATGTAAATAGATCTTTTAGCCCTACACTTTAGAACTTGATTGTGGGACGTTTTTAAAAACAGGGACATATTTGGGGTAGTAAATCTTCGCCCTCAAATGGAGAATTACATTTTTTAAACGGCTTTAAACAGATGTTCTGGTAAGAAACATCTTTGTAGTTATCTGACCAGCTGGTTGCCCGATGCCCCTTGGTCATTATAATGTGGCCCAAACCTAATTGTGTGCATCCAGATTGAGGTTATGTCTGCATTTGAAAGAAGAATCTTAAGTCTTTTGATGCGCTGTAGAAAGATGTTGTATGTCGGGACAAACCTAATAGTCTCAGTCATCACCACACAGCACACGGCATTGTCATAGTGAGGATCAATCAACCAATTGGGGTGGGCGTCATAAACATCAGAGTTTGACAGGAACTAGCCATCATATAGGTCACTGGCAGGATAAAGTGATAAAGATTTAGAGGAAAGTCAAGACTGGTGGGTGGGATGCTTATATAAACAGCACATATCAGGAATATCAGGACTGGCACCAGGAACCCATGCAGGGGAGAATATCTAGGACATTGTATTCAACTATTAAGTAGGATGTCGCATTACAGCAGGATCCCCTCATCTCTACACCAAAAATCTCAGTCAAATATAAAATTGTGATTTATTTTCCTTCCTTGAGATTGTGAATAATAAATCAAATCCATCGAAAACCACAATCCATTGTTTTTTCCCACAATGCAGTGTAAATACAGGACATGGGGCACAAAATTACATGTTTCCAAATGACATTTTGATGTTAGAACATGGCATTACCTGGACACCTCCCTAGATGCTTCACGTCAATCTTCACCTGCTTCAAGCACGAAGCCTCTCTTACGTGACAGGGGGTAATGTAAGATTTTCCGTCTGTTCCACACACCGGGTTGTCATTATGGCCACTGCAGTCAATGTTGCACATACACCTGGGTGTCGAAGAAAACATTGATATAAAAATCTGTTTAATGAACACTGTATTAACACTGTGTTCACTAAAAGTGCCAAACATACATCATCAATCAATTTGAATCGAATGTGACAATCCAGGACCCCAGTACATGGAGAAAATAAGCGAAGATATCTATGATGGACTAGTGGTCACTAGTCGTCTTCCAGATGAAGACGAGTCCTCCTTTCAGAAACTACCGAGAGCACAACAGCTGATGAAGACGAGTCCTCCTTTCAGAAACTACTGAGAGCACAACAGCTGATGAAGACGAGTCCTCCTTTCAGAAACTACCGAGAGCACAACAGCTAATGAAGACGAGTCCTCCATTCAGAAACTACTGAGAGCACAATAGCTAATGAAGATGAGTCCTCAGAGACTACTGAGAGCCCAATAGCTGATGAAGACGAGTCCTCCTTTCAGAAACTACTGAGAGCACAATAGCTGATGAAGACGAGTCCTCCTTAGAGACTACTGAGAGCACAATAGCTGATGAAGAAGAATCCTCAGAGACTACTGAGAGCCCAATAGCTGATGAAGAAGAATCCTCAGAGACTACTGAGAGCCCAATAGCTGATGAAGACGAGTCCTCAGAGACTACTGAGAGCCCAAAAGCTGATGAAGACGAGTCCTCCTTTCAGAAACTACTGAGAGCACAATAGCTGATGAAGAAGAATCCTCAGAGACTACTGAGAGTACAACAGCTGATGAAGACGAGCCCTCCTTTCAGAAACTACTGAGAGCACAGTAGCTGATGAAGACGAGTCCTCCTTAGACTACTGAGAGTACAACAGCTGATGAAGACGAGTCCTCCTTAGAGACTACTGAGAGCACAATAGCTGCAGTGGAAAGTACTCACAATATATCCTCAGAGTCCACATCGCATTCTGCTCCAAACTTGCAGTTGACGCATTTTGTGGGCTTTTTCCCTCTGCCTGTGCCTGATCCTTCATCATCTGTAGAAAAGGAGAGTATTTAAAAAATGTTAGCTGTCAAACAGAGTTAATATTGTTCTATTAATGGTTGGATCTGCAAAGTTTTTGTTTAAGCAGGCTATGTTTAACCAGCTTTTACTGTAACATTGTAACATGGGTTGTCAAGTCAAACGTATTAAAGTGAAGCAAGACCAAGTTACGACACTGTACCTCCGTCGCCTGATCCAGAACTGCCATCTGTGTGTTACAGCATAAAAAATGAGTTAGCTTCAGCTTGGTCTAAAATGACTAATAACAAAATGACTAGGGACAGAACCCGAGTGATGAAAAATGCGCTCCATAAAGGTGATTCTGTACTTTCTTGAGTGAAAGTGTGCAGCCTGCGACTAAGACTCACCTGTATAGCAGGCCACGTCAGAGACCTGTGATATGGACTTCTGCTGCTTGCATGCTGCTCTCCTCAAGAAGCACTCATTCTGATAGGTGTCTCCGTTGGACCCACAAACAGGGATGTACTTCTTCGAGCACTAAGACACAACGGGCAATGAAAGGATGTTACTGAACCATCATAGCCTAGACCAGGGATCATCAAGTAGATTCAGCCACGGGACCAAATGTACTGCAAGAAGCCCAAACAGATATTACATTTGACTAACACCTTGTTTACATTTGTATACGATCACATACAGTATATCTCTATATTATGTGTGGGAATACTATGGGAACAGAGTTCCGAAATTAAAATAAATTGGAGCTGATTTGCTTTGGCAAAGCCATTCCTGCTTGCTTTCTTGCTCATGGCAATGGTAATGACAGTCTTACTTGACAACAGAGAACATGATAGCCTTTATTCCACTGTGTTACTTACATGGAACTGGCAGACACATTTCAGGTCAGCCCCATTCTCTTGACATGTCCCCCCGTAACGACATGATGCAGCGTCACACACTCTCAGGTCACTTTTCTTCTCAGACAAATCTGGTAAAAACAAGGTGTTCTTATCAGCAAGGCAGTGAAATACCCTTATTTTAGTGCTCCAATTGTAAAACCATATGAATATCTAGTATAGTCTATGTTGTGTACTAGTATTTATGTGTCATTGCTTTTCTATCTGGGAAAAACTTTCTAACATGAAGATTGGAGCAAATAGTGTGTGAAAACGTTCAACTCAAAACACAATTCTTTCCCAAACTACAGCCTTTGAGAAAAAACTCCTATGGTTTAGCCTACCTGGAAGCACTTTTCTTTACCTAAAATACAGCTAGCCTTGAATCCAAACTGATATGCTCTGTTTCATCACAAAACAGAGTAAATCTGTCTGGATTCCAGGCTAAAATACACTATGAACCAAAGCCCAGACAACTTAAGAGTTCACGGCCACTTGAATACATCTTCCAGTAATGACTTTCATCCATCCGACACACCAAAGCCCATAGCTTCCCCTTTAGCCAGAAATACACTTGAACATCTCTCACACGGAGCGGTATTTATCAGAGGAAGGAGAAGGACAAATCAATGGAAGAGAGGAGTCAATGTAGCGAAGACCCGGGTCATTAGCAACACGTAGCCATCCAACTCCTTTGCCACAAGACATCAATAGTCATCGCCTCATTTCGTCAATGGTTGGACTATTGAGAGATCCGGTACAAAGAGAGCTTAGCTACGCATCGTTTGTACAACTTTATTGAGAGTCAGTGGAATGTGCAATGTACAACAGTCACTGCCCAGCATAACTGGACTGAGAAATTGAGTCACTACTGGTCATTCGGACAAGTTGGTCCTCGTTTACACAGTAATGCCTTGGCATTGCATGATCATGGGAAAGCAAAGCCACAAACCATCAACAGGGACCTAGAAAGCTGACTTGAAAAGATTGGAGAAGAGAGTCAAGTCCGATCTGATAATTTGTAAGTCGCTCTGGATAAGAGCGTCTGCTAAATGACTTAAATGTAAATGTAAATGTAAATAATCTTTGATCAGGAGCTCAAGCACATTACGCGTGAGAGGCATTCCTGATAGGAAAAATATGATTTCAGGTTGCCAAAGTGGGCTTACAAGGCACTTATAGTAAAGTATGCCATCACAATATTGTTTGAATACGTTCATCATTAGCCTGGTCAGAAGTAGGGAATTACATTGGATTACATCATCAGGATCAATGAATTTGGTCAAAACAACTCCTCAGTGCTGCAAGTCTTCAATATTAACTTTAACCAACCAGTAACAGTAAACTGTCAAAAACATTATGGATGAAGTGAATTTAGAGGACATTCAGTTGTAGTATAATCTGTTTTTACTAGCTTTGATAACTACAGTAGGTGTGCAAAATGACTGCTGTGCTACTGTGCTAGAACAACTCTAGGTTCATGGACACCCTGAGGGAGAGTTTGAATCTCACAGAGCTCTAATGGAGGAATGAGAAGACCTTCCCAGCCTTCCAGGCAGGTTTGACAGCAGCCATTTACATCCTCCTGGGGTCAACAACATTATCACACAGCACTCCTATCAACTAGCAGAACATTGGAAAACCCCTGGTCTGTGAGATTTACAGGGAGGGGGGAGACATAGGGGGGAGGGAGAGAAGGAGAGAGAATGAGAGATAAATGAAGACATAAAAGGAGAGGAAGAGATAAAAGAGGGAGCGAAGGACAGAAAAAGAGGGAGCGAAGGAGAGTGAGAGAGAGGGATGGATGGAGGTAGGGAGAGAGAAAAAGAGAGAATAGGAGAGGTGATGGGAATGGAAGAATCCTACCCCACTGAGGTTTGAACTGAAGTTCCCTCCTGCTCTCATCGCCAGTCCCCATGAGGGAAGACATATCTCAACATGCAGTAGGAGCTTTATGGTGTCTTATCCCCACTGTTAGAGAAGGTTTAAGAAGAGGAAGCCACTACACAACTAATCCATTGTCTTGAGACAGGTAAGCACGCCACAGGGACTAATAATAACCCAACCTTTCAACAAATGGGAGGCAAAGTAGTTCCAGGCCAAAGATTATAATCAGCCACTCCTAACAATCCCCTCCTCTTCTAAATAGATCTGTGTGTTACTCAACCAATGGTCACAGTCTCGATATAAAGGGGCTAGCCCCGATCCTAGTCACCCTGTACATAAAGGACTATTGACCAAACTGTTCATTTCCTCATTACAGTCACTGTCGCCCTGGGATTCCGAAGCTAGCCCATTAAATACAGGCCATGACCTAAAACTCCTCTGTAATCAATCAATACCACCACTGTATAGGAACACTAGTCTTTAAAACACTGCAGTAGAAGTCATAGTGGTACCAGGGCTTGAATTAAATAAAACCCTAATGAAATAGCATTGATCCTGACCTGCAAAATAGGCGCATAGGTGCAGTAATGTAAGTACGGTAATTCTGGCTGTTTTACCAATGTTTGTTCTTTACAGCAGTGCAGGTTAACAACAACCGCACTTCCACTGAATTCAACCCAATCAATGCATGCCTTGAGAAATACAATCTGTATTTCTCAGTAACAGTGGGGAAACACCACACTTCACTGCATTTAAAGGGACAGTTCACTCTAAAATTAAAATGTTGTCCAATATTCTCAGAAGTAGTCTAATGTCAGGTCAAGCTTAATCCACATCCCACATTATCATTTGGGTATCCTAGATCCAGCAACATGCCTCAACCTGAAAACCATGGAAAAGAAAAGCCCCAAATAAAGGCAAGAAATGATACAGTGATTATATTTTCCATTCATTTCTGAAATGAATCTTTATATCCAGAATACTTACGGTTGCTAAGGTCACATCTGCTATGGGGTTTCCTAAGAGGTTTGGGATCAGCACCCAATTATAGGTTGTTTTTAGGAGCATTGAGGAGCAACCAGGACCATGGGGAAAAGGAATGGCCTGCTTATTGACGGAAGTTAATCAGGCAAGCAGCAAATGTAAACAAATAGCTTGACAAGAGGAAAACATTTGGCTTTATCAGGACAGCTCACTCTTCGCTATAAATTGGACTGCTTTTAAATAAAAGGGGAAACCGTAGCCTACTGAATGAACACAATACATAGGCCTTCATAACAAACAGTTATTATGGGAACGAGAGGACATCACTCATGGTTTATTGGATTATGGAGAGGGTGGAACTACATCCACAACAGGTTTACGTTTCCATTCATCTTAAATATCATCAAACATAGGCCAATCTGTCAAAGTCCCACTGAATGTTGGCTTTGGGTGGAAACCCTTAGGAAACCACATAGCAGATGTGAACTTTTAGCAAGCATATTATATATTCCGGATATAAAGAGTAAAATTAATTTACCCTCAATTTAACCCACGATGACACTGTATACCGGTGGTGTAAAGTACTTGAGTAAAACTACTTTAAAGTAATACTTAAGTCGTTTGGGGGTGGATGGGTGGGGTTATTTATATTTTTGATTACTTTTACTTCACTACATTCCTACAGAAAATAATGTACTTTTTACTCCATACATTTTCCCTAACACCCAAAAGTACTCGTTACATTTTGAATGCTAAGCAGGACAGGAAAATGTTCCAATTCCCGCACTCACATGCTGACCAGACCGGACACGTCGCGTGCGCGAGCGTCGCAAAATACATTTAGAAATCCATGTTATTCAATTATTGCACCCACACTGCTCGCGCGCGCCAACGAGCGTCTGCGACACCAAGGGCTAAAATAGATGTCGTTCCTATTTCTGACGCAGATCACGCTGCAAGTCCTGCCTCTCCCATCTCCTCATTGGTTTATAGAAGCAGGTACCCACGTGCCATCTCCTCATTGGTTATACCCACGTGGGTGATAGAAAGACGAACTGTTTTGCCGGTAGTCGTGGTAATACAATGAATGTTTAGATGCGATCACCATATAATTTAAACAATGAAAAAGCCTGGAAGGAGGAGAGATGACTAGAAACGATTCAGTTGGCCGTTTTATGTGTGGTTTAATTGTCGGAGTAGAGATCCTTGTGCATTTCAGGTAAAATAACAACTCAATGTTTATATCCCAGGACAAATTAGCTAGCAACAGCAAGCTAGCTAAATAGGACAAATTAACGTTAGCTAGCAAGAGCAAGCTAACTAGCTAAATTACCATACATGTTTAATGCTTTTCGACCTGTCCCCAAATTAATGTCATTGGTTCAGAGTTTGTTTTGATATTTTAACCTGCGTGTCGTGATCGCGTTTAGTGTGGGAGGGCAAAATAAATGTATGCACGATAGCGCACGATGGCGCAAGCGCGCAGCCGGTTTGGGCAAGGTGTTATGCAGAGAACATCCCTGGTCATCCCTACTGCCTCTGATCTGGCGGACTCACTGAACACACATGCTTCGTTTGTAAATTATGTCGAAGGTTGCACCTGGCTATCTGTAAATAAACAAAAACTAAGTGGTGCCGTCTAGTTTGCTTAACATAAGGAATTTGAAATAATTTACTTTTACTTTCGATACTTAATTATATTTTAGCAATTACATTTAATTTTGATACTTAAGGATATTTAATGCCAAATACTTTTAGACTTTTACTCAAGTAGTATTTTACTAGGTGACTTTCACTTTTACTTGAGTCATTTTCTATTAAGGTATCTTTACTTTTTTTACTCAATTAGGTCGGTTGGGTACTTTTTCTACAACTGGTGTATATAAACAAAAGTCATTACTCCTAACCAGGAAACTGAGAAATTACTGTTTCCATTTAATAATGAAACCCAAACAAAAACAGCAGGACAATCCAGGGTGGGGTTCAAATATGGAAATGTTTCCCTGCATGCACCTCACCAACAAGAGGGGATAGATCGAGCCACCCCCCAATAAACATGTCTATGAAATCACATTTCCCAAATGTATACATATTTTTTTTTTTAACATGCATTGACTCAGTGATTCCTCTTATGAAGCAGTGACACTGCCAGCTTTATGTCTGTCTTATCCAGACCAATTGAGCATGATGTGCTTTGTCTGCTGGGATAGGAGATTGCCCAATTACCGACCAGCGTTCATTCAGCAAGGACGATAAACACCTCATGAGCTCCTGTGTTGCAGAAACCCAGGATGTGTGTCGGATAAACACATATCATTCCCATAGAAGTGCTTGCTTTGGAAAAGTTTATTGATAAAGAAAATGTATTGATACTCACCCAAGCAGTCCTTGCCTTTTCCTGAGATACATTCGCTGCTCTCGGGGTAAGAGGCTTGTGCTCCAGGCAGTGTAGAGACGGCCAAAAGGCAGAGGAGAGAGAAAAAACGGCCTGCCGAGGGTCCGTGAGATGAGAGGGGATATCCTATGGACATGATGCTTAAGATGCTGAGTGGACACCGTATTTTCTCCAAATCACAACATATGCCTTTTTTCATTCAAATGGCAGAAATACATCAACGAATCCACCAGATGTGAATTGATAGACGGAGAACAAAACGCGTTGTTGTTGGCAAACTGTTTCACCCACGGCTAAAAAAAGGTTTCATCTCCTTTGCAGAACGGGGATTATCTCCCAGCATAGCCATAGAAAAAAACGGCATTATATCGGACTTTAGCTCACAAATTGCACAAACGAAATGTTGGCTTTGCTCTATTGATCGCTCGTCTGGCCGTCGTACGGGATAGGGTGTGCGATAATGAGCTATTTTGACTGTCGCATTTACCTTTGACGCGTCTGCCTCTATTTTATCCCAGCGGCAAACAGCTGGTTTAAAATGTCCCTCCGAGAATATCTCTGCATCCTTCCACAACACAATCCCACAAAGGCGAAAATAAATGATTTTGTTGTAGCAATTTACCCAGACAATGTCTGAGTGAGGTTTTGTGAATCACCATCAACAAAGGATTTCGGTGACGCTTAGGTATCACATGACGCGAGGCCACCCCCAATCATTGAAGCACACTTTGCCGTGGAGCGGCAAGATCACACCATAAAATGTGTGGGGAGGGGATTCCGGTTGTAGCCTACTGGGATACGTTATAAAGCGACATTTGCTAAAACTGTACAAAGGCTACAGCCTAAGGATACTAACTTTATTTCGTAATCAAGGAGTAAGACAATTACGTTAATTAAAGTATAAAAAATGCAAGCCATATGTGCTCTTTCACGTATAAAAAAATCTCTTCTCTGCCTATCTGGCAGATAGAAAATACAGATTGACAGTTTACCAATCCATGTTAAATTGATGATTCCCAGGTTACTTACCAACTAGTATAAATTACAATTTCACAAATTGTGAATCATGACATTTCTAAATAATAATTATGTTCAAAACACTCAAACTGATTGAGTGGCACTGTCAGTAGCAGTTGACCTCATGAGTAGCCTAACTAGAGGCTTATTACATGGTTTATTACACGCTTATACATGTTGGGAAGGGCTCGCAAGCAAGCATTTCATGGTAAAATATTTGGTACAATACATTTTGATAACATGGCTTATATATTACATGACTTATTACATGGCTCATATTGCGTCTTGTTAGGGTTGCGAAAGTTCAACTGAGATAGGAACAATAGTACACCTGAACTTGGTTAAATGAATTGTTTAATTCAAAAGTTAATAAATGGCAAATACAATTTCCGTATATACGGGTTCAATGTTTCATCACGCAGGATAAGACAGAGAACTGATTTGTTTCTGACAAAGATATTATATTATACTCGTGACAGAGGTTAGTTCCCACTTCCGAGCCGGCCTGTCAGAGTAGAGACTGGGCGTGGTTTAGACTCACCCAGCCTATCGTTGATGTTGGCGCCTTAAGCCAGTCCTGGCCCCTTAGCGCATGTGATGTCCCGACGCTGTTGCTGTGTAGATTACGCTCCTTCACCCCAAAGGCTGAGGTCAGACAGTTTTATAACATTGTCTGAGATATCTGCACCTGTTATACAATGTCCACTGTTCTCGCTCAAGGCTAACTACAGCTTCCCAGCTTCTTATCTGAGCTAACTGAAACTTCCAGCACACACACACAGACATCCAGGCGCCCAGACCAACAGGTTGTCAATATCAAATCACGTTTGTTATAGTATTCAATCACATATAATACAGTTGCTAATCACGTTTGTTATAGTATTGGGTTATAGTGTATGACTCAGAACCTCACATATGTTTTTCGTGTGTATCGTTTATCTGTTATTGTCTGGTCAGCAGTCTCCTGATTCACCCCCCTCCTGTGTCTCTCTAAGATTAGCACAGTCTCGGCCACACAGTACAGCGCCCACACTACTGATACATTTGTTTCATACCCACACATATTTCATACACACACATATTTCACACACACACACATTTCAGACTGCTTGTTCATATCTTATGCTCAGATACAGTTGTTGCAATTTCAGGCTGTGGCCTCATGGTTAGACAGAGCACTTTCAAACTTTAATGCATAAGAAGCCCTACTAGCTTATAGTTAGTTAAGCATGTCAAAAAACCTTATAAAAACCCCACAATCCCCCGTTTGACACCTAAAGGTGTCAACATAAACATTTTTTGATTAACATAGACATTTGTTTTTATTACATAAACATTTTTGATTGACATTTTTATTTTTGATTCCCCCGTTTGACACCTGTAAGGTGTCACAACCAATAAAAATTCCATCCCTTTTCCATATACTAGGTGGGCTCGTTACCACCCAGGAACTTAAAACCTTCTTAGGGAGAACAGTGTTATTAATAAACCTCCTTTACAGCAAACCATGGGTCATCCTCAGTCAAACCCCTCTGTTCATTGGTCTCGGCATCCTCCCTACTAGCTGCAAGCAGGGGCATCATGCCAGAGGCCTTAGCAGCATCTGCAATAGATTTCTTTGCACAAGGTAAAATGCAAGCAGTGCAAAAAATTAACATAGCAAAATACAATTATTAGGGTCAGAAATTCAGTAACCAACAATACAGTGTACTCACCAAACCAACCACCCAGCCAGGAGAACAGTCCACTCTCCTCCACACCTGCAAGACCCTTCATCTCCACAGATAACTTTTCCAACCCACTCAGAGCTTTTGAAATGCTCCCATCAGGACTGGTAGTGTTAGGGATAAACGTGCAACATTGTTCTCCAAACATTATACAAACACCCCCCTGGTTGGCCAGAATCATGTCTAGTGCTAGTCTATTTTATCTACTGGTTCGAGAGGTGGCATCGAATTGTTCAGCTATCCCTGTAAGTGCTGTATGGGTGTAGTTAACAAATCATTGTTGATTATAGTAGATATAATTGATCCAGGCATTATGCTTAGCATCAACAATAGCTGGGCCAATAATGGGCAATAAATGCCACAGGCCATCATTCCTGTTTAATGTCTGGAATTCGTGGGGAACCCCTATTGGGACCCCAACAGGTTGGTGTGGATGTTATCTGTACCCTCGGACCAAGGAGCGTCACGTTTCTGCCGTCTCCTGGGTTGGTCCCGAGCCTCTGTGTCATGTGCAGCTTCCAGGAGTTGGTTAGCTGTAACTTCAATAATAGTTAATGGTGTTATCAGACTGGCCAAAGCACATGTGCCCTGACAATCTCCTTTCAAAATGTGGGGTCAACCGCCTGGCAGGTCCACACACCCACCATACATCAGCAACACCTCTAGTTAATAGTGACATTAGTGATGCAGGCAGTAGTAGGGAACCTCCCATAGTCTATACCTCTACCTATACCAGTGTTACAGCCATATGCCTTAACCCCCCATGGTGTCTTCTGGGGAGGGACTTCTGGGAACACAAGACTCAAGAGTTTTCCACAGGGTTAAATTTGGCTTATTATAATAGAAACTTTCCAATATGCACATCCAACCTTTCCCATTGCTTAGGGCAAATGGGTGAGCAGCCAGAATAGGTCTGGCATGTCCACATACGACACAGTCCTTTCTATTAAGTGTTTTATTAGGCCAACCACATATTCTCCCTTCCCTCATAATCAGTTTCAGTTCCCAATTGGTCACTATCTGAGATGTCTTTCACATTTATTACCTGTACCAGATTGGAGAGCTTAGGTGGTGGTGTGGGACTTGGTCTTGAAGTGGTGGAGGAGGCCGGCTGAACCTGGTCTGTTGGAACTGGTGGTGGTTCTGGCAGTACTGTGATGGCAACATCCCCATCGTATCCTAAACAGACAACTCAGGACCACAAGCAATCCTGTAAAGCCCCACCCTCTCCCAGAGAAAACATCATCAGCCAGAGATCAAGCAACACTTTCACTTCTATGAACAAACACAGTGAGGAAAGGTCGGGAAAAGGAAATTCTTCATTAAGGAGTTGATCCCCGAACTCTATTAGTAACGGTTCTTCTCCTTAACTCTGTGATCATTCGGCAGTGTCAGTGTGTCTCACCCTCCAAGTGCGATATGCCCCCAGGTCGGGTTAATCACCTTCTCCTTTAATTCACCTGCAATGCATAAACTCTTGGACATACAGGTTTGGTTAACAAACAGTTTGTCATTTGTTCTATCTGATTATATATTTAACTTCTATGCCTATTTATTAGCTAGAATTTTTTATTTTTTATTATTATTATTAGTTTATTATCCAATAGGCCCCATCCTATCCTAGACCACAATGTACCCCTCCCCCGTTTGATACCTGGCTCTGCCCAGGTATCAACCTTATTAAATTTTCTTATGTTCTACATTATTATGTAGGAGCGCCCCTTTTATTTTCCACATGTCCAATTCTCCCTTTTGTCTCCATTCAGTAACTGTTATCTACCCATTCTGTTATCTCTGTCCTGGCACCCCTTCCAAAACTCCCTTCTCTGCTCTCAAACCTTCAAGGTCTCAGCAGTGCGGGGAGGGCCACTCTGTCTGCCCTTTGCCTTATCTGTCTGTAGCTTGGTCCCAAACATTAACTAAGTGTCTCACTGTTTTGACTTTATCTAAAATCATGGATTTAAAATTAACAACATGTCTTATAGTGTCAATCTCTAAAGTCCTTACATAACCTTAATAAACCTATCTCTATCTTCTTATGGCCAAAACAAATGCTAACCATATAAATTCCTTTCTTTACTAATAAGCTCTCTATCACTTTTATTTCCATGCCCTATAGGCTTAAAATATCTCCTGTTCAAACCAATTCAATAACAGCCCATTCAAAACCGTCATAGCCAATGTTTAAAAACAGAATCCTGACTCCTCTATGGTTAAAACTACAATTATGGTCAAGAGTTATAAACTCTATTATATCAATTTACCTCAAAACTAGTATTCCCAAATGACCACAATTTCATTATTCTCACTACATCCCCCCGTGGGTGATCAAACCACAGGAAAAATGCAACGAAAATAGGTCAAAAGGTTACACCTCCCCCTTACATTCGTGTTCCATACCATATCTAGACATATCAAAAGAACCCTTTATCTTAAAAAAGTCCCTTGTCTAAATAAAACTCAGAAAGTAAAACTCCTAATATTATCTTGTCTCTCGGAACACGGAAACCCCTTAACCCAAACGTTTACCACAAAAACAAAACCTAATAATTATGATAATACCCTCAAATCATTCGTTTTAAATTTCCCCGATGTTTCATGTAACTCATTCACACAACTGTGATAAACGTGTACTGTCCCTTTAATTCTCAGCCAGCCATACCAGTTATGCTAAATTTAAAGTTGTGGTTAAATATATGGATTTGCCAATCATTATCAAATGTTGAATATACAGGTTTAGTAAGTTTATCAAATAGATTAGTATAGTTCAAATAAAGATATGCGTTTACTAGCGCTCAACCTGTGTTCACTGTAAATCACTGTTAACTAACTGCAACAGGCAATAGTACGGATTCGATAAACCAAACCCAATTTATCACAAAGGTTGGATCTTGAATAGAATATACAACGTCAATCAACATCTCTTAATCAAAACTATACTGCAAGAAGTAAAGAAAATAGTGTACCTGAACAATGACCAAATCCATTCGAGTAACGTAATCGTGTATCCCCCCTAGTGACGTTGTTCTACGTCGTTACAAAACAAATCATCCTGTCCCTAGCAACGTACCCTGAAAATTAGTAGCATCAAAACTATCGTATAAGTAAAATCAACTTCTCAACTTTCTCTACTCCAAAGTTTAAACGTACCATATACTTCGCTAAATTTATATCGCATGTCAGCCAATCCATAACAATAATAACATTAGTCTGTAAATTTAACCGAAATAAGTTATTAAATGTATTCTCTCTACTCCGAATTGGTTTTAAGTTTTTCTCTATGTCACCAGCATTCAAACAGGCTCCCCGTCGACTGGGAGACCGTTGAGTGTGGCAATACTGCCATCTTCTGTCCATTCTCTGCATAGCTTTTCTCCCATCCACCTTTTCAATTTGAGCCATATGAGGTAGTTATTTATTTTTTATTTTTTGCTTAATTTTATCGTTATTTTTTCTTATCTATTATTACCCAGTAACTAGTGTGTCTGTGACTAATAATGTGAGAATATAGTATGTGGTTAATGTGTAACTTGAGTATATATGGTTACGTTATGTATATATGTCCTTACTCCCCTTCACATAAAAGCCTGATACAGTACATACAGAGGGATACAATCATAAAGCAACAGACATACAGTGTGACTTGTCTTATATCCAACACGTCTTATTCAATCAGTAAACTTGTCTTATCTCCAAAACATTGCCGTTAGATCATTTGCGCATATAACCTAACCTCTCTTCACCAACGCTTTGCCGTTTACTTGTAACAGGGGACATGTCTTATACAGTGAATTGCCGTCGAGGGTCCACCTAGACTTGTCTTATATCCAATTCTTCTGCCTTCCCCTGGACTATGTTGCCGTCCACTTTTAGTCGAGGGTCCACCTAGACTTATTAATCGACAATTTGTCTTATATCCCACATACCATGTAAATACATAAAAATCCGTGAACCCGGTATATTGCCGTTCATTTATTAGAACTTGTCTTATTTCCAATATTCCGCCATTCACGGTGGTTATGTGGCCATTGTCCTCAATCACTTCCCTAAAGTCTCATAGACTTTTAATAAAACAACCCTAGCTTAGATACATACACACACACAAACAGGCTTTTAATATCACGTCATACACATACAGGCATTCCATTGTTATTCTGTTGGCCAATTGAAAATGCATTCGCCATCAAGTAGTACGTAATTAAATAATACGTAGTTCGTTTTATCCTTACTTTGCTGTAGTGAACATATGGTTCAAAAATTTAGTAACTTACACCAGTTAGGTTTTCTCACAAAATAAATTTGGTTAAATCCAATATGCAGAATTTCAGTTTTGAAACAATAGGCTCTGCTTACCTGTTTTTAAGTAGACCCGGGCTTTTTGTGAGAGGACCCCGTCTGGCGACAGTCTAGGCCAAAGGCTGGATGACTCAATGTCCAGTGAAGTTCCCTCAGTTCACGGTCGGGGTCACCATTTGTTAGGGTTGCGAAAGTTCAACTGAGATAGGAACAATAGTACACCTGAACTTGGTTAAATGAATTGTTTAATTCAAAAGTTAATAAATGGCAAATACAATTTCCGTATATACGGGTTCAATGTTTCATCACGCAGGATAAGACAGAGAACTGATTTGTTTCTGACAAAGATATTATATTATACTCGTGACAGAGGTTAGTTCCCACTTCCGAGCCGGCCTGTCAGAGTAGAGACTGGGCGTGGTTTAGACTCACCCAGCCTATCGTTGATGTTGGCGCCTTAAGCCAGTCCTGGCCCCTTAGCGCATGTGATGTCCCGACGCTGTTGCTGTGTAGATTACGCTCCTTCACCCCAAAGGCTGAGGTCAGACAGTTTTATAACATTGTCTGAGATATCTGCACCTGTTATACAATGTCCACTGTTCTCGCTCAAGGCTAACTACAGCTTCCCAGCTTCTTATCTGAGCTAACTGAAACTTCCAGCACACACACACAGACATCCAGGCGCCCAGACCAACAGGTTGTCAATATCAAATCACGTTTGTTATAGTATTCAATCACATATAATACAGTTGCTAATCACGTTTGTTATAGTATTGGGTTATAGTGTATGACTCAGAACCTCACATATGTTTTTCGTGTGTATCGTTTATCTGTTATTGTCTGGTCAGCAGTCTCCTGATTCACCCCCCTCCTGTGTCTCTCTAAGATTAGCACAGTCTCGGCCACACAGTACAGCGCCCACACTACTGATACATTTGTTTCATACCCACACATATTTCGTACACACACATATTTCACACACACACACATTTCAGACTGCTTGTTCATATCTTATGCTCAGATACAGTTGTTGCAATTTCAGGCTGTGGCCTCATGGTTAGACAGAGCACTTTCAAACTTTAATGCATAAGAAGCCCTACTAGCTTATAGTTAGTTAAGCATGTCAAAAAACCTTATAAAAACCCCACAGTCTCTATGGTTCTCTCAGTCCTTGCACTGCAGTGGCGCAGCATGCCATGTGGTGTTGGAGACCACAACATCAGTGGCATTATTGATCCTGATAACACAACCACTCTTTCCATTTCATGTTTGGGCTGCTGTTCAAAAGACACATTGATGAGTATTACCACATATAACAATGCAATCACAGTCAAGCCTTTGCCAGACACCTGAGATTTCAGGATCACCGAAGAGATCACCAAAGATAAATCAGGACTAGTTTGACTAAAAGATGGATTCCTTTTTTCGGAGTGAAGACATGTGCCTTGCGGGGCTGTTTTCCCAAACTGAGTCAGCTCACAACTGCATCAATGAGTTTGAGCATCTAGGACTGGTGCAATTTAAAGATGTGAGTAAAACAATCACATTTACAGTCAAATCAGTGGAAATGTGGTACACTGTGTTGTTCACTGTATCTACCACTTTTATGTTTCTCATGAATATGTTGAAATATTAATTTAGTTGATATTTTTTTCATATTCAATTAATCAAATAAAAAAACATTTTTTTTGTAACGGTCACCCCAGTTTAAATAGGTGTTAAACTGAGCACAATATGGCTAATGGCATGAAGGTTACATCCATTTATCTGCACAACAGTCTATAACATATTGATTCTACCATGTACTCGGAATGCAATATCACTCTAAAATGTGTATTCGTATTAAAATGTTACTGTAAGTTGAAATCATATAGTCATTGAAGGAAAGAGCTGAAACTATCCAATGTATAATGCATTGTAATGTCAAATAACACGCAAAACGTGGATGGTCTGTATTATACATGGATAGGCCTTTTGATTGCCCTCTCAGGTTAAGATTAATGGATGTTGTCTGTGAAGCCTTCCCCAAAAAACATTCACCATGCAAAACCACACTTTTCTTTTTGTGCATAATTTATTATCATGCATTTACTTATGAAATTACATGATTGTAAAAGGTTATTGATTATTTTTGTCATTAAGTTTGGTTAAATTACTTGGTTCAGTGTTAGTTGTGTTTTCTAATGAAGGTGAACACTTCACACAGAGTATGAGAAAATAGTTGACACTGAAATCATTAATTAAACAGCTAATTGGGCTATTCCTAACAGGTAGGCTATATAAGCCAATTGAAGTATTGTCACGTTCCTGACCTGTTTTCTGTTGTTTGGTATGTGTTTATTGGTCAGGGCGTGAGTTTTGGGTGGGCAGTCTATGTTTTCTGTTTCTATGTTGGTTTTGGGTTGCCTGGTATGGCTCTCAATTAGAGGCAGGTGTTTGACGTTTCCTCTGATTGAGAGTCATATTAAGGTAGGTTGTTCTCACTGTTTGTTTGTGGGTGATTGTCGTCCGTGTCTGTGTCTGCGCACCACACGGGACTGTAGCGTTTGTTCGTTCGTTTGTTATAGTCTGTACCTGTTCCTACGTGCTTCGTGTTATATGTAAGTTTTCATGGTTTAGGTCTGTCTACATCGGTTTTGTTATTTTGTAATTTTCCAAGTGTTTTTCGTGTTTGTCTTAGTCTTTCAAATAAATCATTATGTATTCACAACCCGCTGCACTTTGGTCAAATCACTACTCCTCCTCTTCGTATGAAGAGGAGGAGGATTGCCGTTACAGAATCACCCACCAAACCCGGATCAAACAGCGGGTTAACGGACAGCGCACGAAGCAGGATTTCTGGTCTTGGGAGGAGATCATAGAAGGAAAAGGACCATGGGCTAAAGTTGAAGTGAATCGCCGCCCATGGGAACAGCTGGAGGCAGCTTGGAGAGCGGAGGAAACCGGAGAGAGGAACCGGCGTTATGAGGGGACGCGTCTAGCACGGAAGCCCGAAAAGCCCGCAAGTACAACCCAAAAATTTCTTGGGGGGGGGGGCTAAGAGGTAGTGGGTCTAGGGCAGGTAGGAGACCTGCGCCCACTTCCCAGGCTAACCGTGGAGAGCGGGAGTACGGGCAGACACCGTGTTACGCAGTAGAGCGCACGGTGTCTCCTGTACGTGTGCATAGCCCGGTGCGGGTTATGCCACCTCCCCGCACTGGTAGGGCTAGATTGAGCATTGAGCCAAGTGCCATGAAGCCGGCTCTACATATCTGGCCACCAGTACGTCTCCTTGGGCCGGCTTACATGGCACCAGCCTTACGCATGGTGTCCCCGGTTCGCCTACATAGCCCGGTGCGGGTTATTCCACCTCCCCGCACTGGTCAGGCGACGGGGAGCATACAACCAGGTAAGGTTGGGCAGGCTCGGTGCTCAAGGGAGCCAGTACGCCTACACGGTCCGGTATATCCGGCGCCACCTTCCCGCCCCAGCTCAGTACCACCAGTGCCTGCACCACGCACCAAGCCTCATGTGCGTCCTCAGAGCCCTGTACGCACTGTTCCTCCTCCACGCACTCTCCCTGTGGTGCGTGTCTCCAGCCCAGTGCCTCCAGTTTCGGCACCACGCAGCAAGCCTCCTGCGCGTCTCCAGAGCCCTGTACGCACTGTTCCTTCTCCCCGCACTCGCCCTGAGGTGCGTGCCCTCAGCCCGGTACCTCCAGTTCCGGTACCACGCACCAGGCCTATAGTGCGCATCGAGAGTCCAGTGTGCCCTGTTCCTGCTCCCCGCACTAGCCTTGAGGTGCGTGTCTCCAGTCCGGTACCACCAGTTCCGGCACCACGCACCAGGCCTACTGTGCGCCTCAGCGGGTCAGAGTCGGCCGTGTGCCCAACGCCTTCTGCACTGCCTGTCTGCCCAGCTCCGTCTGAGCCATCCGTCTGCCCAGTGCCATCGGAGCCATCCGTCTGCCCAGTGCCATCGGAGCCATCTGTCTGCCCAGCGCCGTCTGAGCCATCTGTCTGCCCAGCGCCGTCTGAGCCATCCGTCTGCCCAGCGCCTTCTGAGCCATCCGTCTGCCCAGCGCCTTCTGAGCCATCCGTCTGCCCAGCGCCTTCTGAGCCATCCGTCTGCCCAGCGCCTTCTGAGCCATCCGTCTGCCCAGCGCCTTCTGAGCCGCCCGTCTGTCCCGAGCCATTAGAGCCGCCCGTCTGTCCCGAGCCATTAGAGCCGTCCGTCAGTCAGGAGCCGCTAGAGCCGTCCGTCAGTCAGGAGCCGCCAGAGCCGCCAGCCAGTCAGGAGCCGCCAGAGCCGCCAGCCAGTCAGGAGCCGCCAGAGCCGCCAGCCAGTCAGGAGCCGCCAGAGCCGCCAGCCAGTCAGGAGCCGCCAGAGCCGCCAGCCAGTCAGGAGCCGCCAGAGCCGCCAGCCAGTCAGGAGCCGCCAGAGCCGCCAGCCAGTCAGGAGCCGCCAGAGCCGCCAGCCAGTCAGGAGCTGCCAGAGCCGCCAGCCAGTCAGGAGCTGCCAGATCCGCCAGCCAGTCAGGAGCTGCCAGAGCTGCCCTACAGTCATGAGCTGCCCTACAGTCATGAGCTGCCCTACAGTCATGAGCTGCCCTTCAGTCATGAGCTGCCCTACAGTCATGAGCTGCCCTACAGTCATGAGCTGCCCTTCAGTCATGAGCTGCCCTCCAGTCATGAGCTGCCCTCCAGTCATGAGCTGCCCTCCAGTCATGAGCTGCCCTCCAGTCATGAGCTGCCCTCCAGTCATGAGCTGCCCTCCAGTCATGAGCTGCCCTCCAGTCATGAGCTGCCCTCCAGTCATGAGCTGCCCAACAGTCATGAGCTGCCCTCCAGTCATGAGCTGCCACTCAGTCCGGAGCTGCCACTCAGTCCGGAGCTGCCACTCAGTCCGGAGCTGCCACCCAGTCCGGAGCTGCCACCCAGTCCGGAGCTGCCACTCAGTCCGGAGCTGCCATTAGTACAGAGTTGTCCCTCTGTCCTAAGCTACCTCTCTGTCCTGAGCTACCTCTCTGTCCTGAGCTACCTCTCTGTCCTGAGCTGTCTCCTCTACGTAGGAGGGGCCTTAGTGAAGGTTCCTGGACCATGGTCGGGGGCGAGGGTCGCCACTCAAAGGACGCTAAGGAGGGGGACAAAGACAGTGGTGGAGTGGTGTCCTCGTCCACCGCCGGAGCCGCCACCGCGGACAGATGCCCACCCAGACCCTCCCCTTGAGTTGTAGGGGTGCGCCCGGAGTTCGCACCTTGAGGGGGGGGTTCTGTCACGTTCCTGACCTGTTTTCTGTTGTTTGGTATGTGTTTATTGGTCAGGGCGTGAGTTTTGGGTGGGCAGTCTATGTTTTCTGTTTCTATGTTGGTTTTGGGTTGCCTGGTATGGCTCTCAATTAGAGGCAGGTGTTTGACGTTTCCTCTGATTGAGAGTCATATTAAGGTAGGTTGTTCTCACTGTTTGTTTGTGGGTGATTGTCGTCCGTGTCTGTGTCTGCGCACCACACGGGACTGTAGCGTTTGTTCGTTCGTTTGTTATAGTCTGTACCTGTTCCTACGTGCTTCGTGTTATATGTAAGTTTTCATGGTTTAGGTCTGTCTACATCGGTTTTGTTATTTTGTAATTTTCCAAGTGTTTTTCGTGTTTGTCTTAGTCTTTCAAATAAATCATTATGTATTCACAACCCGCTGCACTTTGGTCAAATCACTACTCCTCCTCTTCGTATGAAGAGGAGGAGGAATGCCGTTACAGAATCACCCACCAAACCCGGATCAAACAGCGGGTTAACGGACAGCGCACGAAGCAGGATTTCTGGTCTTGGGAGGAGATCATAGAAGGAAAAGGACCATGGGCTAAAGTTGAAGTGAATCGCCGCCCATGGGAACAGCTGGAGGCAGCTTGGAGAGCGGAGGAAACCGGAGAGAGGAACCGGCGTTATGAGGGGACGCGTCTAGCACGGAAGCCCGAAAAGCCCGCAAGTACAACCCAAAAATTTCTTGGGGGGGGGGGGGGGCTAAGAGGTAGTGGGTCTAGGGCAGGTAGGAGACCTGCGCCCACTTCCCAGGCTAACCGTGGAGAGCGGGAGTACGGGCAGACACCGTGTTACGCAGTAGAGCGCACGGTGTCTCCTGTACGTGTGCATAGCCCGGTGCGGGTTATTCCACCTCCCCGCACTGGTAGGGCTAGATTGAGCATTGAGCCAAGTGCCATGAAGCCGGCTCTACATATCTGGCCACCAGTACGTCTCCTTGGGCCGGCTTACATGGCACCAGCCTTACGCATGGTGTCCCCGGTTCGCCTACATAGCCCGGTGCGGGTTATTCCACCTCCCCGCACTGGTCAGGCGACGGGGAGCATACAACCAGGTAAGGTTGGGCAGGCTCGGTGCTCAAGGGAGCCAGTACGCCTACACGGTCCGGTATATCCGGCGCCACCTTCCCGCCCCAGCTCAGTACCACCAGTGCCTGCACCACGCACCAAGCCTCATGTGCGTCCTCAGAGCCCTGTACGCACTGTTCCTCCTCCACGCACTCTCCCTGTGGTGCGTGTCTCCAGCCCAGTGCCTCCAGTTTCGGCACCACGCAGCAAGCCTCCTGCGCGTCTCCAGAGCCCTGTACGCACTGTTCCTTCTCCCCGCACTCGCCCTGAGGTGCGTGCCCTCAGCCCGGTACCTCCAGTTCCGGTACCACGCACCAGGCCTATAGTGCGCATCGAGAGTCCAGTGTGCCCTGTTCCTGCTCCCCGCACTAGCCTTGAGGTGCGTGTCTCCAGTCCGGTACCACCAGTTCCGGCACCACGCACCAGGCCTACTGTGCGCCTCAGCGGGTCAGAGTCGGCCGTCTGCCCAACGCCTTCTGCACTGCCTGTCTGCCCAGCTCCGTCTGAGCCATCCGTCTGCCCAGTGCCATCGGAGCCATCCGTCTGCCCAGTGCCATCGGAGCCATCCGTCTGCCCAGCGCCGTCTGAGCCATCCGTCTGCCCAGCGCCTTCTGAGCCATCCGTCTGCCCAGCGCCTTCTGAGCCATCCGTCTGCCCAGCGCCTTCTGAGCCATCCGTCTGCCCAGCGCCTTCTGAGCCATCCGTCTGCCCAGCGCCTTCTGAGCCGCCCGTCTGTCCCGAGCCATTAGAGCCGCCCGTCTGTCCCGAGCCATTAGAGCCGTCCGTCAGTCAGGAGCCGCTAGAGCCGTCCGTCAGTCAGGAGCCGCCAGAGCCGCCAGCCAGTCAGGAGCCGCCAGAGCCGCCAGCCAGTCAGGAGCCGCCAGAGCCGCCAGCCAGTCAGGAGCCGCCAGAGCCGCCAGCCAGTCAGGAGCCGCCAGAGCCGCCAGCCAGTCAGGAGCCGCCAGAGCCGCCAGCCAGTCAGGAGCCGCCAGAGCCGCCAGCCAGTCAGGAGCTGCCAGATCCGCCAGCCAGTCAGGAGCTGCCAGATCCGCCAGCCAGTCAGGAGCTGCCAGAGCTGCCCTACAGTCATGAGCTGCCCTACAGTCATGAGCTGCCCTACAGTCATGAGCTGCCCTACAGTCATGAGCTGCCCTTCAGTCATGAGCTGCCCTTCAGTCATGAGCTGCCCTTCAGTCATGAGCTGCCCTCCAGTCATGAGCTGCCCTCCAGTCATGAGCTGCCCTCCAGTCATGAGCTGCCCTCCAGTCATGAGCTGCCCTCCAGTCATGAGCTGCCCAACAGTCATGAGCTGCCACTCAGTCCGGAGCTGCCACTCAGTCCGGAGCTGCCACTCAGTCCGGAGCTGCCACTCAGTCCGGAGCTGCCACCCAGTCCGGAGCTGCCACCCAGTCCGGAGCTGCCACCCAGTCCGGAGCTGCCACTCAGTCCGGAGCTGCCATTAGTACAGAGTTGTCCCTCTGTCCTAAGCTACCTCTCTGTCCTGAGCTACCTCTCTGTCCTGAGCTACCTCTCTGTCCTGAGCTGTCTCCTCTACGTAGGAGGGGCCTTAGTGAAGGTTCCTGGACCATGGTCGGGGGCGAGGGTCGCCACTCAAAGGACGCTAAGGAGGGGGACAAAGACAGTGGTGGAGTGGTGTCCTCGTCCACCGCCGGAGCCGCCACCGCGGACAGATGCCCACCCAGACCCTCCCCTTGAGTTGTAGGGGTGCGCCCGGAGTTCGCACCTTGAGGGGGGGGTTCTGTCACGTTCCTGACCTGTTTTCTGTTGTTTGGTATGTGTTTATTGGTCAGGGCGTGAGTTTTGGGTGGGCAGTCTATGTTTTCTGTTTCTATGTTGGTTTTGGGTTGCCTGGTATGGCTCTCAATTAGAGGCAGGTGTTTGACGTTTCCTCTGATTGAGAGTCATATTAAGGTAGGTTGTTCTCACTGTTTGTTTGTGGGTGATTGTTGTCCGTGTCTGTGTCTGCGCACCACACGGGACTGTAGCGTTTGTTCGTTCGTTTGTTATAGTCTGTACCTGTTCCTACGTGCTTCGTGTTATATGTAAGTTTTCATGGTTTAGGTCTGTCTACATCGGTTTTGTTATTTTGTAATTTTCCAAGTGTTTTTCGTGTTTGTCTTAGTCTTTCAAATAAATCATTATGTATTCACAACCCGCTGCACTTTGGTCAAATCACTACTCCTCCTCTTCGTATGAAGAGGAGGAGGAATGCCGTTACAAGTATACAGTATATTTGTATGTTTTAGCTAAATCCTGGAACAGTGGCCTTACAGTGTAGATTTTTGAGGGAAGTGAAGAAATGTGAGGAGATGGAGAGAATTATTCGTACTTTTGGTGTTTTTAAAGGTAGATTTAAATACATAGGACTCTGGACTAAAGCCCCTTTTGATTGAAACATATAATATTTCCTCACTAAATATTGTGCTACACTTCTACTAGGATTCCTGAAAAAGGAGGTTGTGAAGGCAAACATCCCCATCCCAGCAGTGAGAGAATATCTTTAACACAAAATGTTCTGGATTCAGAGGTGAGATCCTTGCTCTCATGGTTTTCTCCAACATAATATCTTTCCCAGCTTGTGTTATCATTAGTTTTACATTTAACTTGTTTATGCCAAGTTATGCCAACGACTATCCTTTGAAACAAACTGATTTGAATGGCATCCACATTCCTCTATTTCTGTTACCTCAGTCTATCTTTGATAAACTGGAGTAGGATCTGAAGGAGACCAACTCAAACTGAGACACTCAGGAAGAACTTCACTCAACTAATGGAGATCAACCATCTCCTGCAGATGACTGCTGACTTTTTTGAGGAGGTAAATGACCGATAGCATTAGACTTACGCCCTCCTATGACAAATACTGGGATGGCAAGATAAGAATGACATAAATGTCATAAAGAATAATAACATTAACAGTCCTGTTTTTTTCTCATGTTGTGCCTATAGGCTGAGTCCCAGCTGAGCTTCCTTCTGAGGACTCAGTGTACTGGTCCAGGATGACAAGCCAACGCAACAGTTACACCAGCACCAACTTGGGTGGATGTTTAACCTCATGTTACTAGTCAGGCTAACCATGGAAAAAAGCACTAGAGAAGGTCTTACAGTGTGTGTGCCTGCTACCCAATGGGCATGGGAAGTCATTATTACATAATTTTCAGGTTGTTGTCTGGTTGTTGAGAAGTCAGATAACCAGATTACAACCAAGTAACAACATATTTTTGCCCCCTTAGAAACATGATGCCTTCCTCTTCTTTCCTCTGGCAGGTTTGTGGTGGTTTTGGCTGTTTTCTGCTCATATGAGGATCTAGTTAAGAAGGATGTTTTTGTTGTATTTGTCCAAGGATACCAGGTCAGAGGAAAGATCAGAAAGCTATGTGATGGGTGAGGGAAATTATCCCTTGAGTATGTCAAAAGCCTTATGAAGTAAAATTATAAGAAAATAAAACTCCTCTCAAAGATTAACAATGCGTATGCACAAAAGGAGATGTGTAAGGGGTGCGCACTGGCGGCAGAGAAGTCAGGTGCAGGAGAGCAAAAACTGTGTTACAACGGCGCAGTTTAATAATAAAAATCACTGTAAACAGAATAATCAATACAATGGGTACAAAACCCGTCGCACACCAGAATAACGTGCACAAGCACTTACAATAAACAATTCCGGACAAGGACATGGGGGGAACATAGGGTTAAATACACAACATGTAATGATGGAATTGAAACCAGGTGTGTGGTTAGACAAGACAAAACAAATGGAAAATGAAAAGTGGATCGATGATGGCTAGAAGACTGGCGACGCCGACCACCGAACGCCGCCTGAATAAGGAGAGGAGCCAACTTCGGCGGAAGTCGTGACAAGATGAGAACAAATGTCAACACACACATTGAAGAACTTGGAATGGTAAATGGTCTGTTGTATAACCCTTTCACAATGTATGTAACTGAGGGATTGAAAATGATGGGTCAAGACTATTGCTATACTGTCAATCGCTATGTATTTTCACGGTTGCACAGATCACTGGTTTCAGAATGGAAAGTGTACAAGAAGATCTCATCAAATTAATTGACTTTTTTGTTACTTTGTTTCTTTTTTCCCCTCCCTCCCTCCCTCCCTCCCTCCCTCCCTCCCTCCCTCCCTCCCTCCCTCCCTCCCTTTCTTCCACTTCTCCTTGCTTCTATCAGGTCATGAAGAGGACAGAACAGTTCCGTGTGACTGCCCTCACTGCAGCAGCAGCAGCAGCCAACCTCCCGGAGTGGACCACTAAAGAAGATGAAGACCATCTATTACACACTGAACCTGTGTAACATAGACATCACACAGAAGCTGATTCTTGCTGAGATTTGGTGTCCTGTGTCTGACTTAAACCTGCTATGATAAAGTGATTAATAAGTACTCTGAACTTGATTTAATTACAAAGCATTCTGGGTGTACACAGACAGATTTAGGGTGCACATCAATGCAGATTTCTTAAAAATGAACTGTGTGCATGTGCATGTGAATACAAACACATGCACGTGAATACAAACACATGCATGTGCGCGTGTGCACACACAACCTGATATAGCCTTCGAATTCTGTAACACTCCATTCACATAACAGACCGGTAGCTCATTAACACAACTGAAGCAGCAGTGGCAGCCAATACTGATGAATGAAACCACTACAACAACAAGACCAGAATTAAACTACAGTTTTATGATGTTTCCAAACGTTATGTTTTTAATGTCTCATCTATCCTTTACCGGGTTCAATTCCAAAACAAGTTCTACAAAGAATCTGGGTACAAGTTCACACCACTTTACTTCGACAGGATGCTCAACGTGCAGTGATTTCAGATAGAGAAACATGCTATTGCTATTGCTAAAAGTCCGTTCTCATATGCATTTATTATTTATGGAGATATGCGTTTGTGTTAGTCATTGATCACATAAAGTTGAGCTCGATATGTGTATCCTATATGTAATCTATAACTGTCGTCATTGCATAAAAAAAGATGTGCAAGCAAGGTGTATCATTTGCCACAAGATGGCAGCACACAATCCTCAGTCAGTCATGGTTCTAAAAGTAAATTCAGCAACAAGAATGACCAAAAGCACAGTCAATACAGAGAGATGTAGATGAGCATCTACTCACTAAAAGATGTGTACACGTTGTATTTAAAATTAAAAATTAAAAGTAAATAAAAAGTTACATTCAACAAATCTGTGAAATGTCTTGGGATAGAATATGGAAAGATAAATTATTCTGTTGTGATTGCCTGTAGGGATTCTTCTTGTGCGTGCTTAGTGCATTGAAAGTAAAATCCCAAACCAATCAGTGTATCTGTTGTCTTGCAATAGGATTCATATCAAGAGTCTAATGCTAAATAAATACTTTTTTGTATTAACTAATGGGTCCTAATTGGCAAAATATTAAATTAGAGAGAAAAGCTTGATCTGTAGATTTGGGGGACAGATTAGTTATTTGTGGATGTGATACACTCTGTCGTCCTCTCGAGGAAAGAAAAGTGCATCCTTACCTAAACATCGACATTAGAATGTTCCATTGAAGAAACCACCAAGGAATGTAGGCTATATCTGCAGAGTTATTTAGGCCAGCTGTTGTTAAAATCTAAAAACTGTCTAAAAAGCATTGTAAAAAAAAAAAAATAACTAAAAAGGATTACAGTTTCAGCTCACCTAACTTCATGGGCTTTCAAACGCTTGAGGAAAGGAAAGGGGATTCCCCCAGTTACCTTCAAGCATAACAGTTGGCCTACATGACCATTCAGATTGACAATAACAATTATCCGCTACAAAAAAATGGTTGTAGTATGTTCATATTCATAGCTCAATTCGATAAGGATGGTCACAACCCTCTGAAGACTGACCAAGTGCATTCAGATTTGAAAATGACCATGTCTATAACACAGCTGTGAAACCATACTGGTCACTGTGGGTATCCTGGCGCTAGTCCATCCTTATGTCTGCCACAGTTTATTCTAAGCATTTCAGTATATGTCTGTTCCTTTGTCTTTGTAAAAAAAAGAGGAAGGTTGGGACTTGACTATGATGGTAATCCCGGGGATTGACTGCACAAGTGCTCCAGCCAGTATTAGACATGGCATAGGTACATTTTTATGTCTTATTTCATTTCTATGTGACATGGTGCATCTTGTGTGCCAAGACCTCATAGTTCTGTCAACACACAACTCCTCCAAATGACTGTAAGACACAGCGCAGAAGACTTATTAATGCACAACATTCAAGTGTTGAGGTCAGTTCCATCCACTTACAAATATTCAATTTAATACTAATATATGTCAAATATGTCTACAACTTTGTTCTGTCTCTATGGCATATGCAATGGCCTGCCAGTTATGGGTGTTTACTTGTCAAAACTGGAAAAAGGATAACTGATTTAGGCAAAGCCACCAGTCTTCTTAATTCTGGAGATTTGGTTAAATCATAAATCTTTGCTAGCGAGAGGGGGAGGGCAATCAGTGCTTAAAGCTGGACTGTGCTTTTGCAGTAAGTGCAAGTTGCGAGAGGCAGGTGAAAGCAGGTTAATTGAATTGGGCTTTAAAAAAAGTGGATTGAATATGAGAGCAAGTGTGTGGTCACCTCTTTGCCCTCATTCCTTATTCTCCTCTGAGGGCACTTTTCCCACTTGCTGAGCAGAATGTGCTTCATGCATGATCGAATCTCACTGAGGGGTCTCAACATAAATGTTTCATGCACATGTTTCATTCTGTGTGTGTGTGTGGGGGGGGGGGGGGGGGGGGGGGGGGGGTTAGGATTACAATTAGAGTTAGGGTTAGGGTAAGGGTTAAGTGGGTAGGTTTAGGGTTACGGGTTAAGGTTAGGGTTATGGTATGGATTACGGTTAGGGTATGGATTACGGTTAGGGTTAGGGAAAATAAGATTTTAGGTGCACACAAGGATAGAAGAACATAACGTGTGTGTGCATGTGTGTGTGTGCACATAAAGGTTATTAATTATATTATAAAACTGAAACGATAACTAATGATGAAAAAACAATTATTTAATTATTTAGTCAATTGAAATAAAATTATTAACAAACCCATTTGAAAAACGAAAACTATACTGAAACTATTTGACTCCAAAACTAACTAAAAATAAAATAAAACAATCACAAATTATGTTCGGGCAAAAACCTAATGGGGTTTTCAAGCTACTGAATCTGGTGGGTAAATGCTACCAGGAGAAGCTGATGTTTCAAATAGACCTAGCTTGAGCATCACTATTCCTAGCTATCGCTAGCTGACAGGGGAAAAAAACCTGCTAGGTAGCTAACTTGATTCTTCTAACATGTACTACTAAAGCACTGGATTGGTGTAAACATGGGCACGAGAGAGTTTCTTTCCTCCATATTTTTTTGCACCAATCTTCACGATATTCCTTTTAAATTCAAGTCACATTGAGATTTACTTTATATCTTAAACCTAACCTTAGCTATAGGTTTATCATTTGAACAACTGACCACAGCAAGGCCGATGTGTACAACTTTTCCGACGGTCTGTCTAACCGTGAATAATCACTGCATGCAATACGGTTTTGTAAACCTCAGAAATTCTAAGCTTAATTGTTCTCAGAAGGTCATACCATGGACCATTTAGCTATTTGGTTTAGAATTTTAGGACCCCTTTAGGTATATCCATTATTTTAATAAAAAGAATGTTTGATAAAATATTGAATTTGGCCTTTACTACTATAGCCCATAGAGACGCATTGAATATCACATTCATAAATGGCAAAAAAAGACAGTAAAAAAATTAATCATAAGGAATAAGGTTTTGAAATAAATAGCTCTGGAAATAAATACATATTTTTACATTTGTGAGCACAAAAACTACCTCCATACTTCCATTCATTTGTATGGGTTACCTATAGATGAGTTCATCGTGTTCGTGAGTCTCCCCTTTCTATAGAGTAGTCATATTATTTTGTAGGCCAAACCGTTCGGATGCTAGAGGTTTTCGTGAGAAGACCGATTTTCCTCGAATGTTTCCTGGTCTGACAAATAGCGATGGAGCTCTGCCACTTCCCACCGCAGAGGCGGAAGGGCGACATAGGTGGATGTGGTGGATTGAGACAGATCTCCACAGTCGTGGCCAAAAGTTTTGAGAATGACATCAATATTAATTTCCACAAAGTTTGCTGCTTCAGTGTCTTTAGATATTTTTGTCAGATGTTACTATGGAATACTGAAGTATAATTACAAGCATTTCATAAGTGTCAAAGGCTTTTATTGACAATTATATGAAGTTGATGCAAAGAGTCAATATTTGTTGTATGGGTTTTTGTGGGTTTTTGTTTGTCCACCTGCCTCTTGAGGATTGACCAAAAGTTCTCAATGGGATTAAGGCCTGGGGAGTTTCCTGGCCATGGACCCAAAATATCGATGTTTTGTTCCCCGAGCCACTTAGTTATCACTTTTGCCTTATGGCAAGGTGCTCCATCATGCTGGAAACGGCATTGTTCGTCACCAAACTGTTCCTGGATGGTTGGGAGAAGTTGCTTTTGGAGGATGTGTTGGTACCATTCTTTATTCATGATTGTGTTCTTAGGCAAAATTGTGAATAAGCCCACTCCCTTGGCTGAGAAGCAACCCCACACATGAATGGTCTCAGGATGCTTTACTGTTGGTATGACACAGGACTGATGGTAGCGCTCACCTTGTCTTCTCCGGACAAGCTTTTTTCCGGATGCCCCAAACAAATCGGAATGGGGATTCATCAGAGAAAACGACTTTTCCCCAGTCCTCAGCAGTCCAATCCCTGTACCTTTTGCAGAATATCAGTCTGTCCCTGATGTTTTTCCTGGAGAGAAGTGGCTTCTTTGCTGCCCTTCTTGACACCAGGCCATCTCCAAAAGTCTTTGCCTCACTGTGCGTGCAGATGCACTCACACCTGCCTGCTGCCATTCCTGAGCAAGCTCTGTACTGGTGGTGCCCCGATCCCGCAGCTGAATCAACTTTAGGAGACGGTCCTGGTGCTTGCTGGACTTTCTTGGGCGCCCTGAAGCCTTCTTCACAACAATTGAACCACTCTCCTTGAAGTTCTTGATGATCTGATAAATGGTTGATTTAGGTGCAATCTTATTGGCAGCAATATCCTTGCCTGTGAAGCCCTTTTGTGCAAAGCAATGATGACGGCATGTGTTTCCTTGCAGGTAACCGTGGTTGACAGAGGAAGAACAATGATTCCAAGCTTCCAGTCTGTTATCTGAACTTAATCAGCATGACAGAGTGATCTCCAGCCTTGTCCTCATCAACACTCACACCTGTGTTAACGAGAGAATCACTGACATGTTGTCAGCTGGTCCTTTTGTGGCAGGGCTGAAATGCAGTGGAAATGTTTTTTTGGATTCAGTTCATTTGAATGGCATAGAGGGACTTGGCAATTAATTGTAATTCATCTGATCACTCTTCATAACATTCTGGAGTATATGCAAATTGCCATCATACAAACTGAGGCAGCAGACATTGTGAAAATGTATATTTGTGTCATTCAAAACTTTTGGCCACGACTGTATTTTAAACTGAAGGATTTTAAAATGTTTGTTTTATTATGTTACTTAGATTAACGCACCTGGGTGTCAATAGACTCTAGGGGTTTAAACTAAATAAAAAACTACCAAATCAGGTCTGAAAACTAACTGAAAGTAAGTAAAAAGAAAAATGGAAAAACTCATAGAAATAAATACAAACAAAAATCTATAATAACTTTGGTGCACATGTGCCAATGGCAGCGTGTCAGAATCGCTGCATGTGAATCTCCTTATTATTGTAAAAAGAAAGAGTATGTACTCAGCCATATAAATTTAGGTGTGGATACACAGGGTTGGGTAGGTCACTTTCTAATTGTAATCTGTTACAGTTACTAGTTACCTGTCCGAAATTGTAATCAGTAATGTAACTTTTGGATTACTCAAACTCAGTAACGTAGTCTGATTACATTCCATTACTTTTAGATTACTTTCCCCTTAATTAAGAGGCATTAGAAGAAGACAAAAAGGTAAGGTTCCAATTGAACGACTTCTATTGCAGGATAAATCAATGTTACAGTTTACATAGCTGGCCATATATGGATGTTACATTTTACTTTATGAGTTGGTTATGTAGACTTCTTCTAACTGATCACTTTCTACTACATATAATAATACGGTTAAATGATATCTTTACATTAAAAACAAAAGTCCAGTCATTCCAATAAATGTTATACCCTTTGATATTCAAGAAGAGGACTTGGGAATATGGAAGTATAGATTAGCCAAATAGTTTATACCTGAGCATGACCCCAAAACGAAGGACTTATTAGCCTGCCCTACTCTGTTGTTTATGGATTTGTTGTCATGGAGGACTGATTGGGCTCATTGATTCGATTTGAAAAATAAATGCTGCGCTCATGGAATGGCAGGCTTTCAGCACAACTGAAAAGTGCTATTTACATGTGAAAATGAATGCCATATGCTACATATACTATAGGCCTATTGTTTACCTTTTTGTTGGTGACACATTGATGTCTTGAAAATATGAAGCTGTTTAAAAGGCAAATCTACAGATGAAACAATAACAAAACGGACACCCCACCTCTATTTTGGTAAAAAGCTGAGGGATGGGCATGGACAAATGTAACACCGCTCAGATTAATAGACAGGGCTATGGAAGCAAGGACTGACCATCCATGTTTTAACCATGTTATGAGGCTATACAGTGTTTGTTTACATTTACAATCTTCACAAACATTGGATCAAAACAAGCTTATATTTTGGGTTATCATGGAGTGTGACAGTTGAACTAAGCTCATGAGAAATGTAGAAGTTATATTCTTCAAGAATCAATGGATAAATATATAGAGTCCCAATCAAAAGTTTGGACACACCTACTCATTCAAGGTTTTTTCTTATTTATTTTTTTACTATTTTCTACATTGTAGAATAATAGTGAAGACATCAAAACTATAAAATAACACACAGGGAATAATGTAGTAACCAACAAAGTGTTAAACAAATCAAAATATATTTTATACTTGAGATTCTTCAATGTAGCCACCCTTTGCCTTGATGACAGTTTTGCACACTCTTGGCATTCTCTCAACCAGCTTCATGCGGTAGTCACCTGGAATGCATTAACAGGTGTGCCTTGATAAAAGTTAATTTGTGGAATTTCTTTCCTTCTCATTGCGTTTGAGCCAATCAGTTGTGTGGTGACAAGGAAGGGTTGGTATACAGAAGATAGCCCTATTTGGTAAAAGACCAAGTCCATATTATGGCAAGAACAGTTCAAATAAGCAAAGAGAAACGACAGTCCACCATTACTTTAAGACATGAAGGTCAGTCAATACGGAAAATTTCAAGAACTTTTAAAGTTTCTTCAAGTGCAGTCGCAAAAACCATCAAGCGCTATGATGAAAATGGCTCTCATGAGGACAGACACAGGTAAGGAAGACCCAGAGTTACCTCTGCGGCAGAGGATACGTTCATTAGAGTTAACTGCACCTCAGATTGCAGCCCAAATAAATACTTCAGAGTTCAAGTAACAGATATATCTCAACATCAACTGTTCAGAGGAGACTGTGAATCAGGCCTTCAAGATCGAATTGCTGCAAAGAAACCACTACTAAAGGACACCAATAATAAGAAGAGACTTGCTTGGGCCAAGAAACACGAGCAATGCACATTAGACCGGTGGAAATCTGTCCTTTGATCTGAGGAGTCCAAATTTTAGATTTTTAGCTCTAACCGCCGTGTCTTTGTGAGACGCAGAGTAGGGGAACTGATGATCTCCGCATGTGTGGTTCCCACTGTGAAGCTTGGAGAAGGAGGTGTGATGGTGTGGGGGTGCTTTGCTGGTAACACTGTCTGTGATTCATTTAGAATTCAAGGCACACTTAACCAGCATGGCTACCACAGCATTCTGAGCAATACGCCATCCCATCTGGTTTGCACTTAGTGGGACTATCATTTGTTTTTCAACAGGACAATGACCCAACACACCTCCAGGCTGTGTAAGGGCTATTTGACCAAGAAGGAGAGTGATGAAGTGCTGCATCAGATGACCTGGCCTCCACAATCACCCAACCTCAACCCAATTGAGATGGTTTGGGATGAGTTGGACCACAGAGTGAAGGGAAAGCAGCACACAAGTGCTCAGCATATGTGGGAACTCCTTCAAGACTGTTGGAAAAGCATGCCAGTTGAAGCTGGTTGAGAAAATGCCAAGAGTGTGCAAAGCTGTCATCAAGGCAAAGGGTGGCTACTTTGAAAAATCTCAAAAATAAAATATATTTTGATTTGTTTAACACTTTTTTTGCATACTACATGATACCATATGTGTTAATTCATAGTTTTGATGTCTTCACTATTATTCTACAATGTAGAAAATACAAAAAAACTAAGAAAAACCCTGGAATGAGTAGGTGTGTCCAAACTTTTGACTGGTACTGTATATTTAAGGACATGTTGTTTTGCATTGTCCACAAGAAGAACAACTTCTAAGATGTATGGTGTACTATATTGAAGCAGATTGCATACTGCAATACGTTTCAAACTTCACATCCTCAGTCAGACTTAACCTGGGGTCTTTTCCCACTGGGGTCTTTTCCCAACTTTTCTCACCTTATCATACACTGCAGGTTCTGCTTTCAACAAAACAATTGCATGAAAACATTCCAACAGAGCAATTAATTGATGTTGCTCATACAGTAGCCATCCCACTGGATGCTCACACTGGTTAAGACATATGGTGAACCTGTTAGCGTTATGATCCAGGTGACCTTGGTTGGACAGTTTCTGTTATTTAGCAAGGTGGGATTATGTTTCCTTTACTGTAGTTTTCCCCAGCAACCATAAGACAAGTAAACAAAATGGAAGACAGAGATATTCAAATTAGTTATCCACACATTTCTTGGATAAATGCCGTTGTAATTGTGTTAAAATTGGACATTTCAGTCAAGATCTTCGTTCTGCGGGTCTTGACTTTTTGCTTCCGCTCAGTGGGTAAGATTGCACTTCCAAATGAATTTATTTCACTGTCACCTAAATGTACTTAAAGAAAAAAGGTAACCCATTTGCCTTAAAGCTTTGTGTACTCAGAAATGCGTTGTTTGCAAAGTGATTCATTGTGCATGTTGAAAGCCTTTTTAAACTAGAAAAAGTATAATCGAAACAGTTTAATAATGCATTTTGCATTGAAGGCCCAGTGAGTGCCTCTCATGTTTACTCCTAATCAACACAGTAGACCTCAAACTGCATTTGATGTAAAGTGATTTATTAATAGTTTTAGTGATAACAAATTGAGTGGTTCCAACATTAAATGATGTTTCTCCCCACTGTATGGATGAAGATTGAAATTGTGTATGGGAAATATGAGTAAAAAATAAAATATAAAATGATATCATGCCCTGGTAGGGTGATGTATGTTGCCACAATGTACTTGTTTTTTGATTCAGTAGCGTTGTATTGAATGTTTTGATTCACTGTTCTGCATTGAGGGCGGTGTACATACTTGTTCCGTGGTTGCACCATCAGCCTGCCATTACCTGAATCTTAAACAAATTGTTCAGACTTGTGGTGTGGTATTTTTCTTTCTTTCCAAAGAACAAGAGGATGTTGACTATTCGTCTGATGCATACATTTTTTGTGCCATCCTAATCAAGCGATCACTTGTTTGAGGTCGTTTTTTCATGGAGACTGGTTCTGTGTGGGTTGATATCAAGACTGCCATCAGAATAAGATAGCAAATAGAATACAGATGGGTAAAGGCAGCCTACAGTAGTTGAGCGGAGCATTGAATTATGTTTCTCCCCACTGCATGGGTGAAGATATAAAATGTGTACGGGAAATATGAGTAAAAAACTAAAATATAAAATGATATCATGCCCTGGTAGGGTGATGTATGTTGCCACAATGTACTTGTTTTTTGATTCAGTAGCGTAGTATTGAATGTTTTGATTCACTGTTCTGCATTGAGGGCGGTGTACATACTTGTTCCGTGGTTGCACCATCAGCCTGCCATTACCTGAATCTTAAACAAATTGTTCAGACTTGTGGTGTGGTATTTTTATTTCTTTCCAAAGAACAAGAGGATATTGACTATTTCTGTGATTGGCAGATCACAGGGTCTGACATTCCAATCAAACTGCTAACACTGGGTACTGGTAAGCACAACACAACCAACTAACAGCATAACACAAAACACACATGTGTCTGTGCGGGTCGCTAGAATATGTTTGTAAAAAAAATAGTTTTCACATGTCTTGTACATCAGGTAAAGACAAAGAAAAGTCATCAACATTTTAAAATGAATAGATTTGGTAAATAGTTGTTCATTATTTTGACCTCATCCCCACGTTATAATTGGAAGTTGAAGTGTAATCTCTAACATAGCCTATTAGCTAGAAAGGTAACTCCAAACACATTTTCGCTAATAACAGCTGTTAAACAAAAGTTAGCCATATGTTGGCAAAAATGTATGTCCAAGTCAAGAAAGCTTACCAGCAGCCAGTGGTTGTCACGTTCCTGACCTGTTTTCCTTTGTTATGTATTTGTTTTAGTTGGTCAGGGCGTGAGTTGGGTGGGTTGGTCTAGGTTTGTTTTTCTATGTTGGGATTTTGTGTTCGGCCTGGTATGATTCTCAATCAGAGACAGGTGTGTATCGTTGTCCCTGATTGAGAGTCATACTAAGGCAGCCAGGGTTTCACTGGTGTTTTGTGGGTGTTTGTTTCCTGTGTCAGTGTTTGGGCCACACAGGACTGTTTTCAGGTTAGTCACGTTTGTAGAGTTTTGTAATTTGTAGTGTTTGTTGTTTGTTCATTAAAACATGAATACCTACTACTCCGCATCTTGGTCCGATCCATGCTCCTCCTCGTCTGAGGAGGAGAACGACTACGACAACCTTAACAGAAACACCCACCAGAACAGGATCAAGCGGAGTGGAGAAGGAAGGCAGGAACAACAGCAATGGGGAAAAGAGGAATGGACTTGGGAGGAGATCCTAGACGGTAAAGGACCCTGGGCAGAGCCAGTGGAGTGTCGCCGCCCCAAAGCGGAGCTGGAGGCAGCGAAAGCGGAGAGGAGGTTGTATGAGGCTAAAGCAAGGCAGAGCGGCTGGAAGCCCGAGAGGCTCACCCAAAAATTTCTTGGGGGGGGGCTAAAGGGGAGTGTGGCGAAGCCGGGTTGGTTACCTGAGCCAACTCCCCGGGCTTACCGTGGAGTGAGAGGGCGTCGTACTGGTCAGACACCGTGTTATGCGGTAAAGCGCACGGTGTCCCCAGTACGCGTGCTTAGCCCAGTGCGGGCTATTCCACCTTGCCGCACTGGGAGGGCTAGGTTGGGCATCGAGCCGGATGTCATGAAGCCGGCCCAACGTATCTGGCCTCCAGTACGTCTCCTCGGGCCGGCGTACATGGCACCAGCCTTACAGGTGGTGTCCCCGGTTCGCCTGCATAGCCCAGTGCGGGTTATTCCACCTCGCCGCACTGGCAGGGCTACGGGGACCATTCAACCTGGTAAGGTTGGGGAGGCTTGGTGCTCAAGAGCGCGTGTCCTCCTTCACGGTCCGGTATATCCGGCGCCACCTTCCCACCCCAGCTCAGTACCACCAGTGCCTACTCCACGCACCAGGCTTCCAGTGCGTTTCCAGAGCCCTGTTCCTCCTCCACGCACTCTCCCTATGGTGCGTGTCTCCAGCTCAGTGCCTCCAGTTCCGGTACCACGCACCAGGCCTACTGTGCGCCTCAGCAGGTCAGAGTCGGCCGTCTGCCCAACGCCGCCTGCACTGCTCGTCTGCCCAGCGCCGTCTGAACTGCCTGCCTGCCCAGCACCATCTGAGCCATCCGTCTGCCCAGCGCCGTCTGAGCCATCCGTCTGCCCAGCGCCGTCTGAGCCATCCGTCTGCCCAGCGCCGTCTGAGCCATCCGTCTGCCCAGCGCCATCTGAGCCATCCGTCTGCCACGAGCCTTCAGAGCCGCCCGTCTGTCCCGAGCCATTAGAGCCGTCCGTCAGTCAGGAGCCGCTAGAGCCGTCCGTCAGTCAGGAGCTGCCAGAGACGCTAGCCAGTCAGGAGCTGCCAGAGACGCCAGCCAGTCAGGAGCTGCCAGAGACGCCAGCCAGTCAGGAGCTGCCAGAGACGCCAGCCAGTCAGGAGCTGCCAGAGACGCCAGCCAGTCAGGAGCTGCCAGAGACGCCAGCCAGTCAGGAGCTGCCAGAGCTGCCCTACAGTCATGAGCTGCCCTACAGTCATGAGCTGCCCTACAGTCATGAGCCGCCCTACAGTCATGAGCCGCCCTACAGTCATGAGCCGCCCTACAGTCATGAGCCGCCCTACAGTCATGAGCCGCCCTACAGTCATGAGCCGCCCTACAGTCATGAGCCGCCCTACAGTCATGAGCTGCCACTCAGTCCGGAGCTGCCACTCAGTCCGGAGCTGCCACTCAGTCCGGAGCTGCCCCTTATCCTGGTGCTGCCCCTTATCCTGGTGCTGCCCCTTATCCTGGTGCTGCCCCTCAGTCAACTGCTACCCCTCAGTCTGTTACTGCCTTTTGGAATAGCGGGATTGACATGGAGGGTGAATATTGGGAGGAGGCCACGGAAGCGAGGGTTGACTATGGTGGGGTGGGGACCACGACCAGCGCCAGAGCCGCCACCGTGGACAGACGCCCACCCAGACCCTCCCCTAGACTTTGTGCTGGTGCGCCCGGAGTTCGCACCTTAAGGGGGGGGTTTTGTCACGTTCCTGACCTGTTTTCCTTTGTTATGTATTTGTTTTAGTTGGTCAGGGCGTGAGTTGGGTGGGTTGGTCTAGGTTTGTTTTTCTATGTTGGGATTTTGTGTTCGGCCTGGTATGATTCTCAATCAGAGACAGGTGTGTATCGTTGTCCCTGATTGAGAGTCATACTAAGGCAGCCAGGGTTTCACTGGTGTTTTGTGGGTGTTTGTTTCCTGTGTCAGTGTTTGGGCCACACAGGACTGTTTTCAGGTTAGTCACGTTTGTAGAGTTTCGTAATTTGTAGTGTTTGTTGTTTGTTCATTAAAACATGAATACCTACTACTCCGCATCTTGGTCCGATCCATGCTCCTCCTCGTCTGAGGAGGAGAACGACTACGACAACCTTAACAGTGGTACTTGCCTCGACTGGTACTTACAGTTGCTTTTTCAAAGCCGACTTCCGTAGTTGCCAAGCTGTGGTCCGCGGATATATGATATTATAAGCAATTTTACATTACTTTCACAATGCAAATTGTTTAACAAACATCCATCTGTAATATGTCTTAAAGGTAGACTCAGGGAAAACTTCACTCTCACACAGTCACACAGCCGGTATCTACACATGTGTATGGGTTCGCTTCACGCTCTTACAGCGTGGGATCCACGGCACCAATGGAGAAGTTGAGCCTCATGCTTCAACGCTCTTAGTTGTTGCGGAAATTGACCCACTATGCTGTTTACTTTCTGCATCTACGTCATTTTGCTGAGTCTACCTTTAACTCTGTTACATTCACTGATGAAATGTACTCTGATATTTGACAGCTGATATTTTATGTTAAAGGCCCACTGTAATCAGAAACTTGACTATTTTATCATTTTTGTCACACTAGGAGGTTGTAATCATACTGTGAAATTGTGAAAATTATGGTAATGCACTTTTAGTGCAAGAGCTGTTTGAAAAGATAAAAACAGATGAGTCTAAGTTTGTAACAGTCGTAAAGTTGTCTATCGACTGTAAAATGTGAGCGCAACCAGAGGCGTCATGCCCAGATTTGTCCTCTTAAAAATACAAATATTCTGTATTTAGTTTCAGATGCACTACATGACCAAACGTGTGTGTGGACACTTGCTCGTCGAACATCTCATTCCAAAATCATGGCCATTAATATGGAGTTGGTCCCCCCTTTGCTGTAATCACAGCCTCCACTCTTCTGGGAAGGCTTTCCACTAGATGTTGGAACATTGCTGCGGGGAATTGCTTCCATTCAGCCACAAAATAATTAGTGAGGTTGGGCACTGATGTTGGCCGATTAGGCCTGGCTCGCAGTCGGCGTTCCAATTCATCCCAAAGCTGTTAGATGGGGTTGAGGTCAGGGCTCTGTGCAGGCCAGTCAAGTTCTTCTCGACAAACCATCTCTGTATGGACCTTGCTTTGTGCACAGGGGCATTTTCATGCTGAAACAGGAAAGGGTCTTGCCCAAACGGTTGCCACAAAGCTGGAAGCACAGAATCGTCTAGAATGTCATTGTATGCTGTAGCGTTAAGATTTCCCTTCAATTGGAACTAAGGGTCCTAGCCGGAACCATGAAAAACAGCCCCAAACCATTCATCTTCCTCCACCAAACTTTACAGTGGGCACTATGCATTTGAGCAGGTAGCGTTCTCCTGGTATCCGCCAAATCCAGATTTGATTGTCGGACATCCAGATGGTGAAGCGTGATTCATCACTCCAAAGACACTCCAAGTTTCCACTGCTCCAGAGTCCAATGGCGGCGAACACCACTCCAGCCGATGCTTGCCATTGCGCATGGTGATCTTAGGCTTGTGTGCGGCTGCTTGGCCATGGAAACCCATTTCATGAAGCTCCCGAGTAACAGTTATTGTGCTGACATTGCTTCTAGAGGAGGTTTGGAACTCGGTAGTGAGTGTTGCAACCGAGGACAGACAATTTTTACGTGCTACGCGCTTCAGCACTCGGCAGTCCCATTCTGTGAGCTTGTGTGGACTACCACTTCGCCGCTGAGCTGTTGTTGTGGCCTACCACTTCGCCGCTGAGCCGTTATTGCTCCTAGACGTTTCCACTTCACAATAACAGAACTTACAGGGGCAGACCGGGGCAGCTCTAGCAAGGCAGACATCTGACTTGTTGGAATGGTGGTATCCTTCGACGATGCCGCGTTGAAAGTTACTAAGCTCTTCAGTAAGGCCATTCTACTGCCAATGTTTGTCTATGGAGATTGAATGGCTGTGTGCTCTATTTTATACACCTGTCAGCAACAAGTGTGGCTAAAATAGCTGAATCCACTCATTTGAAGGGTGTCCACATACTTTTGTATATATAGTGTAGGTTATAAGTAGGCCTGTTGTAAAATAAATAACATTAGCCTATTTCTGTCATTTGTTGGGTACGGTAGGCACTAGCCTTTGTTGGTAATTAATGCAATATAGCCTGTTCAAAACGTTTGGGAAGGTTTAAACCAGATCGTAAGGGTTTTGTTTAATTCCATTTAGCCATTTTCTTTGGCCAAATTCAGTTCCAACTGTGATGCTGTTTCCCTCAGTATAACAGCCTTCTCATATTTCTCTAATGAACAATGGCTTGACTTACATTTGATATTACCCTAATAAAGTTTAGAATGGTTTGGTGTGGATATTATTAAGATTTAGCTACTGCAGGCCTATGAAGGCTGTGCTCACTGGTGCTCCAACTGACAGATGAACTTGAGGTGAGAAAGAATGTTTCAGGCCTACCAGAAATACTCCTATAATATAACAAAATAATGCTTATCTTTATCCAAAATATTCTGATAATTTACGAATTAGCCTCCTGTACGGCTATATCCGCATAGCAGACGCAGTAGCCATCTGACATAAAGAAATGTATGTCGGTGTCATAGCATGCCACTGGGATATCTCTATCGCTCTCTATTTCTCTCTGCAGCTGGGCCTAAGCTTCTCTTCCTTTTTTATATATATATATTTTTTACATTAATATCATACAGTGGACTCCAAAGGCTTTAGGCCTTTGCATGCAATGCCCTCATGCATTTAGTGCTCAAATCACCGACAGCTGAACAGTGAGGTGGACAAATATTGTTTTAGGATTTTTTTTATTTTAAGAATTGACTATAAAGTTTTGCGTATACTACACATCAAAACACAAGGAATAGTGTTTTTGTAATTTGTTATAGGCTGTTTTTAAGGACATGTAAATGTGGCTCATTTGGTCAACGTCACTCATTTATTGATGGCGCTGGCTGCGCCAAGTCGGATTTGAGGGATGTCAGGTAAATTAAAATCTTCCTGGTCAAATTTTCCCGAAAACCCGAAACCCTGTACTACTAACCACCTACAGATGGAAATGTGAATTATTATTTGGATTCTAATTAATTGACATTTTTGTAGGGGTTGATACATTTTTCGTAAGGGAAAATAGTCTGTAATTTCAAAGTGGAAATTACAAACTTCAGAAGCCATTTTAAACCTCAAATACACTACAAGTTAAAAATGTCCTGTATTGCAGGAAAGTTCTCCTGCAACTGGGTAATCAAATTAAGATCCTACATCTGTAGCAATTTTATGAAGTTGGCTTTAGCTAGGCCAGGTTCCCAATCTCCCAACTTTATAACTAGCTACCAAGCTTTTTTTCAGGCTATCAATCAAGTTAGAGTAGCTAGGTTGGTAGACTTCAGAAATGCAAGAAATTGCTAAATGTACTGAATAAGACTCACATTCCTTTAAATCTTTTACCCAGATTTTAACAGAGATGCAGAGAAGCATTTAGTTTCTTTAAAAAAAAAACGCCAGTCAGGAGGATACAGACCGCTCAAGAGGTATGCTTGGATATGCCCCCAAAAAAGCACAATGATTGCAGGAAAAAGCAGTTTCAGGTGTTTGAAAAATGCTAAATTCTCCAACTTCCAGATGGGGGCATATCCCCCCTCCGGCCCACCCCGCTGCCATCTTCACATACTTTGTACCCACTCAAATTTGTGTGGGTCATGGCGCCCCTTACACGGAACCTAAACCGGCTGCGCGCTTGCGCCATCGTGCACTATCGTGCATAAATGTATTTTGCCCCCCCACACCAAACGAGATCACGACACGCAGGTTAAAATATCAAAACAAACTCTGAACCAATGACATTAATTTGGGGACAGGTCGAAAAGCATTAAACATGTATGGCAATTTAGCTAGTTAGCATTAATTTGTCCTATTTAGCTAGCTCGCTGTTGCTAGCTAATTTGTCCTGGGATATAAACATTGAGTTGTTATTTTACCTGAAATGCACAAGGACCTCTACTCCGACAATTAATCCACACATAAAACGGCCAACCGAATCGTTTCTAGTCATCTCTCCTCCTTCCAGCCTTTTTCATCTTTGAATTTATATGGTGGTCCATCTAAACTTTCATAGTATTACCACGACAACCGGCAACAAAGTTCGTCTTTCAATCACCCATGTGGGTATAACCAATGAGGAGATGGCACGTGGGTACCTGCTTCTATAAACCAATGAGGAGATGGGAGAGGCAGGACTTTCAGCGCGATCTGCGTCAGAAATAGGAATGACTTCTATTTTAGCACTTTGCGTCGCAGACGCTTGTTGGCTCGCTAGAGCAGTGTTGGTGCAATAATTGAATAACATGGATTTCTAAATTTATTTTGCGACGCTCGCGCACGCGACGTGTCCGGTCTGGTCAGCATGTTAGTGCAACAGAGCCAGTTACAACTGAATTATCTGATCATCAATAGATTAGACAAAAAGCAAGTTGTTTTTAAACACAGTGACCACATATCATCAGGTAGGTCCTTGTTTAATAGCCTATGACATGTTGAAATGTTGACGTTTCTTACGATAGCCTACTTCCAAACCAAATGTTACATAGACACAAAGGTAGAAGGGGTGTTTGTTAAATGATATTTTAAACAAAAAATTTATGGAACGAATTTGGAGCAGCAGTTCATTTTTTCTATTAGCACTCAAGCGATTTTTAGTGGAGTGGGGAAAGGGGGTTGAGCACTGGAGCGGTGCGCAAAGAAGTGGAGCGATGAGTGGGTGCTCACATACTCTGCTTCAGTGACTGTAATTACCTCTAATGAGTGCAATTTTCGCAATATTAGGAGTTGAGAAATAAAGTTGAAAATAGAAAGAAGATATTATCCTATTTTCTACTGTAGGTAGCCTATGTAATTCAAAATGTATTCAACTCTAGGTTGAATACACCCCTGTTTAGAAAATAGCTTGCAATAAGAAACCTAGGCATGTAGCCTACTTGCAATATGAACATATCAACCTAATAAAATGTTATTCCAGCCAGGGATAGGCCTATTTGAGATAATGTATGCAATGGCCTATGCTTGTGAAAGACCATGCTTGATATAACTTTGCACTTGACTGCTTTGCTTTCGAACGATACTCCTTCCAAATGACGTCAAAACAATTGAAAGTTGCTCTGACTGCGATACACGAGACGGAAGAGGACCAATCACCGAGAGAGAGAGAGACAGTTCAACGAAGTCCCACCCAAATAGACTACACCTATTACCTCCCCTGAACGTAAAGCGGGGGTAGATACATCACATAAAGGGGTTCGCCCAAGACTATGGATAAGTTTCTCCTCTAATTTCATTGAATATAACACATTTTGGAAACAATGCGACCTGAAACTGGAATAGTTATTGCTGCCTTGTTCTGCATGGGCTGCTGCGTGACACTCACAGCGCACAAGAAAGGTAGGTGTGAGACCGACTTTGCATGTGGGGAATTTGGTAAAATGTGGGAATTAGTACTAGGTTAGCCTAGGCTACTTACTTAAACGGAATGATTGACACGGAAACGGAATTCTAAATGACAATGCTTCTTCTACATCTACAGTAACCTGTTTGTTGGTCTGGGGAAAAGTCTGCCAAACATTTTTTTTAAAGGAGACATCCACATCATGTAGCATAATTCCGAAGACATGTCACATGATTTCAATAGTATTTATCTCTATGTATCAGTAGACAAAGGCAGTAGGCTAATACACTTATATAAACTTTAAACTTTAAAAAAAGCAAATTAATAGCCTACCATTGAGAGCTATTTAGCCTACTTTTCTGAACACCCGCTTAAGGGCTTCATATATACATAGAGCTCTGCAATGTTTGTCCCTGTCACTGCGTTACTGTTTTAAGGCTAATTCTAACCAAAATAATACTTTTCATTTTCTGAATAGAAACAATATGACTATAGGCCTGAACTAAAGCTGCATCATCACTCCTTACACATTAAACATCAAACTTCAAATTAAATGCAATAGTCTATAGATTATTTGTACCTAATTAACCCACAAGGAGTTCCAGAACTGCTCTGAGACTGTCCATTGCCTGTTCCATGTCTAAACTGTCTTGGCACATTAGCCACCACTAGGAAAGAGGAGACCAGATCTGGTCCTGTATTGTGCCAAAGTGGGTCTCCAGTCCAGATGGTGGTGATGACAGACGGGGTCCCCCATGGAGCAGGGACTGCCCCTTGTCCCCCTGGCTCCTCTGTGGACAACCACCTGCAGTAGGAGACCCTCTGATCTGGCCAGAGTGCTAGCTGTCTGGGACTCCCGCTAGTTTCAAAACACACCAGATTGTTAGCAGATTGTGGAAGTGTCTGATCTGGTTAGGCGTTCGTCTGGGGTTGTTGTGCAAAAGCCAGGTACACATTTCCATTCTAACCAAAATGGATGGACAATTCTGGTATCTATTTTATTCTGCTCTACATTTCTTGATTTATAGTGCAGTCAGAGAGATAGACAGTGTCTCTGGTTAAAACATTATAATATTAGACATATTTAGCAGTCGTTTCCTTTATAAACTGTGATATAGAGGAAAGAGCATATTCTGCTTGCCAGATGAATTCAGTCGTATTAGATGTAGTTGAATTGGAATTGGTGGTTACAATGTGTATTCCCTTTTTTCATTCACTACCTTCTACAGTGACATTTTTTATTATTTATGATGAAGAATGATTTTTCCTTTTTGGGTAGCTTACTAAAATGGATGTAAATTGAACTATAAAATGCTGACATGATTTTCTTATATTTTGTTTCTGTAATTAACAGACATCATCGTAAGAGACAATAATTGAGTTATTGTTCATCTTTGAGTAAGAATAGCTGACTGTTCCTTTTCTTTGACTGGCCTCACACAACAGCTTGAACAAAGGGTAGCTCCTGGAAGGACCCTTGCTTAAGGCTCACACCCCAATTATCCTGGTTTGTGTCTATGGCAATTAGTGTTCATCTTCAGTACATTGTTTGAATGGATTGTTTGAATTGAATTCATTTGTCATAGTTGACTTCTTAGACATGTTCCCTCTGTTTCCACTATAACACAGACTTATAAAAATACATATGGAATTAGCACTGCAAATAACAAGTATCATTGGTTTATCCGTATAATTGTGATCCTCAGTGTCTTAAAGAATTCAACAACTGAGTGTTAGTAACAATGTAACAAGGTCCTTGATAAAATGAACGCAATTGTTTAATGCAAGTAAATAGCTAATTTGATTGGAAGATCCATCTTAAATTGGTGAAAGTAATGACCTTCTCATATGACAGTGGTTCAGTGACGTTTGCTGCTGTTTTGATTCAATGGATGCTATTGTTCTCTAAAGCTCTTGCCAGGTTCTCAATTGCAACCGTCTGCATTTCAGGGTCATTTTATTGTGTCAAGGGTCCATCATGGGTTTTGTTTTGTTGTGCAGCTGTTACATATTATTTCAATGCATTTGAGGAGAAAGCTTTTTCGGCTCCCATTTGTCGGAAGCATGTTATTCCTGGTTTGACATACTTAGCTGAAGAGATGCCAATGTATTATTATTATTGTTCATGGATATTAATAGACCTTACCAGATAGCCTTAGCATTGAGATGATACTCTCAGTGAATGGTGTCCTCTTTCAATGCAAAGAAAAGCAAAAGAGGGAAATAAAACAGATTTGTTGTCCTGAAAAGTAGCTCTGACCTTCACTCCACTAGACACTTATAGGACTAGTTAGGTGTGCATGATAAGTCCATCAAACTCAATTTGTGGCATCAGTCTAATGACCAGCCCTGTGTTTTAGCCTCTGACAAGTTTTCCTCTTTGAGAATCTGTTGACAGAGGACAAGTAAAGCATTTGCCACTCTGAACCCTGTGAGTTTACCTAGTAATACCTTGCCTGTGGCCTCTAACAGACTGCATGTGTTGTAAAAACCGTCAAACCAGCCAGCCACACAAGGCTCATCTGGCCTATACACATTAGAAATACAGTCCTGCAAAACTCTAGAAGATCTTTACGAAGTCACACAGTCAATGTAACAACTTCTAATCCATTGAAAGAACGTTCAGGCAGTTGTCAACATGCAATCCTTTTCACAAAGTATTTGCATTCCAAAGATTCAAGGACTTTAAGAACCCTGAGCCACATACTGTAATGTAGTGGAGTCGGTTAAGAGCGTTTAAGAGCATTGGTTCGAATCCCAGAGCCGGCTAGGTGAAAAATGTGTTTATGTGCCCTTGAGCAAGGCCCCTAAACCCTAGTTGCTCTGGATAAGAGTGTCTGCTAAATGATGGCTCACTAAAAGGTCTCACTTGGTGTAGTGGGGAAGAACTACAACAGCAAACCAGATAGGTATAGGGCACACACATGACTGAAGGATTTTATAGTAGAAGCACCATGGACTACCAGGTGCATGAAGAAATCGTTTTTTTTGTATCAACTCAGAGAAGGTACGGTGGAACTCGTAATTAAGTATCATAAGATCTTCAAGTGGAAATCTTCTACATATTCTGTCTGTATGTCCTTTCTTTGTGTCTGGTTTATGCGGCATCTCAATTTGAATTGCAATGCCGAAACGGTAAACTCTTGGCTCGTGCTGCCTTTGCGTATTAAGAAGCAAAGAGAACAACACAAAGGTAACACACATTTTTTAACGGAAGCAATCTATTTGAGAAATGGAAACATTTCTTTCTTTCTAGAAACATGTGGAGTCAAGTTCTGGGCGGAATTTCCCTAGGCTCCATTTATGAGAGTGTTTAACCCATCAACCTGTGCACTCTAACCCTACCTGGAATGCTTTTAACACCTCTGTTTCAAATGTTAAAAGTAAGTATCAATGTACGTTGAAAAGAAGTTGGTAAAATGTCAAACACCTCCCCGTTTCTTGGAAGAAAGGAACTGATTAAATATTTTTCATATTTTGTTTTGATATCACAATTATTCTGACTTTGGAAACGTGTTCAGTTGGTTGGATGACCAGACCATGCCTTTACTACCTTTTTTGTTTTTCAATCTTTTATATATTCTTTAGACCCCTGTCTAAAGAACAGTGTCCATTTGACTAGTGGAACCTTAAACCACCTTCCATCAGGTGCTACAACAAGAAGTTCCAGATATATGACCTTATATGACACTAAACTGAGCAGCATCCAAGCTGGTAAACAAATAACTTTCAGATTTGTTTTTCTTCTATCATGACTTAGATTTGATTAATTTAGTGTTGTTTAGCATATATTTTACTAATCTGCCTAAATAGCTCCGTGGCTGTGTCTACGGCATTAGTTCTAATCAGCTATGTCTATGGTACGACAAGGACACTGTCCAGCCTTGGCATTTGGCTCCAGAGTCTATCGAAATGCTGGCCTCTCAAGCATATATCGGCTATTCCCCGAATTATATGTCCTCTCCAACCAAGGAGGGCAGCTTTCTCATTGCTGTTTTCACAATAGCGTTTTCACTAGGCTAAATCGAACCTTTTGAGAATTAACCATAAATCAGTATTTGCTAGAAATGAATTAGAAATCAATTTGAACACTTTAACATTTGACACGTGATGCCACATATGATTCAAGAACAATGTCAATACAGCACTTGTTGGGCCATTTAGGCATCATCTGTTATTGAGTGTGTGAAGAGTGAATAATGCTCCATTGATTTTAGGCCTGAATATCCTATTATATCACCCAGGGGGAGGTCACTTGTGTCCACTCTGTAACACTTATCGGTGTTAGTCCAATAACATCATATCTCACAAATCACAGCTGCTCTGTTGGCTGAATTGCAATGGACTTATTTTGCTTGAAAAATTCTGGCAAGCAAATTTTTTACAAGTATATGAGGGATTTTTTTGTTGGGATGAACGTAAAGATAAAACAAGTGTGAAAGAAGGTTTAATGTAAGGTCAAGTTTAAATGAAGAGTTTTATGATTTAGCTTTTTTCTGTGTGTTTTATTCCCAACTTAACAAAAACAAGTGCAAACTTTGCAGCTGGTGCAAACACTTCTAGATACTGTAGGTAGAGGTAAATTGACAATTCCAAGGTAATGGAATCTCACTTAAAATGTATGCCAAACAAAAACCATTGATTTCAAAGTTTAGCAAACCATACTATATACACAAGGACTACTTTTAACAATTTACACATTGTGTTTTACAAAAACACTTTTACTGGAAAAAATGTGAAGATACAAAGTTTAGTAAAAAAAAATCCTCAGTTTTTTTATGTGCCCAAGTTATCCAAAAACAATGTTAAATATCTGCTCTGAATTAAGATTCAATGATGTCTGCAGAAACAATGGTGTCAGCTATGACCTGACACATTGCCTTTACAATACAATACAGTAGAGAACAGTAGAGTTCAGTATAGTACAGTCGAGTATAACTAATTGATAGGTCTACCTTTACTTGTTACATCTGTGAACTTTCATTATCGTACCTCATTAGGTAAAGGAATTTCAAGGCAGAATGCAATGTTTCTGAAAAACTTACAGAAGGCAGAAAAAAAGATCAAAAAGTATATATAAGTGATGGAATTAGTTGGCAGGGATTTTTCAACAGTATTGTATTTTGATGTGTTTCTAATACCTGTAAGAGCCCTTTTCCATATGTTTGACCAGAAATCAAAGCCTTTGCTTATTCCTAATTTTTGTGATGGGAAATGGTTGAAAATATAAATATGCCTTAATTTAAAAAAATATATATTGACACTTTCATTTGACACCCATTTTTACATGATCCTGTGAACTTCACATGTTAGTGCTCATGGGTCCTTTTACATGGAAATGACCAAATCTCTAGTATCTATTTTTACATGAACAGACTTACAGATTTGTGTTTCCCCCTGGGCTTAATCCCCTTATTTTCATTTAGCAAATCATAAAAATAATTTATGGGACAGACCAGGCTGGATTAGTTTTGGCTGGAAAAAAGACCACCAAATCCCAGGAGAAATAGCTGTAAATAAACTGTTAAAAGAGACCATGGTCAGGCTTAGATTCACTTTTTTTAATGTTGTTCTTATGTCCAGAAATAACTACAGCAATTGGTGTGTTGAAGTAGAACAGGAGTGGTCAACCCTCCTCCTGGAGAGCTGCTGGGTGTGCAGGGTTTTGTTCCAGACCTGCCCTACACTCCTGATTTTTACTAATCAACTGCTCTTTAGGTCTCGATAAAGAGCTGATACTGGTGTGTTAGGGCAAGGCTGGATCAATAACCTGCCTATCCAGTAGCTCTCCAGGAAGTGTTGGCCACCCCTGGAGTAGAGATTCTATCTCAAACCTGGTGCTAGACAGTTGTTCTCTTCAAGTTGTCTGAATGCTATCCGTGTCAAAACAGGTTTAACTCAGATATACGCCAAAACACTTTCAATATATGGCCCTTTTTAGATGTAATATAAGTCATATGAATTTTAAGCAATGACCTCAACATTTACTCTCCAATAACCCCTAGAAAACACACTGACAAACAAACAATTATGCTATTTTATTTAATCTGAGGCACTTAAGTGTTTCTATAGATACTACATATGTGCCACCTCCTTGTTAACTGCACTATCTAATTTAAAGCAGCCTTAATGTCATTTGCTCAAATTCAATATAAAGCTGCTGTTACACATTTCTGTCTTTCTTGGCAACGTTCTTGGACTTAAAGGGGGACTGCTCAGTGAATAATATTGTCTCTCGCTACATACGCTGTGAGAGACAGGGAGACTTTATCTGAAATTCTCGAGTCCAAAGGGTTGCGAAATTCCGGATTGGGGGCTGAAAAACAACTTCCTGTCACTGGGTTGATTCTTCTTATGTGGTGTTCTTTTCATATGTAAAGTATTCAGACCAGTCAGTCATGGTGAAGAAATGTGAGACGTTCACTTGGGAGAGAAGAAGAGTTTTCGTGATCCTATTGAGATATGAAGCAAAAAAGCCCTTCTCCTATTCTTTCAGAGTGACAACCCCTCCTGTTGTTTCAGCTCAGGTGTCCGATTGCAGATGGCAGTTTTTTTGTGTGAAAGATTCCACCTAGACCCAATGCTTCGAATTAATCCGGATCTAAGATTGTTATCACGTAGTGTACCACACCTTCTCATTCACAAAAGACAGGAAATTCATCCAAAATAGAGTCAAAAGAATGACAGGATGAAATATATGACAATGAATCTGTGACAGAGTGAATCCAGTTGTGAGACTTGGATGTGTGACATGACTATATGTTGCGTCTCTAATATGTCTCTAACGTCTCTACCCACTGGGCACACACTGGTTGAATCAACGTTGTTTCCACGTCATTTTGTTGAACCAACGTGGAATAGATGTTGAATTGACGTCTGTGCCAAGTGGGTAATATGTTTGAAGATCTAAACAATTATGTTGATTTTTCTTTCCTCCAATTTGAATCTTCCATCCTGCTTTGACATACAAGGCTTGTTTAAAAAAAATCCTCATTGCCATGACATGTTGAAACATCAGGGTCACCTGCCTCTGGCTCAGTTCAGTGTTCATTTTGAATGAATTTCACCTTTGAACGAGGGTCCGGTTTTCAGTGAGGTCTAGCGTAATTTCCAGCAAATCCCAACTCAAACATCCTTGATCTGCCATAGCGCACATCTTAATGTCAAAATACCAGGCATTTGTTAAACAAGACATAGTGTACATAACAAGTGATAGATGGGTCACTTGACTCGTGATTGATGTGGGAGGACAGGACAAATACTTTTGAACGGCTGCTCTACATCAGAATCGATAATGCACTTGCGACACTAAGTGGTAGGCGTCAATGTTAATAATCTCCTGTAAATCTCATTGATTCGTCCCTAGCAAACCTATCGATTTCCCACCCAAAAAGGTTTGTTTGACCGACATGTCGGACTTCCGCGAATGCACACAAAGTGATGTTCCAAGTTGTTCCACATTCTAAAGTGATATGCCAAGTTGCTAATGTACATGTGTTATCCATCGTAGGGTCTGACTGTAGAGATTTAGAGCATAGACACCAATACTGATGCTTAGTTATTTTACACTTATTGATTGTGAATGATGACCCACACTTGAGGTGAGGGATGTGCAAACAAGTGCCAAGTTGCCTCCTCTTGCAGGAAATGACCAACGTTCATGTGTGTTCATGCCAAGGCAAGACAATGACTAGTTAGCTAAAGCCAAAACAGACTGGCACCCAAGCTAGTCAAACAAAACCCCACAATTCTACAGACGGTAAAACTCTAGAAAGAGATTCAGAATTGGTAACACCCTCTATTCTTGACGATACCACGTTCCCACAGTAGACACAATAATGAGAGAAAAGCATCGACTAGAGGGGGGAATGGAAGAGATAGAGAAAGTAGTCAAAAGAATGACAGGATGAAATATGACTTACTGGATGTGTGTGGTGTGGGGGACTGGAAAAAGAGCTGAGTGAGTGATACAGATGAAGAAGATAAGGAGAAAGAGGGAGAGAGAGAGAGGGACAGGGACAGGGAGAGAGAGACGAGAGTGCTTAGGGTTAAACGGCAAAGCACAGAGAACAGGGTCGCCGGTCATTTGGAAAAGGGTAAACAACAGAAAGTCCAAGTTCTCTGGCCTTGAGAGGGGAACACTGGGGATAAATATGTTGGCCAATTATCTGAACCATGTGCTTCTGCTGCTCCAAATGCAGCCTACTGCCTACCGCTGAGATTTTCACGCTTTTCATTAGCAAGAATCAAGGGGGATACGGTTAGAGTTATCAGCCCACAGCATATTTACAGTATTTTGTGCCTCAATGTGATTGGTTTATGCTAAAACACTTATCCCTACAACAACCTTCCTGCACTGTGCACACTGCATCAGAAAGACTTGTCTTTCAAATACTTAAGCTGTGATTGACAGTGTTTCCCCTTTACTTTATTGTACCAGAGACATACAAGCTATCTGCCCTTTTCAGCTTAGAATACCCACCGATTAAACTTCAGTAAGATTAGCACTTGTGAACTGATTAAATTGGTGTCAGCTGACCGGTCACAGCCAGTAATACCCAAGGAACAGGAAACCCTGTTATAGTAGGAGAATGTTGTAGATATGGAATGCACATTAACTCTATTATTGAGTTATTGAGGGGTGGCTAATGGCTATCATGCGCTTTCCTCGTAATAAGTGTCTACCACCTATGGAATAGGCTCACTTTAATACATACAGATGTAGGATCTTAATTTGATCACCCTGTTGCAGAAGAACTTTCATGCAATGCAGGAAATGTAAAACGTGTAGTGTATATTTGAGGTTTAAAAAGGCTTCTGAAGTTTGTAATTTCCACCGACTTCATTTCCCTTACAAAAAAATGTATTAACCCCTACAAAATTGGCCATTAATTATAATTCACATAATAATTCATATTTCCTGTTGCTGCATGATTATTTTCCTGCTCTAGCAAACTGGCTCAAATTAAGATCCTACACACATACTACATATAGTTACAGTGTCTTCAGAAAGTATTCATACCCCTTGACTTATTCCACATTTTGTTGTGTTACAGGCTGAATTCAAAATGGATTAAATCTATTTTTTTACACACAATACCCCATAATGACAACGTGAAAACATGTTTTTAGAAGTTTTTCCAAATTTATTGAAAATGATTTATTGAAATACAGAAATATCTCATTTACATAAGTATTCACAACCCTGAGTGGATACTTTGGCAGTGGTTACAGCTGTGAGTCATTCTGGGTAAGTCTCTAAGAGCTTTCCACACCTGGATTGTGCAACATTTGCACATTATTCTTTAAAAGATTATTCAAGCTCTGTCACATTGGTTGTTGATCATTGCTAGACAATCATAATCAGGTCTTGCCATAGATTTTCAAGTAGATTTAAGTCAAAACTGTAACTCGGCCACTCAGGAACATTCACTGTCTTCTTGGTAAGCAACTCCAGTGTAGATTTGGCCTTTTGATTTAGGTTATTGTCCTGGTGAAAGGTGAATTAATCTCCCAGTGTCTGGTGGAAAGAAGACTGAACCAGGTTTTCCTCTAGGATTTTGCCTGTACTTAGCTCTTTTTTTATCCTGAAAAGCTCCCCAGTTCTTAACAATTACAAGCATACCCATAACATGATGCAGCCACCAATATGCTTGAAAATATGAAGAGATTTGCCAGAAACATAACACTTTGTATTCAGGACAAAAAGTTAATTACTTTGGCACATTTTTTGCAGTATTACTTTAGTGCCTTGTTGCAAACAGGATGTATACTTTGGAAAAAAAGGTATTCTGTACAGGCTTTCCATCTTTTCACTCTGTCAATTAGGGTAGTATTGTGGAGTATTTACAATGTTGTTGATCCATCCTCAGTTTTATCCTATCACAGCCATTAAAGTCTGTAACTGTTTTAAAGTCACTATTGGCCTCATGGTGAAATCCCCGAGCGTCCCTTCCTCTCTGGCAACTGAGTTAGGAAGGATGTACTTATCTTTGCAGTGACTGGGTGTATTGATACACCAGCCAAAGTGTAATTAATAACTTCAGCATGCTCAAAGGGATATTCAATGTATGCTTTTTTATGTTTACCCAATAGGTGCCCTTCTTTGCGAGGCATTGGAAAACCTCCCTAGTCTTTGTGGTTTAAACTGTGTTTGAAATGTACTGCTTGACTGAGGGACCTTACAGATATCAAATCAAACTTTATTTGTCACATGCGCCAAATACAATCATTTGAGATAATTGTATGTATGGGGTACAGAGATGAGATAGTCATTCAAAAATGATGTTAAACGCTATTACAGCACACAGAGTCCATGCAACTGATTATTTGGCTTGTTAAGCACATTTTTACTCCTGAACTTATTTAGGCCTGCCATAACAAAGGGGTTGAATACTTTTCATTTTTAATTAATTTGTAAAAATGTCTAAAACGATAACTCGACTTTGACATTAAGAGGTATTGTGTGTAGGTCAGTGACAAACAAATCTAAATGTAATAATGTTTATATTCAGGCTGTAACACAACAAAATGTGGAAAAAGTCATGGGTGTGAATACTTTCTGAAGGCACTGTCCATTTGCATCAGCAATTGCTCCATAACCTGTCATCCAGGTTCACAATGCAAATGATAGTGTCATTTAAATCTCTCTGTAACCAACATTGCGAAGGTAAAGGCTAATTATTGTGTGTACATAATGTATCTGCCACATTTCTAATGCCTGTTAAGTCAACATACTGTATCATTCGTTTACTCAGATAGGCCGACACATACTGAAGAAACGGTCTGCATAATGTGAAATTATGCAATAACTAGTCATTTTTCAATGGATGTGAAGACTGCGTGGAAAACTGCAGGCCAATTTCCCATGGTCGGGTTTTTCCAGAAACGGCTTGTTCATTCAGATCCCCAGGTACTCTTTTCTCAGACTGTCAGAGAGGAACATGCGTGCACTTAGGTCAGGGTGGAGCAGGCCATACATTTATTTGTATTTATTTTTTTAACAGTCACACTGCTGATTCAACAAATTCAGTTTCTTGAAGACTATTTTTAACTGATTTGTTGTATCAGGTGCTTAGATTGGAGCAAAAGCCTGTATCGATACCGGTCCTCTGTGGATAAGAGTTTTGGGACTATTCCATTGGTTCCATTGAGCCAGACAAGCTCAGTCAAGCACAGCTAAAGGATTTTAAAGATTTATATTTTAACGTAGCGTAGTATTTGAACCCACATCTGAATTCAATTCAGTCGACACGGATTAGGCCAGTAGTGCTTATGTCATTCACTGTATGCTGATTAGACCTTCAGTAGTGCTTATGTCATTCGCTGTATGCTGATTAGACCTTCAGTAGTGCTTATGTCATTCGCTGTATGCTGATTAGACCTTCAGTAGTGCTTATGTCATTCGCTGTATGCTGATTAGACCTTCAGTAGTGCTTATGTCATTCGCTGTATGCTGATTAGACCTTCAGTAGTGCTTATGTCATTCGCTGTATGCTGATTAGACCTTCAGTAGTGCTTATGTCATTCGCTGTATGCTGATTAGACCTTCAGTAGTGCTTATGTCATTCGCTGCCTCCAACACAGAGACAGGAAACAATCACCCACCAACAAACAGTGAGAACAGCCTACCTTAATATGGTTCTCAATCAGAGGAAACGTCAAACACCTGCCCCTAATTGAGAACCATATCAGGCAACACATTTAACCCAACATAGAAACACATAACATAGACTACCCACCCAGCTCACGTCCTGACCAACTAAACAAAGTTCAAAAACAACGGAAAACAGGTCAGGAACGTGACAGAACCCCCCCCCAAGGTGCGAACTCCGGGCGCACCCCTAAAACTCAAGGGGAGGGTCTGGGTGGGCATCTGTCCGCGGTGGCGGCTCCGGCGCAGGACGAGGACACCACTCCACCATTGTCTTTGTCCCCCTCCCTTAGCGTCCCTTGAGTGGCGACCCTCGCCCCCGACCCTGGTCCAGGAACCTTCACCAAGGCCCCTCCTAAATAGAGGAGACAACTCAGGACAGAGAGGTAGCTCAGGACAGAGAGGTAACCCAGGACAGAGAGGTAGCTCAGGACAGAGAGGTAGCTCAGGACAGAGAGGTACCTCAGGACAGAGAGGTAGCTCAGGACAGAGAGGTAGCTCAGGACAGAGGGGCAACTCCGGACTGAAGGGCAACTCCGGACTGAAGGGCAGCTCCGGACAGAGAGGCAGCTCTGGACTAATGGCAGCTCTGGACTAATGGCAGCTCCGGGCTGAGGGGCAGCTCATGACTGGAGGGCAGCTCATGACTGGAGGGCAGCTCATGACTGGAGGGCAGCTCATGACTGGAGGGCAGCTCATGACTGGAGGGCAGCTCATGACTGGAAGGCAGCTCATGACTGGAAGGCAGCTCATGACTGGAAGGCAGCTCATGACTGGAAGGCAGCTCATGACTGAAGGGCAGCTCATGACTGAAGGGCAGCTCATGACTGGAAGGCAGCTCATGACTGGAAGGCAGCTCATGACTGGAGGGCAGCTCATGACTGGAGGGCAGCTCATGACTGGAGGGCAGCTCATGACTGGAGGGCAGCTCATGACTGGAGGGCAGCTCATGACTGGAGGGCAGTTCATGACTGGCTGGCGGCTCTGGCAGCTCCTGACTGGCTGGCGGCTCTGGCAGCTCCTGACTGGCTGGCGGCTCCGGCAGCTCCTGACTGGCTGGCGGCTCCGGCAGCTCCTGACTGGCTGGCGGCTCCGGCAGCTCCTGACTGGCTAGCGGCTCCGGCAGCTCCTGACTGGCTGGCGGCTCTGGCGGCTCCTGACTGACGGACGGCTCTAGCGGCTCCTGACTGGCTGGCGGCTCTGGCAGCTCCTGACTGACGGACGGCTCTAGCGGCTCCTGACTGACGAATGGCTCTGACGGCTCGGGACAGACGGGCGGCTCTAATGGCTCGGGACAGACGGATGGCTCAGATGACGCTGGGCAGACGGATGGCTCAGATGGCGCTGGGCAGACGGATGGCTCAGATGGCGCTGGGCAGACGGATGGCTCAGATGGCGCTGGGCAGACGGATGGCTCAGACGGCGCTGGGCAGACGACCGACCAGAGTCGGTCTGAGGCGCACAGTAGGCCTGGTGCGTGGTGCCGGAACTGGTGGTACCGGGCTGAGGGCACGCACCTCAGGGCGAGTGCGGGGAGAAGGAACAGTGCGTACAGGACTCTGGAGACGCACAGGAGGCTTGGTGCGTGGTGCCGGAACTGGAGGTACTGGGCTGGAGACACGCACCGCAGGGAGAGTGCGTGGAGGAGGAACTGGGCTCTGGAGACGCACTGGAAACCTGGTGCGTGGTGTAGGCACTGGTGGTACTGAACAGACCGGACCGTGAAGGCGCACTGGAGGTCTTGAGAGCAGGGCTGGCACCATCCGCCCTGGCTGGATCTTCACCCTAGCCCGGCAGATGTGGGGAGCTGAGATGTTGCGCACCGGGCTAAGCACACGCACCGGGGACACCGTGCGCTCCACCGCATAACACGGTGCCTGCCCGGTACGATGCCCTCTCTCTCCACTGGAAGCACGGCTGGGAGAGCTGTAGCGCCGAGCTGGCAGAGGACGTGCAGGGCTAGGGAGGCGCACAGGAGGCCTGGTGCGTGAGGCTGGCACAGTCTTAACCAGACGGCTAGCACGCACCTCAGGACGAGTATGGAGAGCTGTTCCCGGTGACATCAACTCCCCGACACGTTCAGTCGGGCGGATGTCGTGCCTCATGCACCAAACCAGCACCTCCCTCATAACTCTCTCCTCCAATTTCCCCATTAACTCCTTCACTGTCTCTGCGTCGCTCACCTCCAATTCCGCCCTGACCGGCTCCTTACGGTAAGCAGGGGGAGTTGGCTCAGGTCTGACTCCTGACTCTGCCACACTCCCCGTGTGCCCCCCCCCCCAAGAAATTTTTGGGGCTGCCTCTCGGGCCTCCAGCCGCTCTGCCGTGCTAGCGCCTCATAATAGCGCCTCTCCGCCTTCGCTGCCTCCAGCTCTTCTTTGGGGCGGCGATATTCCCCTGGCTCTGCCCAGGGTCCTTTGCCGTCTAATTCGTCCTCCCATGTCCATTCCTCCAAATAGTGCAGCCTCTCCTGCTGCTGCTGCTGCTGCTGCAGCCTCTCCTGCTGCTGCTGCTTGGTCCGGGTTAGGTGGGTGGTTCTGTAACGGCTTTCTTCACGGGATGAAGGAGAGGACCAAAATGCAGCGCAGTTAGTGTTTAACATGTTTAATTTAACGAACTGTGAACACTTACAACAATACAAAACAACAAACGTGAAAACCGGGACAGTCCTATCTGGTGCAGAACACAAACACAGAGACAGGAAACAATCACCCACCAACAAACAGTGAGAACAGCCTACCTTAATATGGTTCTCAATCAGAGGAAACGTCAAACACCTGCCCCTAATTGAGAACCATATCAGGCAACACATTTAACCCAACATAGAAACACATAACATAGACTACCCACCCAGCTCACGTCCTGACCAACTAAACAAAGTTCAAAAACAACGGAAAACAGGTCAGGAACGTGACATTATGTCATTCACTGTATGCTGATTAGACCTTCAGTAGTGCTGTAAGTCAGTAGGTGCAAATTATAGACCCTTAATGTCATTCTTGAGGCAGGCTGTCTCAGCAGAGCATTTGAGGCTATTTCTGTTCGATTATTTTAGGGGATATTGTGGCTGGGGTCAAGCATTCCCTATTATTGAATGAGACAGTTCAGTGCAGGAAGGCAGCCCCAGTCAACTGGAAGTGAAAATAGACTTAACACCATGTCGTACACTATGCCCATTGTTCATGGTACAACACAATAATAAATCACTAATGTTATCATCAATATCCTACTAGTCATACTGTCATTCTCTTAGGGCCTGATTCAAAGTTGAGATAAGCATGTGCAACTCAGACTTGTTGTCAATGGACGAATCAAATTGGATGATATTTGGATGAAACCAGTTCAAAGTAGGATGACCCAAGTATGAAAAATGACTGTAGCTGGTACATAGATAAAGTTTGATCAGAAAGTTACTGGTCTCCGCCCTTCGTGTCAAACACTTGGATTCAGGAGGCAGCCATTACCAAGGATTTACTTCCGGCATTATTCAACGTCACATAAATAGCCTGCAGAGTTCTGTCTTACTATCCAGGTCTGTACCCAAACAATTCAAGCTTCTCCTTTTAAAAATCCACCTTTCCAGAAACAAGTCTCTCACCGTTGCCGCCTGCTATAGACCACCCTCTGCCCCCAGCTGTGCTCTGGACACCATATGTGAACTGATTGCCCCCCATCTATCTTCAGAGCTCGTGCTGCTTAAACTGGGACATGCTTAACACCCCGGCCATCCTACAATCTAAGCTTGATGCCCTCAATCTCACACAAATTATCAATGAACCTACCAGGTACAACCCCAAAGCTGTAAACACGGGCACCCTCATAGATATCATCCTAACCAACTTGCCCTCCAAATACACCTCTGCTGTTTTCAACCAAGATCTCGGCGATCACTGCCTCATTGCCTGCATCCGTAATGGGACTGCGGTCAAACGACCACCCCTCATCACTGTCAAACGCCCCCTAAAACACTTCAGCGAGCAGGCCTTTCTAATCGAGCTGGCCCGGGTATCCTGGAAGGATATTGACCTCATCCCGTCAGTAGAGGATGCCTGGTTATTCTTTAAAAGTGCCTTCCTCACCATCTTAAATAAGCATGCCCCATTCAAAAAATGTAGAACCAGGAACAGACCTGACTGCCCTTAACCAGCACAAAAACATCCTGTGGCGTTCTGCATCAGCATCAAATATCCCCCGTGATATGCAACTTTTCAGGGAAGTTAGGAACCAGTATACACAAGCAGTTAGAAAAGCTAAGGCTAGCTTTTTCAAACAGAAATTTGCATCCTGTAACACAAACTCAAAAAAGTTCTGGGACACTGTAAAGTCCATGGAGAATAAGAGCACCTCCTCCCAGCTGCCCACTGCACTGAGGCTAGGAAACACTGTCACCACCAATAAATCCACTATAATTAAGAATTTCAATAAGCATTTTTCTACAGCTGGCCATGCTTTCCACCTGGCTACCCCTACCCCGGTCAAAAGCCCTGCACCCCCCACAGCAACTTGCCCAAGCCTCCCCCATTTCTCCTTCACCCAAATCCAGATAGCTGATGTTCTGAAAGAGCTGCAAAATCTGGACCCCTACAAATCAGCCGGGCTAGACAATCTGGACCCTCTCTTTCTAAAATGATCTGCCGAAATTGTTGCAACCCCTATTACTAGCCTGTTCAACCTCTCTTTCGTGTCGTCTGAGATTCCCAAAGATTGGAAAGCAGCTGCGGTCATCCCCCTCTTCAAAGGGGGGGACACTCTTGACCCAAACTGCTACAGACCTATATCTATCCTACCCTGCCTTTCTAAGGTCTTTGAAAGCCAAGATAACTAACAGATTACCGACCATTTCGAATCCCACCGTACCTTTTCCGCTATGCAATTTGGTTTCAGAGCTGGTCATGGGTGCACCTCAGCCACGCTCAAGGTCCTAAACGATATCATAACCGCCATCGATAAGAGACAATACTGTGCAGCCGTATTCATCGACCTGGCCAAGGCTTTCGACTCTGTCAATCACCACATTCTTATCGGCAGACTCAACAGCCTTTATTTCTCAAATGATTGCCTCGCCTGGTTCACCAACTACTTGTCTGATAGAGTTCAGTGTGCCTGTTGTCCGGATCTCTGGCAGTCTCTATGGGGATGCCACGGTGTTCAATTCTCGGGCCGACTCTCTTCTCTGTATACATCAATGATGTCGCTCTTGCTGCTGGTGATTCTCTGATCCACCTCTACGCAGACGACATCATTCTGTATACTTCTGGCCCTTCTTTGGACACTGTGTTAACTAACCTCCAGACGAGTTTCAATGCCATACAACTCTCCTTCCTTGGCCTCCAACTGCTCTTAAATGCAATGAAAACTAAATGCATGCTCTTCAACCGATCGCTGCCCGCACCTGCCCGCCCGTCCAGCATCACTACTCTGGACGGTTCTGACTTAGAATATGTGGATAACTACAAATACCTAGGTGTCTGGTTAGACTGTAAACTCTCTTTCCAGACTAACATTAAACATCTTCAATCCAAAATTAAATCTAGAATCGGCTTCCTATTTCGCAACAAAGCATCCTTCACTCATGCTGCCAAACATACCCTCGTAAAACTGACCACCCTACTGATCCTCGACTTCGGCGATGTCATTTACAAAATAGCCTCCAACACTCTACTCAACAAATTGGATGCAGTCTATCACAGTCCCATCCGTTTTGTCACCAAAGCCCCATATACTACCCACCACTGCGACCTGTACGCTCTCGTTGGCTGGCCCTCGCTTCATACTCGTCGCCAAACCCACTGGCTCCAGGTCATCTACAAGTCTCTGCTAGGTCAAGCCCCACCTTATCGCAGCTCACTGGTCACCATAGCAGCATCCACCCGTAGCACGCGCTCCAGCAGGTATATCTCACTGGTCACCCCCAAAGCCAAGTCCTTCTTTGGCCGCCTTTCCTTCCAGTTCTCTGCTGCCAATGACTGGAACGAACTACAAAAATCACTGAAGCTGGAGACACATATCTCCCTCACTAGCTTTAAGCACCAGCTGTCAGAGCAGCCCACAGATCACTGCACCTGTACATAGCCCATCTGTAAATAGCCCATCCAACTACCTTCATCTTCTGCACATCTACCATTCCAGTGTTTAATTGCTATATTGTAATTACTTCGCCACCATGGCCTATTTATTGCCTTTACCTCCCTTATCTTACCTCATTTGCACACAATGTATATATACTTTTTTTTCTACTGTATTATTGACTGTATGTTTGTTTATTCCATGTGTAACTCTGTGTTGTTGTATGTGTCGAACTGCTTTGCTTTATCTTGGCCAGGTCGCAGTTGTAAATGAGAACTTGTTCTCAACTAGCTTACCTGGTTAAATAAAGGTGAAATAAATGTTAAAAAATTAAAATATTTAAAAAAAATTAAGCCAGAAATGTAGTACAGCAATGGTAACGTCTTATTATCGTAAGTAATTTAAATATACGGCCTTAAAACTGTCACCACATGCACCTATGCCTTGCTTTGGCTTTGTTTACAAACCTTAAACCAGCTAACGTAAACTCACCCCATTCCGTACAAATGTGCGCAACCGCGACATTCAAACGAGGCTGCAAAGAAAACTAATGGGACTGTAGCGACTGTGTTGACTTCAAAATCTGGGGTGTGAACTAGGTTTCTATTCAAGCGTTGATCGGCTCTATAGTATTGGAGAAAAGTTGAATTAACTGACCCTCCATTACTTCGTAACGTACAGCAACTATAAAGCAACTATTTCTGTCTTACAATCTCTCTCCACCAGGTGTAGCACTTCTCTCATCGTTTAAAAACAAGAAATGGACAGTGACGGGGGTAAGGGGGGGATACCTAGTCATTTTTTGCGTCATCACTGCAAGCGATCATGATTCTCAAAGCCGCTGTTTACTTCTGAAGATCACTTTAGCGCCGCCATAAAAACCCGATTCAAATTCGACACAAACCTTCAAATAGGTATGTAATGAAACATTATATAAACTCTTTATAGTGTTTTATTTACATTTTAGAGGCGATAAGGTGATAAGTTGGACAGATCGAGTGAAAAAAAGCAGTTTTCCCATACATCTCCTCTCCTTCTCACTACCACGCATTAGTTTAGTTTCCCCACCCGCCATTTTTTAAAAGACCCGACGGAGCTCATTGCCTTCTTGAATCATGCAGAAACGGGCAGCGTGGAGGTCTCGACATGAATTCTGTTGGAAAGGAGAGAAATTGTGTGTTACAATGGTATTGACATTAAAGTTGATCTGGAACTATTACGTTTCTTGGGCGCTAAAATAAGGTCAATTGTACGGACCAAGGTGATGTACAAAAGTAAGTGAGTTTACGTTACAGTAGCTCAAGCAGAACGTACGACCGAAGATACTGGTAACCTTTCATCTGTGGCGTGACAGTTAGCTAGCAAGCTACTTACCAGAACGCCGGCAAAAAGCACACTGTCTTGTGACTGCATGCCATAATGTAAAATTAACCATACACTATTTTCCTAAGAATAAAGACATCTGACAGCAGTGGCTGCTTTTCATTTCAGGTGGACAGGCTGCACCGGCATTACGATCATGTCACGCGTGAGCAGTGCACATTTCGAGTGAAGTTGCTTTATCAAATTGGGGAGAACATTCCATGGGTCTTGCCAGGAAGCTAATCCTGAAGACGGATGCTCAACCATAATTGACAGTGGATCTAGCAAGCGCTGACCATAATTAATGTATCAGTTTGATGAGTCTGACACGGTAGATAACATTTTTGAGGGATCGTGGGGCTAACGTTAGATACCTCAACTGTGGCTGCTTTGACTTGTGAATGGTATATTTTCTGTAGCACACCTGATAGTCACTATATGGTTGTTGTTCTACCAGCCCTTAGCCCCCTACATCGAGTCTTATAACTTCAAGCACACAGCTGGCACGAAGGAATGTTGTCCACAAAAGGAGTTGGGTTGTGTATAGTTTTTGTAATTGACCCTTGAATATTATATTTTGCCATTCTAATGTATGGGTTGTTGTCTTACAGTGGATGTAGCTTGTGTCATGATGAGTAGGAAGAGGGTGGTGTTATTATTTTCCATCTCCTTTTGTCTTCTCACTACTCTGTCTGCACAGCCTCCCAGGCAACCTCCACAGCAGGAATGCTGTGATACATAATCAGCTTTCCCAAGGCAAAGGGGGATATGCTGTGAAGCCTGGGAAGACAGACCCAGCATAGTCAGCATAGTCATTTAAAATCTGCATCAATTGAGCATTTCAGGCCCAAAAAAAAAAAAAAAAAATGGCATATTTCAAATTGAGTACTTCAAAAAAATTACATCAGCACTACAACAAATTGCTAGCATCATAACAGTAAATGAAAGGAAATTAAATTCACTACCCATTTAACAAACATTTCAAGAACATTACAGGCTACAGTACGTAGATGGGCTCCTGGATATCTTTTTAACGAGGTCACCTTTGATCCAGCGTCGTAGGTGGGGAAGCTGTACGAGCTGTCCATCCCAGGACCCCTGTCTGTCCAGTGTGAGAGGTCTGGCAAGGAGGCCATAACTGGATTGGTCTCCCGCTTCAATCTTGGGGGCAACTGAAGCCAAGTGGGTGACTGAAGCCTGCATGATTGAAGCGGGGTACATGGATCCTCCTCTCCTCCCCATGAAATCTCTGTAGTAGAGGTCGACCGATTAATCGGAATGGCCGATTAATTAGGGCCGATTTCAAGTTTTCATAACAATCGGTAATTGGTCTTTTTGGACACCGATATTTAACTAGGCAGGTCAGTTAATGAACACATTCTTATTTTCAATGCCGGCCTAGGAACGGTGGGTTAACTGCCTTGTTCAGGGGCAGAATGACAGATTTTTACCTTGTCAGCTGGGGATTCGTTTTTGCAATCTTCCGGTTACTAGTCCAACGCTCTAACCACCTGCCTTACATTGCACTCCACGAGGAGCCTGCGTGGCAGCCTGACTACCTGTTACGCGAGGGCAGCAAGAAGCCAAGGTAAGTTGCTAGATGGCATTAAACTTATCTTATAAAAAACAATCAATCTTAACATAATCACTAGTTAACTACACATGGTTGATGATATTACTAGTTTATCTAGCGTGTCCTGCGTTGCATATAATCGATGCGCCTACTTCGACAAACGGGTGATGATTTAACAAGCGCATTTGCGAAAAAAGCACTGTCGTTGCACCAATGTACCTAACCATAAACATCAATTCCTTTCTTAAAATCAATACACACGTATATATTTTTAAACCTGCATATTTAGTTAATATTGCCTGCTAACATGAATTTCTTATAATTAGGGAAATTGTGTCACTTCTCTTGCGTTCCGTGCAAGCAGTCAGGGTATATGCAGCAGTTTGGGCCACCTGGCTTATTGCGAACTGTGTGAAGTCCATTTATTCCTAACAAAGGCCGTAATTAATTTGCCAGAATTGTACATAATTATGACATAACATTGAAGGTTGTACAATGTAACAGCAATATTTAGACTTAGGGATGCCATCCGTTAGATAAAATATGGAACAGTTCCGTATTTCACTGAAAGAATAAACGTTTTGTTTTCGAAATGATAGTTTCCGGATTCGACCATTTTAATGACCAAAGGCTCGTATTTCTGTGTGTTATTATGTTATAATTAAGTCTATGATTTGATAGAGCAGTCTGACTGAGCGACGGTAGGCAGCAGCAGGCTCGTAAGCATTCATTCAAACAGCACTTTCGTGCGTTTGCCAGCAGCTATTGCGCTGTTTATGACTTTAAGCCTATCAACTCCCGAGATTAGGCTGGTGTAACCAATGTGAAATGGCTAGCTAGTTAGCAGGGTGCGCGCTAATAGCGTTTCAAACGTCACTCGCTCTGAGACTTGGAGTAGTTGTTCGCCTTGCTCTGCATGGGTAACGCTGCTTCGAGTGTGGCTGTTGTTGATGTGTTCCTGGTTCGAGCCCAGGTAGGAGCGAGGAGAGGGACGGAAGCTATACTGTTACACTGGCAATACTAAAGTGCCTATAAGAACATCCAATAGTCAAAGGTATATGAAATACAAATCGTATAGAGAGAAATAGTTCTATAATTCCTATAAAGACTCATGTTAAAAAGGAACCACCAGCTTTCATATGTTCTGAGCAAGGAACTTAAACGGTAGCTTTTTTACATGGCACATATTGCACTTATACTTTCTTCTCCAACACTTAGTTTTTGCATTATTTAAATCAAATTGAACATGTTTCATTATTTATTTGAGGCTAAATTGATTTTATTGATGTATTATATTAAGTTAAAATAAGTGCTCATTCAGTATTGTTGTAATTGTCATTATTACAAATAAATTTAAAAAACGTCCGATTAATCGGTATCGGCTTTTTTTGGTCCTCCAATAATCGGTATCGGCGTTGAAAAATCATAATCGGTCGACCTCTACTCTGTAGTTACATTTACATTTAAGTCATTTAGCAGACGCTCTTATCCAGAGCGACTTACAAATTGGAAAGTTCATACATATTCATCCTGGTCCCCCCGTGGGAATTGAACCCTGGTCCCCCCGTGGGAATTGAACCCACAACCCTGGCGTTGCAAGCGCCATGCTCTACCAACTGAGCCACACGGGACCGTTGGTTGCATTTCCTAAAGCCTAAGTAAATCACTTTTATGTGATATGATATCAGATTTTGTTACTTTGTATATATATTTTTTCAAGCATTCAGACGGGACATGAGTGTCACAAATTGTACGAATCAATGGATCCTGCACACTGTAGGGTGGCCGGATGCCTATATTAGGCCTATGGCTCTTTTCTTTCTGTCAAATGATGTCTCACCATTATTTCTCATATGTTCATGTAGATCAATATTTCAGCTATGCTGGCCTACTGCAAATGATAAAATAAATGTCTGATCGATACATACAATTCTGAACATATTGTCATCTATAATGCTAATACAGAGGCACCAATACATTGTCCAGTACACTTATTGTATCCTATTTTCATGTACATTCTCTTATGTCTAAGCTTCTAAGGTGACTCAGGCTTTACTAATTATTGTGAAGTGTATTAGTGAACTGTATTCTGCAGTTAGGTACAAAACAAATGCAATTGTGTATTTCTGTTGTTTGTCTGATATCCAAACAGTCCATGATCAGCACTGTTGACATTTTGCAGAGAAAGTGTGTTGAGGCATACTATTTAGGCTCAGAATGACATGTGGCCCATTGTTTATCTTGTTACCTGACAACGACCACAAGAGTGTTTCAAAGAGCTGCCAGTCAAGCTCCCTGCCCATTCAGGCTGTTCTTTCAGGCTTTCTGATAGTTAGAGATGAGAGAAGGTACAATTTCTTCAATTCTGAGCATTTTAATATAAAAAAAATATTATCGGTGATGTTTTGGTCATTCAAAGGCTATTATTACTTGGGAAATAGGATGCCTGTGTGGAACCTTATAAGACAGCAGGATTGAGGGGCATTCAGCACGACGGCATTTTTAGCAGGAACAATGAATGAAACGAAAAGTCCCTTTCCTCTCATTCTTTCTTCTCCCTTGTTCAGCCAGCAGTCTGAGAGACTGTTTAAAGAGACGGCGGAGGTGAGTGGGAAGGACGCAGTTAGTCCGCTCATCCCATTTCCTATGCGAATGAATGACTGGGACCAGGTGGGTTTCTGTAATATAGAGAAAGTGTGAGTGTGTGCATGTCCGCGTGTGTTTGTGTGCGTGCGTGTTTGCGTAGACTGTACAAACCCTCTGTGACCGTGAAGCTCCTCTTATCTCAACAACCAGTGTCCACTCACTCTTCCATCTCTCCCTTCCTCCCCTCCCTCCATCCCTTTCTAGCACTGCCCAAAGGATACATGGCACAGACTTAGGGAATTCCACACTTCTCTGTGAGGAGAGAGGCAGGCACACAGGGGTGGACCGAGGAGAACTCTGGGGGAGAAGAGAGGTCATCTGTGGAGCGTTACACATGGAAACTATGACTGGAACTTTAGTTCTATATTTTCAGCTAAGACAAATTCCTTTCAATGCCTCTTACAGAAAACATTGGATGTAATGCAAACACACAATTGGCAACATCAGTAGTTGCAATGTCAGCTAAATTTACTCATACAGTAGGTGTAAAGAAAAAATGTAATTTGACATTTTTAAAAAGAGTGAGATTGCAAAATATCTCTCATATAGACCCACCCAGTACAACACACACAGGAACTTCTTCCTATGAAGTCTGGCATGGCCTTGTAGTCAAGGATTTCCAAGTTATCAGCTGATCAGCTGAAACAATCAGCTGAAACCTGTTTTTTTCACAAACAAAGCAGGAGGAACATAGAGCTCTAAACCAATAGAGTGATTCTTCAGAAAAAAAATACCATGATTTAGGGGCTTTTTACAAAATGTCTTCCATAGCCTAGTCCTTTGAAGGAAGGATTGTTGACATATTTGACATTTGTATCCAAAAGCATAATTGAGAAATAATTGATCAAAGTTGGCATATTTCTGACACTTTGGCCTTACCCAGGCCTCCTTTAAGACTCCATAGTGTTTCTGAAGGTGCTATAAGGTATTGGTGTCATATGAAGTTTTACCGCTTGCTCTGTAATATGAGTAGTACCACACACATACACACAAAAGTTTGGGGTCACTTAAAATGTGCTTTTCTTTCAAAAACAAGAATTTCTTTGTCCATTAAAATAACATCAAATTGATCAGAAATACAGTGTAGACATTGTTAATGTTATAAATAATATTGTAGCTGGAAACGGCTGATTTTTAATGGAATATCTGCATAGGCCTACAGAGGCCCATTATCAGCAACCATCACTCCTGTGTTCCAATGGCACGTTGTGTTAGCTAATCCAAGCATATCATTTTAAAAGGCTAATTGATCATTAGAAAACCCTTTTGCAATTATGTTAGCTGGAAACAGCATCCCAGGGGTCGCCTCTTCACTGTTGACGTTGAGAATGGTGTTTTGCGGGTACTATTTAATGAAGCTGCCAGTTGAGGACTTGTGAGGCGTCTGTTTCTCGAAATAGACACTAATGTACTTGTCCTCTTGCTCAGTTGTGCACCGGGGCCTCCCACTCCTCTTTCTATTCTGGTTAGAGCCAGTTTGCGCTGTTCTATGAAGGGAGTAGTACACAGCGTTGTACGAGATCTTCAGTTTCTTGGCAATTTCTCGCATGGAATAGCCTTCATTTCTCAGAACAAGAATAGACTGACGAGTTTCAGAAGAAAGTTATTTGTTTCTGGCCATTTTGAGCATGTAATCGAACCCACAAATGTTGATGCTCTAGATACTCAACTAGTCTAAAGGAGACCGACCAGTTGTATTGCTTCTTTAAATCAGGACAACAGTTTTCAGCTGTGCTAATATAATTGCAAAAGGGTTTTCTAATGATCAATTAGCCTTTTAAAATGATAACCTTGGATTAGCTAACACAACGTTCCGTTGGAACACAGGAGTGATGGTTGCTGTTAATGGGCCTCTGTACGCCTATGTAGATATTCCATTAAAAATAAAATCTGCCGTTTCCAGCTACAATAGTCATTTACAACATTAACAATGTCTACACTGTATTTCTGATCAATTTGATGTTATTTTGATGGACAAAAAAAGTGCTTTCTTTAAAAAACAAGGACATTTCTAAGTGACCCTAAACTTTTGAACGGTAGTGTATATATAACACTTAACATTAATTTATGAATATAAAAAAAATAAACATGAATATAAAAATGTTACCATATTTTGGAAAATGTTCAACATATTGTTGAACATAATATACTCTAGAGGCATATTAAAGTTTCAGAGTGGGATCTCTGCTAGTTTTAAAGTTATGATCTGATTTGTAAGCATTACCAAAGGAGTGAATGTGAAAATTGATTCAAAATCCTCGCCCTGTGCTGGTGATTTGCAGGATGTGATTGGTTACATTGCATACAATGCAACTTTATCTGTATAAAATGGGCCATAACTTTAAAACTAGCAGAAAAATGTCCAAATCAGAAAATGTAATATTTTTCAATATTATTTTTTATATTTGTCAATATTCATAAATGTAAAAAAAAAAATCAAAAAATATTGAAATCAAAATACTACTCAAAGTGGCTATCAGCAGTTGAAACAATAACAAAGCATTATCTCCACCACTGTTTCAGTATAAAGCAGGGGGATGGGCCTAGAGAAATGTTACCAGACTCAAATTCAAAGACAGCGCTATGGATACAAGGACTGGCCATGCATCATATCAAAATTATAGATTTAACCATGTTTTGTTTATGCTAAACAGTGTTTGTTTACAAACATTGGAGTTAAACAAGTTCTATTTTGGGTTCTGATGTGGTATGACAATTGAACTAAGCGCATTAGGCATTTAAACGTTATATTCTTCAAGAATCAATGGATGCATACAGTGCATTTGGAAAGTATTCAGACCCCTTAACCTTTTTTTCCACATGTTACATTGCAGCCTTATTCTAAAATTAATTAAATCAAAATGTCCCTCAATCTACACACAATACCCCATAATGACAAAGCGAAAAAAGGCTTTAGAAATGTTGCACATTTATAAAAAATAATACCTTATTTACATAAGTATTCAGACCCTTTGCTATGAGACTCGAAAATGAGCTCAGGTGCATCCTGTTTCCATTGATCATCCTTGATATGTTTCTACAACTTGGTTGGAGTCCACCTGTGGTAAATTCAATTGATTGGACATGATTTGGAAAGGCCCACACCTGTCTATATAAAGATCCCACAGTTGACAGTGCATGTCAGAGCAAAAACCAAGCCATGAGGTCAAAGGAAATGTCCGTAGAGCTCTGAGACAGGATTGTGTCGAGGCACAGATTTGGGGAAGGGTACCAAAAAATGTGTGTAGCATTGAAGGTCCCCAAGAGCACAGTGGCCTCCATCATTCTTAAATGGAAGAAGTTTGGAACCAGCCAGACTCTTCCTACAGCTGGCCACCAGGCCAAACTGAGTAATTGGAGGAGAAGGGACTTGGTCAGGGAGTTGACCAAGAACCCGATAGTCACTCTGACAGAGCTCCAGAGTTCCTCTGTGGAGATGGGAGAACATTCCAGAAGAGCAACCTTCTCTGCAGCACTCCACTGATCAGGCCTTTATGGTAGAGTGGCCAGACGGAAGCCACTCCTCAGTAAAAAGGGCACATGACAGTCAGCTTGGAGTTTGCCAAAAGGCACCTAAAGGACTCTCAGACCATGAGAAACAAGATTCTCTGGTCTGATGAAACCAAGATTGAACTCTTTGGCCTGAATGCCAAGCGTCACGTCTGGAGGAAACCTCTACGGTGAAGCATGGTGGTGGCAGCAGCATCATACAGAGAGATCCTTGATGATAACCTGCTCCAGAGTGCTCAGGACCTCAGACTGGGGCGAAGGTTCACCTTCCAACAGGACAACAACCTTAAGCAGACAGCCAAGATAATGCAGGAGTGGCTTCGGGACAAGTCTCTGAATGTCCTTGAGTGGCCCAGCCAGAGCCTAGATTTGAACATCTCTGGAGAGACCTGAAAATATCTGTGATGCAACGCTCCCCATCCAACCTGACAGAGCTTGAGAGGATCTGCAGAGAATAATGGGAGAAACTTCTGCAAATACAGGTGTGCCAAGCTTGTAGTGTCATACCCAAGAAGACTCAAGACTGTAATCGCTGCCAAAGGTGCTTCAACAAAGTACTGAGTAAAGGGTCTGAATACTTATGTAAAATGTCATATTTCCTTTATTTATTTTTTGCTAAAATGTCTAAAAACCATTTTTTACTTTGTCATTATGGGGTATTGTATGAGGGGAAAAAACGATTTAATCCATTTTAGAAAAAAGGCTGTAACGTAACAAAATGTGGAAAAAGTAAAGGGGTCTGAATCCTTCCCCAAATGCACTGTATAATAAATGTATAAGTCCAAAAAGGGATGTAACAACTGCTGATTTCCCCTTTAAACAATACAGTACCTTGAACAGAAATCTGGAAACACTGGGCAGTAACTAGAACCCCCCCGACCCCAAAATAAAAAAATATCAAGTTAAATTATTTGTGGAGCATCTGAGATCATTTCATTCACTTTCTTTTCATTCTATTATAAACTAACACCACCAACATCTGTCCACCCCCATCATTCTCTCCAGAGTAGAGCCACATGTAAAAGAGATTGAGCTCCAAGAGGAGAACGACCCACCCCTCCGGCCCTCATCCCCCTCTTTTCCTTTGGGAATGTGTCTGTGGGAGGAGGAAGAAGAGTGGGAAGAGAGGATGACAAGGTTTGAGTGAGGGGTATGAGGCCGGGTGACCGCAGATGATGATAGACTTAGGAAACAAGCTCGATCCTATTACAGGAAGTGTGTGGAGAAAGGGTTAAGGGTCAAGTCCTTCAGGGAGTGGAGTATCCAGAGGTAGGGGAGCTCTACAGTAGTGCAGGCTACAGCAGTGCAGGGAGAGTCTGCAGATCGGACACAGATATGCAGTTATGCACACACATACACAGGCAAGCGTACACAGGCACGCACACTTAGGAACTACGGGCGAGGATGTGCTTCCAGATGTCAGATTGCCCCAGAATGACATTGACCTGAAGAACTGAAGCAGCGTGGGGGGAACAGATACAAAACTGGGAGAGAGGGTGCAGCTGTGTTTACCTTAGTGACATCTCTGAGTGAGGCCTGCTTAGAAGCACACACACGGAGCTCAATGTACACTAATACTGTATGCATGTGAACTGCAGTTACATTAAAGTACAGTTAGAGTAAAGTTCCATCCAGAACATTTTATTTCGAGTTTTATCTTCTATTTTTGATGTAAATAAAAAGCCACCTATCAATACAATCTATGATAACAAAGGTGATCCTGCCAGAACATGAAATACGACGGCTGTGTAATCAACCCAAGGGTCAAATGTTATTACACGTTACAATGCACATGCATTATGATGGCAGTTGTTTAGTGGAACGGGGGAGGAGGGGTACTGAGGTTAGGGTGATGGAGCCATACCTACACACTAATGTTTTGACTTAGTCAAGAAGTGATTATGGCCTATGATTTTACTTATAATGTAGTTATAATGATTGTTCTAGACCTAGGAGCTTGCAACTTGTTAAGTTAAAAGCGGTTTCTTGAAGAATGACTTTCCTGTCTACTTTATTAACCACAGCATGACTCTCTGAAAAGCTCTCGCGAGCTAAACTAATATGAACCACAAGCTAAGCTAAACTAATATGAACCACAAGTATATCAGACTTATTAAATGATTTGTTTGGCTACATCCTCGTGCTCATGCTGTGAGCCCTGTTGTCTGGTCCCAAGATAAATTACACAGGGACTTTGTCTATTCCCTTACCAGCTGCTTCCATCTTCTCCCTCACCTCCCACTGACTACAGCATCTGCCTCTAAAACTGTGAGTGTGCGCGTTCAACTCAAGATACCCTAGCACAGGCGGTGCGCAACTCTCCACACCATCCACAATTCCTCCCGAAATATACCCTTTAACAGTTCTCCTTGGAAGAACAGGTACATTCAAATAAGCATGTGTTAACTAACTAACTATAGGTCCCCCCCAAAAAATCTGAGCGATCTATGCCGGTTGAGACACAATGATGTTAGGGTTTCAAAGGGCAGCAAAGTGCATGTGTGGGAGAGCTTTCTTTCTCTCCTTCCAGATGATGGAGTGGTGAAAATCCCTCCTTGGTTGGCGTGTAGTCTGCTGCAGTGTAGACGTTAAAGATCAACCTCTCATCTCCTCAGAACCTGTCCAACCTGTTGTGGAGACTCTCTGTAATGGCATATCACTTTATGTCAGAACTGACAGTCATTATGTCACCATTACGTGCACCTCAATACCACTAAGTGGAACTGTGCCCACAGTAGGTTAGGTTTCATGGTGATGTTCAGTAGAAATTTGTTTGGAAATGTAGTTTCCACTAAATGATCCAAAAGTGGAACTCTGTTGGAATCATTATGTAAATGACTCCTACAGTTAACATGAACGCCAAAGTTTGATGTATACAATTAGCAACTAAACTTCCATAGTGACACTTTTCCTCTCTGTCTTCTGGTTTCAGTGTGTCAGGGGATCAGCAACAGGCTGACGCTGCTGGCGACTGTAGACGACCACTACAACAACCTGGTGAAGATGTACAGCAACTGTACCGTGGTTCTGGAGAACCTAGAGCTCACCTACATCCAGGACTACCACGACCTCTCCTTCCTCAAGGTGAGGAGATGGAGGGTTCGATTCCTATACCTTGTTTGCAGTGGCTTCCTACCTATCCACCTTTCCTATGTCCTATAGTTTCTCGCCCTCTCTCTGATCTAAAATGACCTGAGAGAAAATAGTGTTGCAGCCATTTTATTACTTTTCTTGCCGTGGCTTCTAGCGTCTAGTTGAATGCACTGGCTGTAAGTAACTCTGGATAGGAGTCTGCTAAATGACTCAACGTCAATGTGAGTGTAATAGTCAGAATAAAGCTTTTCTATCCTTTATGACTTCAATTCCACCAACTGAACAATGATTGTATTGCAAGGTTAACGTAGTCCAGAGTAGGTTGCATGACCACCAGACCAAACTCTGGCACGTTCCGTACTTCTATCCATTTCTATGTTCTCCCTCCAGTCCATTCAGGAGGTTGGAGGATACGTTCTGATTGCCCTCAATAAGGCAGCCAGCATCCCTCTGGAGAACCTGCGTCTTATCCGAGGACACTCCCTCTTCCTTGACAAGTATGCCCTGACTGTAACGTCCAACTACGAGAAGAATCACTCCTCTGTGACCCTCAACTACACCCGGGGCCTGAGGGAGCTGAAGCTGAGTGGACTGACAGGTTAGTGGGTGACTGGGAGGTCCATTTCAGTGACTGTATCCGGATTCTGTTATTTAAAGTACTTTGAAGTATTTGAGGTGCGCTTGATTTAGCTTGGGAGTTTGAATTTTTGGGTCTATGCCATTGGTTCCATTACACAGGCCAGACAACATATCTATGTGTCCTTCTATTTTGCACAGAGATTCTCAAGGGAGGTGTGAAAATTGCCCACAATCCTTTGCTGTGTAATGTGGAAACCATCCAGTGGTGGGACATGGTAAATAAGGCCATAAACCATAGTATGCACTTCAAACTGGAGAGCTATGGCCGTTACTGTAAGTATGCTAGCTTCATTAACACTTTGTATAGTAATGAATCCTTCTCTGCTTTGTGTTCAGTGGAATCATTTTGGGGTCGTTGTTTTTCATTTGATGTTGCACAACTATTATGATTATTCCATATGATACAGCTTTCGGGTTTGTGATTAACAACCAAACTTGCATGGCCAGGTTTAACCATGTGTAACACCAGTATTCTATGAATGACATCATTCAGATGTTAAGCAGGGTTTTTCCTCACCTTGCAGGTGACAAGTGTGACCCGGGATGCTACAATGGATCGTGCTGGACCTCAGGACTAGAGAACTGTCAAACCTGTAAGGAGTCATTCTTCTCTCCCCGAAATTAGTAGTGATACAAAAACATCACGTGCTATTTCTCTTTCATTATATTGGTAGAAACTTTTATTTGTGTTGCAAGTATTTTGTTGGTTGCTCGTTTTCTGCTCTCAGTGATGGGTGTGTTTTGCTGACTGGTCCTCTCCAACTCCCATCTCTCCTCAGTTACCAAGCTGACGTGTGCAGAGCAGTGCTCTGGAAGGTGTAGGGGTCCTAAACCCAGTGACTGCTGTAATGAACACTGTGCTGCAGGCTGCACCGGCCCTAGGCCAACAGAGTGTCTGGTGAGAGACTCTTCTGACTTCAATGAATTCAGAACTTACAAAAGTTATAATCACATAGGAAACACATTTAAAAAGACAATAGGCAGACCCACTCCTGGGCTGTTCCAGATATCATTGGCGATATTGCACACTCATTGTGATCGTAGTCTATCGTTCTTGTATTCAAAGGCTTGTAGAGACTTCCAGGATGATGGCACATGTAAGGATGCCTGCCCCCCTACCATGCTCTACAATCCCAACACCCACCAGTTGGCTTCCAACCCTAACGCCAAGTACACGTTCGGGGCCACTTGTGTGAAGGACTGCCCACGTAAGGCCATCTACATTATCAAAGGGTTAATAAAGATGGGGTCTGCTCATAACGTTGCTGAATGGCCAGACAAACATCTGTTCTACACCATACATGTATATCTGGAAGAATTGGGAATTGTGCTCTATTTGTTACTTTCATACAGTTGAAGTCAGAAGTTTACATACACTTAGGTTGGAGTCATTAAAACTTTTTCGACCACTCCACAAATTTCTTGTTAACAAACTATAGTTTTGGCAAGTCAGTTAGGATATCTACTTTGTGCATGACACAAGTCATTTTTCCAACAATTGTTTACAGACAGATTATTTCACTGTATCACAATTCCAGTGGGTTAGAAGTTTACATGCACTAAGTTTACTTTGCCTTTAAAACAGCTTGGAAAATTCCAGAAAATTATCTCATGGCTTTAGAAGCTTCTGATTGACTCAAATTGTAACGATCGTTGTTGGAAGGATGGTCGAACCAAGATGCAGCGTGGGGTAGGTTAATCATTTTTATTTATGATAACCGGCACAAAACAAGAAAGAGTAACAAACGAAACGTACAGCTTTGTAGGGCTAAAAAGCAACAATACAAAATCAAGATCCCACAAACAACAGGTGGGAAAAGGCTGCCTAAATATGATCTCCAATCAGAGACAACGATAGACAGCTGCCTCTGATTGGGAACCATACCAGGCCAACATAGAAAATAAAAAAGTAGACTACCCACCCTAGTCAAACCCTGACCTAACCAAAATAGAGAAATAAAAGGTTTTCTAAGGTCAGGGCGTGACACAAATGATGTAAATTAGCCTATTGGAGGTATACCTGTCGATGTATTTCAAGGCCTACCATCACACTCAGTGTCTCTTTGACTGACATCATGGCAAAATCAAAAGAAATCAGCCAAGACCTCAGAAAAAAATTGTTGTAGACTTCCACAAGTCTGGTTCATCCTTGGGAGCAATTTCCAAACGCTGAAGGTACCACGTTCATCTGTACAAACAATAGTATGCAAGTATAAACACCATGGGACCACACAGCCTTCATACCACTCAGGAAGGAGACGCGTTCTGTCTCCTAGTGATGAACGTACTTTGGTGCGAAAAGTGCAAATCAATCCCAGAACAACAGCAAAGGACCTTGTGAAGATGCTGGAGGAAACAGGTACAAAAGTATCTATATCCACAGTAAAACGAGTCTTATATCAACATAACTTGAAAGGCCGTTCAGCAAGGAAGAAGCCACTGCTCCAAAACCGCCATAAAAAAGCCAGACTACGGTTTGCAACTGCACATGGGGACAAAGATCGTACTTTTTGGAGAAATGTCCTCTGGTCTAAAGAAACAAAAATAGAACTGTTTCGCAATAATGACCATCGTTATGTTTGGAGGAAAACGGGGGAGGCTTGCAAGCCAGAAAAAAACATCCCAACCGTGAATTACGGGGGTGGCAGCATCATGTTGTGGGGTGCTTTGCTGCAGGAGGGACTGGTGCACTTCACAAAATAGATGGCATCATGAGGAAAGAAAATGATGTGGATATATTGAAGCAACATCTCAAGACATCAGTCAGGAAGTTAAAGCTTGGTTGCAAATGGGTCTTCCAAATGGACAATGACCCCAAGCATACTTCCACTTAAGGAAAACAAAAGTCAAGGTATTGGAGTGGCCATCACAAAGCCCTGACCACAATCCTATAGAAAATTTGTGGGCAGAACTGAAAAAGCATGTGCGAGCAAGGAGACCTACAAACCTGAGTCAGTTACACCAGATCTGTCAAGAGGAATTGGACAAAATTTACCCAACTTATTGCGGGAAGCTTGTGGAAGTCTACCCAAAATGTTTGACCCAAGTTAAACAATTTAAAAGCAATGCTACCAAATACTTATTGAATGTATGTAAACTTCTGACTCACTGGGAATGTGATGAAAGAAATAAAAGCTGAAATAAATCACTCTACTATTATTCTGACATTTCACATTCTTAAAATAAAGTGGTGATCCTAACTGACCTAAGACAGGGAATTTTTACTAGGATTAATTGTCAGGAATTGTGAAAAACTGAGTTTAAATGTATTTGGCTAAGGTGCATGTAAACTTCCAACTTCAACCTTATCTATTGTTTCTTTCAGAACGTTTCACCTCAGTGAATACTCTGCTGTACTTACATGGTGAAGAGACTTTTGCCTATAATTGTCTGGATTGGTGAACGTGACCCCTGACCTATGATTGGTTGTTTATTATAGATAACTATGTGGTGACGGACCACGGGGCGTGTGTCAGAACGTGCAGCGGCAACACACACGAGGTGGAGGAGAATGGTGTCAGGAGGTGCAAGAAGTGTGACGGAATCTGTCCGAAAGGTAAAATATTGCAAATGTAACTCTTTGTCTGTGTTAAGCTGGGCAACATAAATTTACTTTATTTTCAAATTTGCTAGCTGTGTCATTTCTTAACCTCATAATGCTGCATTGGATCGTCAATGGTTTGAATGTTTTTGTGTAATTCTCATCTAGTTTGCGATGGACTTGGAATGGGGCTGCTTACTAAAGTGTTGTCAATCAACGCGTCTAACATTGATTCTTTCAAAAACTGCACCAAAATCAATGGAGCTGTTTCAATTATGCAGACATCTTTGGATGGGTAAGGATTAACAATCGCATTGTACAGTGTCCATGGGCTGTCCTAATATGTACACCTTAACAGTGAAATACAATGCAATTTGCTCTGTGTTTCTTCAAATTATTTTGAATAAACTTAAATGACTGTCTTTTGAACTACTCCCTCTAATATACAGTACCAGTCAAAAGTTGACACACCACCTCATTCCAGGGTTTTTCTTTATTTTTACTATTTTCTACATTGTAGAATAATAGTGAAGACATCAAAACTATGAAATAACATATGGAATGATGTGTTAAACAAATCAAAATATATTTTAGATTCTTCAAAGTAGCCACCCTTTGCCTTGACAGCTTTGCACACTCTTGGCATTCTCTCAACCAACTTCATGAGGTAGTCACCTGGAATGCATTTAAATTAACAAGTGTGGTTTCTTAAATTAATTTGTGGAATTTATTTCCTTAATGCGTTTGAGCCAATCAGTTGTGTTGTGACAAGGTAAGGGTGGTATGCAGAAGATAGCCCTGTTTGATAAAAGACCAAGTCCATATTATGTCAAGAACAGCTCAAATAAGCAAAGAGAAAGGACAGTCCATCATTACTTTAAGACATGAAGGTCAGTCAATCCAGAACATTTCAAGAAGTTTCTTCAAGTGCAGTCGCAAAAACCATCAAGCGCTATGTTGAAACTGGCTCTCATGAGGACCGCCACAGGAAAGGAAGACCCCGAGTTACCTCTGCTGCAGAGGATGAGTTCATTAGAGTTACCAGACTCAGAAATTGCAGCCCAAATAAATGTTTCACAGAGTTAAAGTAACAGGCACATCAACATCAACTGTTCAGAGGAGACTGTGTGAATCAGGCCTTCATGGTCAAATTGCTGCAAAGAAACCACTACTAAAGGACACCAATAACAAGAAGAGACTTGCTTGGGCCATGAAACACAAGAAATGGACATTAGACCGGTGGAAATCTGTCCTTTGGTCTGATGAGTCCAAATTAGAGATTTTTGGTTCCAACCACCGTGTCTTTGTGAGACGCAGAGTAGGTGAATGGATGATCTCTGCATGTGTGGTTCCCAACGTGAAGCATGGAGGTGGTGGTGTGGGGGTGCTCTGCTGGTGACACTGTCAGTGATTTATTTAGAATTTAAGGCACACTTAACCAGCATGGCTACCACAACATTCTGCAGCGACACGCCATCCCATCTGGTTTGCGCTTAGTGGAACTAAGCCCATCTGTGTAAAGGCTATTTGACTAAGAAGGAGAGTGATGGAGTGCTGCATCAGATGACCTGTTCTCCACAATCACCCGACCTCAACTCAATCGAGATGGTTTGGGATGAGTTGGACCGCGGAGTGAAGGAAAAGCAGCCAACAAGTGCTCAGCATATGTGGGAACTCCTTCCAGACTGTAGGAAAAGCATTCCATGTGAAGCTGGTTGAGACAATGCCAAGAGTGTGCAAAGCTGTCAAGGCAAAGGGTGACTACTTAAAATAATTTTTGGGTTACTACATGATTCCATGTGTGTTATTTCATAGTTTTGATGTCTTCACTATTATTCTACAACGTAGAAAATAGTACAAATAAAGATAAACCCTTGAATGAGTAGGTGTTTCCAAACTTTTGACTGGTACTGTATGTACAGTGCATTTGTAAAGTATTCAGACCCCTTCTCTTTTTCCAGAAATACCTTATTTACATAAGTATTCAGACCCTTTGCTATGAGACTCAAAATTGAGCTCAGGTGCATCCTGTTTCCATTGATCATCCTTGAGATGTTTCTACAACTTGGAGTCCACCTGTGGTAAATTAAATTGATTGGACATGATTTGGAAAGGCACACAGGTGTCTATATAAAGGTCCCAGTTGACAGTGCATGTCAGAGCAAAAACCAAGCCATGAGGTCGAAGAAATTGTCCGTAGAGCATCGAGCCAGGATTGTGTTGAGGAACAGATCTGGAGAAAGGTACCAAAAAAAATGTCTGCAGCATTTAATGTCCACAAGAAAACATTGGCCTCCAATATTCTTAAATGGAAGAAGTTTGGAACCAAGACTCTTCCTAGAGCTGGCCCCCTGTCCAAACTGAGCAATCCAGGGAGTAGGGCCTTGACCAAGAACCCAATTGTCACTGACAGAGCTCCAGTGTTCCTCTGTGGAGATGGTTGTCCTTCTGGAAGGTTCTCCCATCTCTGCAGCACCCCACTAATCAGGACTTCATGGTAGAGTGGCCAGACGGAACACACTTCTCAGTAAAAGGCACATGACAGCACGCTTGGTCTGATGAAACCAAGATTGAAGTCTTTGGCCTGAATGCCAAGCGTCACGTCTGGAGGAAACCTGGCACCATCTCTACGGTGAAGCATGGTGGTGGCAGCATCTGTGGGGATGCTTTTCAGTGGCAGGGACTGGGAGACTAGTCATGATCGAGGGAAAGATTAAAGCAAAGTACTGAGAGATCCTTGATGATAACCTGGTCCAGAGTGCTCAGGACCTCAGACTGGGGTGACGGTTCACCTTCCAACAGGACAACAACTAAGCACACAGCCAAGACAATGCAGGAGTGGCTTTGGGACAAGTCTCTGAATGTCCTTAAGTGGCCCAGCCAGAGCCCGAACATCTCTGGAGAGACCTGAAAATAGCTGTGCAGCGATGCTCCCCATCCAACCTGACAGAGCTCTTCAGGCTAGGGGCAGCATCCTGAATTTCCGGATGACTGACGTGCCCAAAGTAAACTGCCTGTTACTCAGGCCCAGAAGCTAGGATATGCATATGCATTGATAGCATTAGATAGAAAACACTCTGAAGTTTCTAAAACTGTTAAAATAATGTCTGTGAGTATAACAGAACTGATATGGCAAGCGAAAACCGGAAGAAAATCCAACCGGAAATTGTTTTTTGAGGTCACAGGCCTTTTCAATACTAGCCTATGGGATATACAAAAAAAAGGTGTCAGTCTTTAGAAAGGGTTTCAGGCTTGTTTCTTGAAAAATGAACAAGTAGTTGTAGTTTATCCAAGGTGTTCTCATCAGGACAGGGAGACTTTCGGCGCGCGTTAACGAGGGCGCGCTCTTTGTTATTTTCCTTTTCTATTGAACACCGTTCTTTCCGTCTGAAATATTATTGTTTATTTACATATTAGGGTACCTGAGGATTGATTACAAACATTGTTTGACTTGTTTTGGATAAAGTTTACCGGTAGCTTTTAGGATTCCTTTGTATGCATGTTGAAGGAGTGGATTACTGAAATCAATGGCGCCAACTAAACAGACCTTTTGGATATAAAGAATGACAACCGGTGCTGGTTGAAAAAGTATTTTGATGTGGGGCGCTGTCCTCAGATAATCGCATGGTATGCTTTCGCCGTAAAGCCTTTTTGAAATCTGACAACGCGGTTGGATTAACAAGAAGTTAATCTTTTAAAATGATGTAAGACACTTGTATGTTCATGAATGTTTAATATTACAATTTTGTAATTTGAATTTGTCGTGCTCCAGCTTCACCGGATGTTGTCCCTAAGAGGTTTTTAAGAGGATCTGCAGAGAAGAATGGGAGAAACTCCCCAAATACAGGTGTGCCAAGATTATAGTGTCATAACCAAGAAGACTTGAGGCTGTAATCACTGCTTAAGGTGCTTCAACAAAGTACTGAAAAAAAGGGTAGGAATACTTATGTAAACGCAATATTTCCGGACATTTTATATACATTTGCAAATAAATCCAAACCTGTTTTTTGCTTCGTCATTATAGGGTATTTTGTGTAGATTGAGATTATTATTATAACTATTTTTGAATAAGGCTGTAACATAAAATGTGGAAAAGGTCAAGGGGGTCTGAATACACTGTATATACGTGTGTATAATATACACTAGTGTTCGAAGGTTTGGGGTCACTTAAATGTCCTTGTTTTTGAAAGAAAAGCATTTTTTTTGTCCATTAAAATAACTAATTGATCAGAAATAGTGTAGACATTGTTAACGTTGTAAAATGACTATTGCAGCCGGAAACTTTTTAAAATTTTTTTTAATGGAATATCTACATAGGCGTACAGAATCCCATTATCAGCAACCATCACTCCTGTGTTCCAATGGCACATTGTGTTAGCTAATCCAAGTTAGGCAGAGTTCCTCTGTCCAGTGTCTGTTCTTTTGCCCATCTTAATCTTTTCCTTTTATTGTCCAATCTGAGATATGGCTTTTTCTTTGCAACTCTGCCTAGAAGGCCAGCATCCCGGAGTCGCCTCTTCACTGTTGACGTTGACTGGTGTTTTGCGGGTACTACTTAATGAAGCTGCCAGTTGAGGACTTGAGGTGTCTGGTCCTCAAACTAGACACTAATGTACTTGTCCTCTTGCTCAGTTGTGCACCGGGGCCTCCCACTCCTCTTTCTATTCTGGTTAGAGCCAGTTTGCGATGTTCTGTGAAGGGAGTAGTACAGTGTTGTACGAGATCTTCAGTTTCTTGGCAATTTCTTGCATGGAATAGACTTAATTTCTCTGAACAAGAATATACTGACAAGTTTTGTTTTGTTTCTGGCCATTTTGAGCCTGTAATCAAACCCACAAATGCTGATACTCCAGATACTCAACCAGTCTAAAGGCCAGTTTTATTGCTTCTTTAAATCAGCACAACAGTTTTCAGCTGTGCTAACAATTGCAAACGGGTTTTCTAATGATCAATTAGCCTTTTAAAATAAACTTGGATTAGCTAACACCATGCCATTGGAACACAGGAGTGATGGTTGCTGATAATGGGCCTCTGTACGCCTATGCAGATATTCCATAAAATAATAGTCAACAATAGCCAGCAACAATAGTCATTTACAACATTAACAATGTCTACACTGTATTTCTGATCAATTTGATGTTATTTTAAATGGACAAAAAAAAAGCTTTTCTTTCAAAAACAAGGACATTTCTAAGTGACCCCATACTTTTTTAACGGGAGTATGTGCCTTTGTAATTGCTTCTCTCAGTGATAGGTACACATCAACACCAAAAATGGACCCTGCCAAACTGGAATATTTCAAGACTGTGAAGGAAATTTCAGGTAGAACAGCTATTTAACTTATGTTCAATTGCTTAATAATTCATCCAAGGGTAACAAAAGCAAAGACGATGCTTGATTACATTTATATTTGTTATTTTCCTAAAGGGTTTTTGCTGATACAAGCTTGGCCCGAGCACCTCGACTCTCTCAGTCCATTTGAAAACCTAGAGATTATCAGAGGAAGGACCAAACAGTTGTAAGTGTATCTCTGTCCTACACTGCGGTGATGTTCAATATGTCTGCTTCAGAAGGTGCTGTTGATACCTCTGCTATTTGTCATACCTATGAAACTAGGTTTTTGAAAATTGTTTCAAATGGGGTTTCGGTTCATGATTGATAGCAAAAACTCAGTAGCCTAGAAGATAAAACGTGAGCTGGCTTGAGCGGTTCCCTGCTGTATATTTAATTGTTTAATGATATGTTTGGGCTAGCTAGAGTAGCAGTAAGCTAACATGACCTTTTCTTTTCCCGTAGTGGTCAGGTGAGTTTCGCTGCCCTCAACTTGGCCCATCTGAAGTATTTAGGCCTCCGCTCCCTGCGAGAGATCAGCGATGGCAATGTTGTGGTGAAGAACAACCCCCAGCTCTGCTACACCAACGGAGACCACTGGAAGAGCCTGTTCAGATTGGGCAAACAGTCCTCAACGGTGGGCAACAACGTCAACATCAGCACCTGTGGTAAGCAAGGACAAAGAATGAATTCTGATCAATGCCTTTATACAAACACTGCTTTTCGAGAAATGGTTAATGGCCAAATGCTAATTCCTCCCAGTTAGTTCCTGTGATAGTCAAAAACAGCCCTATTCCCATTGGCCGCTGGTACTTGTTGTTAGGTAACTAAGCTAACATTTCCATGATTGGATCCAAGCGATGAGGCAGTGACTCCACCTCCACCCTCTGGGTTCGATCGATTTTTAGCGCAATTGCGTACACCTATCCTGCAAAGGAGGCTGCTGAGGGGAGGACGGCTCATAATAATGGCTGGAACAGAGCGAATGGAATTTGATGCCATTCAGCTCCAGCCATTACCACGAGCCTGTCCTCCCCAATTAAGGTGCCACCAACCTCCAGTGCTATCCTATCATTTCACATCTACCCTAGCCTAGGGGTTAGGGTCTATGGGGGGGGGGGGGGGGGGGGGGGGGGGGGGGGGGTTGTTTCTGGATGGGGCCTATAGTCTTCCTCTCTCTTCCCTACAGCCAAGCTAAACAGTACCTGTGATGAGATGTGCACTGACGAGGGCTGCTGGGGGCCCGGCCCCACGATGTGTTTTACATGCCTGTATTACACCCGTAGGGGGCGCTGTGTAGGGGCCTGTCACCTACTGGAGGGGTGAGCTAGCCCAATGACACCAGGGGCAAACTATTGATACTTCTCATATGTCAAATATATCTACTGTAGGCTTGTGCTGTGTTAATGTTTTAACAGTTTTCCCTCGCCTTTTCAGGGTGCCACGAGAGTATGTACTGAATAACAAGTGTCTAGAATGTGACCCAGAATGTATGGTGAATGGACCACAAAGCTGCTTTGGACCAGTACGCTACTTTCACTTCAAATCCATCTCAATTGTCTCATCTAAAATGATCTTGACATTCTCACGTGATATTGAGTTACATAACAAATTCAGAGAACTAGACGAATTCTGTGTGACTTGGGAAATGTGGCATAGCCAGTGGTTTTACTCAAGACAAGTGATTATTTCAGTGAAGATCAACAATTCTAGACACCTCTGACCCTCCTCTCTCGCCCTCTGAAGGGCCCTGACAAATGTTTGGCGTGCGCCCACGTCAAAGATGGCCCCCACTGTGTATATCAGTGCCCACACGGCGTTCTCGGGGACGGGGATAGGCACATCTGGAAATACACCGACAAGAAGCGAGAATGTCAGCTCTGCCATGAGAACTGCACCCAGGGGTAAGGCATAGGCTACCCATCTATTTCTAACTCTTTGTTGTAAAGCCAATGTCGGCCTATTTTGAATGAATGTCTGTTGATAGACCATGAACATTTTACCATGGTCAAGACTGTGTGAAGTAGTCTCCTGACCATAGTATCCCCTCCTTCCTGTCTGCAGATGCTCTGGACCTGGACTGAGTGGCTGTAGCACCAGAGGGTGAGTGAGGATCATCCTTTTTCCAGATCTGTTTGTGCTGTTTAACATGACAATGACTATAGTAGTTATTTATTTAACTAGGCAAGTAGACCTGTAGACCGGACTGTAGACCGTCTCAGGAGGTTCCGGACTGTAGACCGTATCAGGATGTTCCGGACTGTGGCCCTTCGTTGGAGGTTCCGGACTGTGAAACGTTGCCGGAAGCTCTGGACTGGGAACTGTCGCCGGAAGCGCTGGACTGGGAACTGTCGCCGGAAGCTCTGGACTGGGAACTGTCGCCGGAAGCTCTGGACTGGGAACTGTCGCCGGAAGCTCTGGACTGGGAACTGTCGCCGGAAGCTCTGGACTGGGAACTGTCGCCGGAAGCTCTGGACTGGGAACTGTCGCCGGAAGCTCTGGACTGGGAACTGTCGCCGGAAGCTCTGGACTGGGAACTGTCGCCGGAAGCTCTGGACTGGGAACTGTCGCCGGAAGCTCTGGACTGTGGAGGCCTGATGCGTGGGACCGGTACAGGTGGCACCGGGCTGATGACATGCACCTCAGGGCGAGTGCGGGGAAGAGGGACAGGACGTACTGGACTGTGGAGGCGCACTGGAGACCTGATGCGTGGGACCGGTACAGGTGGCACCGGGCTGATGACACGCACCTCAGGGCGAGTGCGGGGAAGAGGGACAGGACGTACTGGACTGTGGAGGCGCACTGGAGGTCTAGAGCGCAGAGCTGGCACAACCCTTCCTGACTGGATGCTCACTCCAGCCCGGCAAGTGCGGGAAGCTAGCACAGGACGCACTGGGCTGTGAAGGCGCACTGGAGACCTGATGCGTGGGACCGGTACAGGTGGCACCGGGCTGATGACACGCACCTCAGCACGCCCGCTCTGCAGTGCTCTCAACGCCAGCACCTCTCTTGCGACGAGCTCCTCACTCGACTCCCTGACTGGCTCTGGTTCACTCCTCGGCTCCGCCAACTGCTCCATGTGTCCCCCCCCCAAAAAATTATTGGGGTTTCTGTGGCCTTCCTCCCCGACGTCGTTGCTGTCCTCTCATGCTCCTAGGCGACTCCCGCCAAGGAAGGCGATCCTGTCCTGCCAGGATTTCCTCCCAAGTCCAGGATCCCTTCCCATCCAGGATCTCATCCCAAGTCCAGGATACTTCCTCCTCCTGGGCACGCTGCTTGGTCCTTTGTTGGTGGGATCTTCTGTCACATCCATCGTTAGAATAAGACCAAGGCGCAGCGTGCTATGCCTACATTCTCTTTTAATGAATGAACACCGAACAAACCAACAAAATGAACAAACGAAACGTGAAGCTATACAAAATAGTGCTGACAGGCAACTATACATAGTCAAGATCCCACAAACACAAATGAGGAAATGGCTACCTAAATATGATCTTCAATCAGAGACAACGATAAACAGCTGCCTCTGATTGGGAGCCATATCAGGCCACCATAGAAATACAAAAACACCGAGATGACCCACCCAAATCACTATCACGCCCCAACCAACACAGAGAAAAAACAGCTTACTATGGTCAGGGCGTGACAGCTCCAGAGCACATTTACATGCCGATCTATAAATTATGTCCCCGTAATCTAGCATGGTCATCTGAATCAGGGTTAGTTTGACAGCTGGGGTGAAAGAGGAGCGATTACGATCAAGGGAACCAAGTCTAGATTTAACTTGAGCCTGCAGCTTTGATATGTGCTGAGAGAAGGACAGTGTACCTTCTAGCCATACTCCCAAGTACTTGTATGAGGTAAATATCTCAAGCTCTAAACCCTCAGAGGTAGTAATCACACCTGTGGGGAGAGGGGCATTCTTAGCAAGACCGCAAAAATGGATCTGGCATCAGGCTAACAGGAAACTGTATCATGGGTAAAGTAGCACTGATCAAGTAAATGAAGAGAAGTCATCTTGGGTGAGTTTCCCCCCAAAATGATATACAGTGATCCCTCGCCACTTCGCGGTTCACTTATCGCGGATTCGCTATTTCGCGGATTTTCATAATGCATTTTTTTTTTTTTTTTGGTGCATTGTGCTCTGCATTCTGATTCGCTAAAAACTCACTCCCGCTTCTTGTATCAAAACATGCTACGAATTGTGCTATCATTTTGTCGTCTCGTGCAGTTATGTGTACGTACATAAAACAGCTTGGCAAATTTACATTAAGTTGGCCAAATTATCTTGTAATTTCGAACATCTCCTAAACCCATAATGTCGACGAAACGGCCTGGACCGACAAAAGCACCTGCGGATGGGCCCAAACGGCGGAAGATGCTACCTATCTCAGATAAAGTTAAACTTCTGGACATGCTAAGGGAAGGTAAAAGCTATGCAGCCGTTGCTCGCCATTACGGAATCAATGAATCTTCCGTTCGTTACATAAAGAACCGCGGGCTTCAGAAGAAGAGAACACTGCAGAGCGCAGTCAGGATGCAGCGGCCCAGTCTGAAGAGCAGTGAAACGGCCTACACGTGAGTCACTGTATTTGTATACATGTAATAGTTGCTAATTGTAAAAAAAAAAAAAAGTTTTCTATTTCGCGGATTTCACTTATCGCGGGTCATTTTCGGAACGTAACCCCCGCGATAAACGAGGGATTACTGTAGTTTACAGTATATAACCATTTAGTCCGGTGTAGGCAATAGATGAAAGATCAATCAAATGTATTTAAAGCCCTTTTTACATTAGCAGTAGTCACAAAGTGTTTGATCTTAGATTCTTAATACCACTAAGATAATCTATCAGGAAACTCACCCCTGTGTTGTTGCTACTCTCCCAGTGGTCACGTTGCGTCGGTGGTGGTGGCCAGAGTGGTGGGAGGCCTCCTGGTGTTTGTGGTCCTCGCCCTGGGTGTTTTCGTGCTGCTCCGCAGACGCCACGTCGTCAGGAAGAGGACACTGCGCCGTCTGCTGCAGGAGAGAGAGGTAACAGACACAGGAAGGACACAAACTGTATACTTGGACATGCATTAGACATGCACATATAGGCTACGTTCACAGTCACACATGCAGCCCAATTATGATCTTTTTTCCACTAATTGTTTTTTTGACCAATCACATCAGATCTTTTTCAGAGCTGTATTTGATTGGTCAAAAGACCAATTAGTGACAAAAAGATCAGAATTGGGATGTCTGTGTCACCATACCCTAGCTCAAGACCAAAAATGTAAAAGTAGGCTACAAAAAAGTGTATTGAACAGCTGGTGTATTGAACAGCTGGCTTTAGGACCATGCAGCGCATCGCTCAGAGAGCAGAGAAGGTGCCAGACAGTTTGCTTTGCCGGTCAGCGGTTTAGGCAGTGCGCAGAGTTTTATGTCGGCATTTGAGCGCAGCCTTGTAAGCCTCGCAGCCAGCTGTTCTATGCACCAGTCACTTTCACATAGATGTCGGCATAGACGGCGCGTTCAATAGGCTAGAGGAAGTAAATTGAATTTGCCAATATTAGCTATATAACTACTCGTGCCTATACAGAAATAAAATCATTCAAAATACTACACCAGAGATGGTGATTTAAATCAAATCAAATTTATTTATAAAGCCCTTCTTACATCAGCTGATATCTCAAAGTGCTGTACAGAAAACCCAGCCTAAAACCTCAAACAGCAAGCAATGCAGGTGTAGAAGCACGGTGGCTAGGAAACTCCATAGAAAGGCCAGAACCTAGCAAGAAACCTAGAGAGGAACCAGGCTATGAGGGGTGGCCAGTCCTCTTCTGGCTGTGCCGGATGGAGATTATAATAGAACATGGCCAAGATGTTCAAATGTTCATAGATGACCAGCAGGGTCAAATAATAATAATAACAGTGGTTGTCGAGGGTGCAACAGGTCAGCACCTCAGGAGTAAATGTCAGTTGGCTTTTCATAGCCGATCATTCAGAGTATCTCTACCGCTCCTGGTGTCTCTAGAGAGTTGAAAACAGCAGGTCTGGGACAGGTAGCACGTCTGGTGAACAGGTCAGGGTTCCATAGCCGCAGGCAGAACAGTTGAAACTGGAGCAGCAGCACGGCCAGGTGGACTGGGGACAGCAAGGAGTCACCAGGCCAGGTAGTCCTGAGGCATGGTCCTAGTGCTCAGGTCCTCCGAGAGATTTAGCTTCTTTTAAAAATGAGCTGTGGTTTGTTTTAAGTGCGCAGTTTGGTCAGCGCGCGCTGACTACGCAATCTACTCATCACATTGGGAATAGTAGCCTATTTTACATTAGTCTACAGATGCATGCAATCCTTTATTATAAAGGTGCAATTTTATGGTATATCGCTTCCCAAAACTTGAAACTCTGTGCTGCAGATGGATGTCGGCATTAGATATCGGCCTTGTGACTCGATAGTCTGTATTATGCATTTATTTCACGTTGCACTGCAAGTACATTTGAGGTTGAGTAGAGGTTGACTTTGTATATGCCATTCCACAGAACTTTAAACTTAATATTGAGGTGATAATTCATGGCTGGGGTAATTTTTGTTTTTGCTGTAATCCAAATAGCATTTTAGAGTTTTTAAATTGTGTAGAAAGGCAGTAAATTAGCTTCAATTTACCCACTTTCCCAAACCTTAGGTTTAACTGAACTGATGCCACTGGTGTAAACGCAGCCATACAAACTCAATCACAAACATGACATGCTCATGTACAACATTCAACCACAGGGGCCAACATGTTAACAACACTTTTACAGGGATGAAAGACATACTGGGGGTAGATAAGACACTTTGCTTTGTTGTTGCTTCCATAGTTGGTTGAACCCCTGACCCCAAGTGGAGAGGCACCCAACCAGGCCCTGCTCCGCATTCTGAAGGAGACTGAGTTTAAGAAGATCAAAGTGTTGGGATCAGGGGCCTTTGGAACTGTCTTTAAGGTAAGCAAAGTGATCAGTGCTTTTTTAATGGAGGTGGTTCAGACAGTGAATGAGTAACCTTCCATGAGACCTGAGAAACAGTCTTGTGGCAGGACACCGGGGTCTGAATCCAGTCGAGCACACTCTACACAAATCACTAGTGATCAAACTGATTTTATAAAACGTGTTCCTCGTCCAGGAATAGAGTTATGTGTCCATTAGTTTGTAAAAGGTGACATAAACGTGTTCTCTCCCCAGGGCATGTGGATTCCTGAGGGAGAAAACGTGAAGATCCCTGTTGCCATTAAGGTGTTGAGAGAGGCCACTTCTCCAAAAGCCAACAAGGAGATTCTAGACGTGAGTAAACTGTTTGTATAGATATTTCTAAATGCAGCCCAAGTGTTCCCGGTTGACCTTCTTTTTTTTCTTGCAGTCTGGCTGCGCTTCTCAGCATGTTTTTACATTTACGTCATTTAGCAGACGCTCTTATCCACAGCGACTTACAAGAGCAGTTAGGATTAAGTGCCTTGCTCAAGGGCACATTGACAGAGCTTTGTCGGGGTTGGAGATTCGAACCAGCAACCTTTCGGTTATTGGCCCAACACTCTAACTGCTAGGCTACCTGCCGCCCAGCAACCTTCCAGCAGATTGCCATATCCTTTTCATGTGTTTTCTGAGATGTTAGACACGTCTCCAGGCATTGTGAGATCTGAAAAGATGACCTGGAACATCCTCCATCTTTTCTGTCTGCAGGAGGCCTATGTGATGGCTAGCGTGGAGCACCCCCATGTGTGTCGTCTACTGGGCATCTGCCTGACGTCCACGGTGCAGCTCATCACCCAGATCATGCCCTACGGCTGTCTGCTGGACTATGTCAAGGAGAACAAGGACAACATCGGCTCCCAGTGCCTGCTTAACTGGTGTGTGCAAATCGCCAAGGTGAGCAAACAGGAAATTACTTTGCTGTGTTACATTGGTGCTTTGTCTTATTTTGTAAATAAGTATGCCATACCCATGACTTTGGGGAAAACAGTCCCTCCCAACTAATCACCAGCAAGCCTGTCAAAGAAGTACTTTGTCAGTCAATCTCGATCTGACAAGTCTCAAATAGAACCATGCCAGCTGCTATCACACCTGGATAACCAGATCCGTCTGCAATATGTAGACGAATGGCGGGTAGTGTGATTGATTATTACAAACGGGAGCAAACTTTGCTTTCTTCAACACTCACTCTGCTCTCGCAGTATTTCAGGTGTGATTAGGAATGGGTCTTTGACGGACTGATGTATTCACTTAACTTCTTTGTTACCCCTTTAAACCCCATCCCCCCACACACATCCCCCAAAACCCCTGGCCTGAGTGGAGCTCTCTTCCCAGCCTTGGTTGTGACCTTGCCTCTGGTTATTATTTAGTCTATTTGTACAGTAAGCCTGCTGAGGGCTAATTATTGAATACACAGAGGTCTATCTGTTCACGGCTTGTCTTGCTGTCTCAAAGAGCAACATTGTCTCATTGATTGTATGGAGATATGGATCAAAGCAGGGAGGGGCTGTAGCTATAAAGATACTAATAATGATGTGTTTTATAGAGAAGGCTGAATTAGGCGTCTAAAGCGGTTAAGTCCACTCAAAGTAGCCCTCTATGGAAGGTTAAGTATTGGGAGGTTACATTAAAGTGCCTGGTGAAAGGGACCTTGTTCGTGTCAACATTAGTACAAATGCTTACCTCTGGATAAACCAATGTCAAATTGTAGTGATAGACTCTTTTTCTCATTATAAAGTGCTTTACATTGTAAGGGGGTCCTCATCTCATCCACTACCAATTTGTATGTACAGTGTCCGTATCAGAACAGCCTCTGAGTCACAAGGAGTTGGTGTCTGACATCCATATGTCTTTTGGATGTCTGCAGGGTATGAACTACCTGGAGGAGCATCACCTGGTGCACCGTGACCTGGCGGCCAGGAACGTTCTGGTGAAGACGCCTCACCACCTCAAGATCACCGATTTTGGACTGGCCAAGCTGCTCACCGCAGACGAGAAGGAGTACCACGCAGATGGGGGCAAGGTTGGAGCAACTAACATCACTGCCGTAGTCACATTTAGTGTTTTTATACAAACAGTCATGCAAATCCTAGAAAATGTGGGCATTTCTCTCAAAACGAATGAACGCTGAACACAATTAACTTCCAATAAAGAATTGTTACAGGATGGGCAATGGACTTGGCTGACCAATAACCATGGCTGACCAATAATCCTCCCTCCTACTGTAGGTGCCCATAAAGTGGATGGCACTGGAGTCCATCCTTCACTGGACCTATACACATCAGAGTGATGTGTGGAGCTACGGTAAGTCCAACTGGACAAACAGTACAAATATTTGTGGAAATAGTCAAACTGAAATTCTGAACAACTACAGCTTTCGAAAGTGTCTACCTCTTAGTTCTACTGTTGGTGTTTCTGTAATGACATGCAGGTGTGACAGTGTGGGAGCTGATGACGTTTGGGTCCAAGCCCTACGATGGCATCCCGGCCATTGAGATAGCTGGAGTCCTGGAGAAAGGAGAGCGCCTGCCACAGCCCCCCATCTGTACCATAGACGTCTACATGATCATGGTCAAATGTGAGTCATGTGCAGCATAGATATGTAAAGGGGATACCTAGTTATTTGCACAACTGAACGCATTCAACCGAAGTGTGTACACACGCGCGCGCACACACAATCAAGGGGTTTTATGTCTTACCTACCTTCAGGCTGGATGATCGATGCAGAGAGCAGACCACGGTTCAGGGAGCTCATCTCAGAGTTCTCCAAAATGGCCCGGGATCCATCTCGCTATCTGGTCATTCAGGTCATTTAAGAATACTTTACTCCCTCAGAATTAGATATTCTATTAGATGGTTGCATCAACTCTTATTTCTTTGATGGGACATTACAGGAAAGATCTCTATCATAAAATAAATGTTTGATCTCAATGGGATTTTATCTATTTAGGATCAATCAAAATGAAATATTTACCCATATTCTAGTTAGGCCCCCCCTGGGTGCACGTTTTGGTTTTTGCCCTAGCACTACACAGCTAATTCAAATCATTTAAGCTTGATGATACATTGGTTATTTGAATCAGCTGTGTAGTGCTAGGGAAAAAAACTAAACTTGCACCCGGGGAGGCAGGACCGAGTTTGGGAAACTGCTATAGGCAATAAAAAGTATTGAAAGCTATGATGGTATGTCTACTTAATTTGCTGATGAGAGCCATTTATGACCGAAGTGTCATGTTTTAACTTAAGAAAGAATAAAACACCAAGCTTTTAATCTAATTTACTCTAAATGTACATTTCAGGGGGATGATCGCATGTACCTGCCCAGTCCCACGGAACCTATGTTCTACCGTAGCCTGATCAGTACATCAGAGAACATGGAGGATGCTGAGGAGTATCTTCACCCCTATAAGGACCTCTCCACCAGACAGACCACCCAGCACCACAACTCTAGAGTAAGTGAGCGCGCACACACACACACACGCGCGCACGAACGCACAAACAGACATATGCGCACACACACATTTGACGTCTCAATCGTCTCACCACAGAATGGCCATCCAATGAGAGAAAACAGTGTGATCCTTCGCTACATCACAGATCCCACCCACGGTGGTTCTCTAGAGAAGGACATCACAGACCCCACCCACGGTGGTTCTCTAGAGAAAGATTTCCCAGCTCTTCCAGGTAAAGTACAAACGTTATCTATGATGAGTTATTCAATTAACGTTCAACACATATGCATTGAGGGCGTAACACTTCACCATCTCCGCTCTGTAATGTAAGCCTGGGTATTTACTTGACCTTTGTCTGTATTCTAGAATACATGAACCAGGGCGGGAACACCAGGCTCTCTGACGTCTTCAACCCCAGCTATGAGGACCCCACTGAGCCAGCCTGGGCTAGTAGGCCCTCCTCTGGGTACGACCCGGACGTCAAGTTCTTCAACTTCCTGCCGTGCATGCTGGAGATCCCTGAGTACCACAACATGGCCCGCAGTACCCTCCCTCGCTCCATCTGCGAGCGCATGGACAACCCAGACTACCAGGAGGACTTCCTGACTCAGGCCACACCCACCAGTAGTCACTTCCTGCCTGCAGCAGAGAACCTGGAGTACCTTGGGTTGAGCGCTGCTGTACACGCCCCTGTACGCTAGGGGTGTCCTCCCACAGAACACAGGTACAGTGAGGGACTATGGGACCTAAAGGAACTTGGATGGAGACAGATGTGGGACATCAGGGAAGGGTTTGGAGAGATTACAGTAGTGTGGTTGTCCCTTTATTTATGGAGTGAATAGGCTTTTTGCGTCGTCCTTGGACGTAAGTCAGCCGAAACCAAGATGGCGTCTGTCATGAACTGATGCTCCTGGGAAATGTGTACTCTATTTCAAATCCATGAAGCAACCATCCACAGGTGAGTTTGGGTGACTTTCCAATCAGAAGAATGAGCCAAAGCCGTGACAATACAATTATGTCATGCAAGTAACTTATTTGTACACTGTTGTTTGTTCAGTTCGGGTCGAGCGTGTGAAACGGTTGTTTTTTTATTTGTCTTGCCAAGAAATGTGAATGTGGAGTGAACTGAGATACTGGTGGACACTGACGGACCTTATGCTTACATTGTATTGTGGACACAGTTTATTAGAGCTTTTCACTGTTGTACACACTTAAATACCAAGACTCAAACGATTTTGGGTACCGAGAGCTACTGGTAACTAAGAGGGTCAATTCAAAGTATTTTCAAAAAACGACACACAAATGTACAGATTGTGTTAGGCGTGCATTGATCTACACAATGACGGTAAATAATGGCGACGTATTCGGGTCTCACTCTTTATCTTAGAAAGAAAACTGGTCTGTAAGTCTTAACTCTTGCTAGTATTAATAATTGCAATAAGGATTGAAAACTGGAAGAGCACAAATAGACACTATAAAAGAACTCTATGGGTGGAGAACGATTAAATGAAGGTGTGGCGGTGTGCCGTATTCTGACCTTGAATGAATGCCCCCACCTCAAACCCCTCCCCCCATTCATGGTTTCCTAGCGTGTAAAGATGGTGGAATTAAGGCAAGTTCAGAATACGGCGTGAAAAAAAACAACTATATAAATACAAATATATATGATTTTTTTTTTTTCTTTTTTTTACTAAGTCTGGCTTTCAACTTACTCTTGAAAGTTGTAATAGTAGAATGCACAAGGTGCAATTTCAAAATTGGGTAGTAAAGCATCAGTTTAGCTCGTCAGTCATTGCATACCTTGAGAGCTATTTATAACTATAACTAACATCAAATGTCCAGATCAACTAGACCATGTCAGCTCAAGTTTTTAGCTGGGGTTTTTTGTCTAAGAAAAAGCACGAGGTGCAGACCAAGGGCGAATAAACTGTAAGCTATAAAAATTGAGTTTATATATGAACTCCCAGTAACTTAGTGGGTAAAACACCAGGGTCACCCTGAAGAAGGCAGAGTGATGCCGAAACGTTGGTGGTTTACCCAATAAATTACTGGGAGTTTATATATAGTGTGCAATTCTTTATTTTTATAGCTAGATTTTTTAGCTCATAGATTTTGTTGTAATGTTTGAGTCACTTAAATCACATGAATATACATTAGGCATGACAAAATGTGTAGAATTGCAGGAAATAAACTTTAAACCTTACATTTTATTTCGGCCAACAAGAGGGGAGTGAGCAGTTTGTCATGAACAGTGCTTGTGCCCATAGAAATAGACATGGCGCGCACGCAGGGGGGATGCAGATGTTCCCCAATGCTGGAAGGGGGCCTGAGTGAAAAAGTTTGGCAACCGGTTCCATGGAGAAAAAGCATCTACTTAATTTTTTTCAGATAGAAATAACAGCATTAGCCATGCATTCTTGTTTACAACTTGATAAGAGCTAGGTAAATGAGTAATCCGTTTGGATAAGGGAATTGTAAATGACACTTGTTTTAGATAAACACTGCATGACCAATAGTATGTGGACACCTGCTCGTCGAACATCTCATTCCAAAATCATGGGTATTAATATATTGCTGCGGGGACTTGCTTCCATTCAGCCACAAGAGCATTAGTGAGGTCGGGCACTGATGTTGGGCGAGTAGGCCTGGCTCACAGTCAGCCCAAAGGTGATAGATGGGGTTGAGGTCAGGGCTCTGTGCAGGCCAGTCAAGTTCTTCCACACTAATCTCGACAAACCATTTCTGTATGGACCTCGCTTTGTGCACAGGGGCATTGTCATGCTGAAACAGGAAATGGCCTTGCCCAAACTGTTGCCACAAAGTTGGAAGCACAGAATCATCTAGAATGTCATTGTATGCTGTAGCGTTAAGATTTCCCTTCAATTGGAACTACGGGTCCTAGCCCGAACCATGAAAAACAGCCCCAGACCATTAATCCTCCTCCACCAAACTTTACAGTTGGCACTATGCATTTGAGCAGGTAGCGTTCTCCTGGTATCCGCCAAATCCATATTTGTCCGTCGGACTGCCAGATGGTGAAGCGTGATTCATCACTCCTGAGAACACGTTTCCACTGCTCCAGAGTCCAATGGTGGTGAGCTTTACACCACTCCAGCCGATGGTTGGCATTGTGCATGGTGATCTTAGGCTTGTGTGCGGGTACTCGGCCATGGAAACCCATTTTATAAAGCTCCCGACAAACAGTTATTGTGCTGACATTGCTTCCAGAGGCAGTTTGGAACTCGGCAGTGAGTGTTGCAACTGAGGACCAACGATTTTTACGCACTACGCGCTTCAGCACTCGGCGATCCATTCTGTGAGCTTGTGTGGCCTACCACTTCCAGGCTGAGTTGCTGTTGCTCCTAGACATTTCCACTTCACAATAACAGCACTTACAGTTGACCGGGGCAGCTCAGCATGGCAGAAATTTGACGGACTTACTTGTTGGAAAGGTGGCATCCTATGACCGTGCCACGTTGAAAGTCACTAAGCTCTTCAGTAAGGCCATTCTACTCCCAATGTTTGTCTATGGAGATTGCAGGGCTATGTGCTCAATTTTATACACCTGTCAGCAACGGGTGTGGCTGAAATAGCCGAATCCACTAATTTGGAGGGGTGTCCACATACTTTTGTATATATAGTGTAGATAAACATTTCGAGATTTGAGGATAGGAGCGTGAACAGTGTCATGTGGACTCTTAGCTCTTGTTAACAGCAGATACGTCAGATTGTTTGAAGTTTCTACTTGTCTAACAAAACATTTTTTACAATGGAGATTGTTTTAACAACCTGTCTTTGTCTCTATCCTTGAGTTGAACATCCACATGTGAATTAATTTGAGTGTACAATACCAATTCAGATGTATTTCCCCAGAAATCATCAGTCTTAAGAAAAAGTTAGCTACTTGTACATAAATGAGCATTCCCTGGAAATCCTTTCATCGTGACTCCAGTCCTTTTGTTAAACCTAGAATTCATAGGCTGCGTTTACACAGGCAGCCCAATTCTGATATTTTTTTGCCACTAATTGGTCTTTTGACCAATCCCATCAGATCTTTTTCAGGACTCCCGGGTGGCACAGACACTGCATCACAGTGCTAGCTGTGCCACTAGAGATTCTGGGTTTGAGTCCAGGCTCTGTCGCAGCTGGCCGCAACCGCAAGACCCATGGGGCGGAGCACAATTGGCCCAGCATCGTCCGGGTTAGGGGAGGGTTTGGCCGGCAGGGATGTCCTTGTCCCATCGCGTACTAGCGACTCCTGTGGCAGCCCGGGCGCAGTCCACGCTGATGCGGTCACCAGGTGTACGGTGTTTCCTCCGCCACATTGGTGTGGCTGGCTTCCGGGTTAAGTGGACATTGTGTCAAGAAGCAGTGCGGCTTGGTTGGGTTGTGTTTCGGAGGACGCAGGTCTCTCGACCTTCGCCTCTCTCTCGTCTGTACGGGAGTTGCAGCGATGAGACAAGACTGTAACTACCATTTAGATACCACGGAAATGCGGTTTAAAAGAAGGAAAATACAACTAAAATATATTTTTTAGAGCTGATTTGTTTAGTTAAAATATATTTATCAGAATTGGGTTGCCTGTGTAAACGCAGCCTTAGTTGCTACATCAATTTGTTTTACTTATAAATGAATGACATACCCATTGATTATTGAAGAATATAACTTATATAACTCTTGAAGAATATAACTCATGAGTTTAGTTCAACTGTCGTACCACATCAGAACCCCAAATAAGCTTTTTACTCCAATGTTTATAAGCGGTATACATGTAAACAAACACTGTATAGCCTCAAAACATGGTTAAAACTATACTTTTAAATATCATGGTCAGTCCTTGTATCCATGGTCTGTCTATGAATTTGAGAGTGGTTACATTTATCCAGGCCCATCTCTCAGCTTTTTTCTAGCCGATAACAGAGGTGGCTCAAGCACTGTTTTTATGATTGTCTATGTTATTACAGAGGGGTTAGAAGTCAGTAATGCAAGTAGAAAATAGTCGGTAATTCAACTCAATTTAGCAGTTGGTAATTGTGAGACAACTGCAAGCTCTCTGAGCCAACAGTGTTTGACACGTTACCATGACATTCTTCCTGTGTTTGTATACTGTATCTACTAGTATTTGGTGTTTAGGAGATCAATTTTAATTGTGCACTTCACACATACAAAAGTACAGCATTCCACTGTAATGCTATGTCCTAGACGCTACAATGCTTAAAATAAAGGAATGCCATTGGAATTTCCTAAAAAGTCAAATCTACGTATAATCAAATTATTTCAGGTTTTCCGTCGGCAATAGAAGCAGACACCATCATAATTATGTTTTTCAAACCATAAGCCAGGTTTGTGTTCATTAGGCAGAAGGACTACCTTGACTTGTCCAATAAGAAATGCTCCTTTTCGTTTACCATTGCAAAACATTTTCTATCGAATGCCCTAATGAGCATGACCCAGGGTTAGTCAGAAGGACGTCTTGTCAAGCGGACTAACGCACAAGCAAAGCATGTCACACACCATTGATTGTTAGAATATGTACAAATTATTTTATTAGCATGATTTGAACAATTATTTACAATAAGTTAATGGACTGTGGGATAACATAAAATATGTCTCGACTCAAACTGTTACTTGCTTCATGAGTGCCTGCTCCCCGAAAACTTGCTTGAAGTATACCACATGCTCCTCACAGTGCTCACCTATTGGCCAATCAAAACAGAGTATTAGGGCAAAGGTCATTCAATACATGCCAGTGGCAGCTAGGTGGAGACTCATTCATTTATTAGCTATTCATGTATTAATTAGTCATTTATTCCCAGGTTTATTTATTACCCCACTGCAAACACGTTGATTGTGTTTTTACCATTAGTACCCATTGTGTCCTTATTAATTTATACATTTCTTAAAATTGTATACAGTATTTAGACAGGTATATGCTACGCTGTTTGTCATCCTCTTGAATTGCAGTTTACGTTGATAATGTGGGTGTCTATTAAACCTGAAACCTATAGGATAAAGGTTCACAATCATTGATACTCGCCCATTCACACATGTTCAAAGAAGCCATGCAATTGTGGTAAGAATTTTATGTTTGGGAACAATCAGATGCATCCACATGAATAGAAAAGCAACAGTTTCAGCATATGCCTGTTGTTCCTGGCTTAGCAGAGTTATTATTTGGGTCAAGGCAATCTAATATAAATCACACAGAGGGAGGGCACTCATTCATTATTGAACACAACGGCATTGCCAACATTTCTACCACAGAATAGAGACCATGTGAGAATTATTTCTACGGTCATTACAAAGGATTTAGTCAGACCAGAGCCATAAAAATACATAGTCTGGCATCACTCCTACACAATTTATTCAACCTATCGGTGTGTATAAGTCAAGCCATCTGGCTGAAGACAATGTGGTTCTAGATGAAGTGTTCTGCTATGTGGGCCAAGGTGAAAAGTAGTGCACTACATAGGGAATAGGGGGCCAATTGAGCTGCGAGCCTAGTGTAGTGGTGTCACATCACCTGGGTTGAAGCTGGAGCTGCCTCTCAGACGCAGGTTCCTCTGCTCGAAGAACCGGAAGATGGTGTAGAAGAGCATCTGGTCGGTCGTCTGGCGTGCCGCGTCCAGGAACTTGCGGGCGGAGATGTTGTCGTGGCCACCCACGCTGCGGATGAAGCGCAGTGCACCCAGCACTTGCTGTCTGGACAGGAGCACCTCCACGATCTCATCATTGGCTGTGGACAGTCTCTGTCACACACACACACACACACACACACACATAGATGTATGATGTTATAGGTCAGTATGTTACACACACATACTGTAGATCAGAACGTCACATGGGAAACCATCACTGTGCTGACTCAAACAAACCAAACTAGATGTATTGTTATAACTCAGCCATGAATGGAGTTTGTTCACTTGAAGGTTCCTTATTTGCTATAATTAGCTGTACCAATACAACTAATGGAACTTTAAAATGGGATTCTCTGGAAAAACATTAAACTCTCCAAAGGACTTTGGATGTCATGTGTGATATTCGATAGCTGTTTGAACAGTGTGTGTGTTTGTTTTTTGAGCGAGTGTGTGTGTGTGTGTGTGTGTTTGAGGGCGTGCATAAGTAAGGGATCCTACCTTCAACATATCCAGGGAGAGCTGGTGTGCAGGGGGGTATGTGCTTTCTAGAGACAGCAGCAAACAGGCCTTAGAGAGAATGGTGATGCACATGGTAATTCCATGACCAATCAAAATAAAGATCTTACTGTAGAACTGATCCAAGGTCAGCTCAAACAATGAAACAAGAGAGAGAGAGAGTAAATAATCAACCACTATTAGAGCAACATCATGCCTTTTATCCTTCAAACAAAGTTATCCGGTGAGAAATGGGATCACAGGAGGAGTAGATGGGGGAAGAGTTTCCCACGCATTATATTGGATTAAACACCATGTAAGAATGAATTGTGAAAGACCTGAGTCAAATACATATGTCAAAGGGCTTTACTATTGTTTCCAATGTACCAGGAAAACCATATGAACCGTAGCTCAAGCTTTTTTTTAAAGTATTTGACATGTATTTGACCCAGGTCTATTCTGAAGCATTGCGTCTTCAGTGAATAGCTTGCTAGCCCTTTGTCCCAAACGTTGTATTACTCCACTGAATACCCAAAAGCTATTGATGACTATAGGACCAAACTACCATGAAATAGTTGAGCTGTATGTAGTAATTGCTGATTCACCAGTGGCTTGGAGTCGCTGAGGACGTGGTACTGGAGGAACTGATGGAGCATGTAGAAGAGGTTGTGCTGAACCAACATCTTAATGACCAGCTCATACAGGTAATGCTGGGGGGGAAACAGAGAGTGGTTATTAGGTTATTCAATTGTTGCATCTGAGCTCCTAGAGTGTACAGCTCTCTTTTTCTTTTTGAAGTGTTCTACTCCGCTAGCCAGTACCTCGCCTAAACAGGTGTGCGTTCCTTTCGCCTCCGGAAACAGAGAGTGCCTTAATATTTCAATATTATCTCCAGGGCAATATGGACCAATACATATGTAGGATCTACAGGAACATAAAGTATACTAATGTAGCACTGGCAACATGTTACAACATGAAACGGTGGCATCTCACCATAACTCATAAAAGAACAAAATAGGTTCTGATAGAGCCTCCACAAAAGACATATCTGCTTTTCTGCAAAGGAGTACCTGCACGGTGATCTGGACCTGGTTGAGTGAGCGAATGTACTCCATCAGCACAGCAATGATAAACTTGTGACACGTGTCCTGTTAGAGGGGTGAAACAATATAATGTTCAGTCATCTTACAGGTAATTGAGATTATTATAATTTTAATTATAAGCCAGCCATTGAAATATGTGCTTTGCCGCTGTCACCTTTTTCTCAGAGAAGGAGGACAGGACGTGGGTGTACATGTCTGACTGGTCGATAACCGCCTGCGTCCGGACGGGCCTCTCCCGAGCAGCGCTGCCTCGGCTAGGACCAGACTCCGTAGCCTGGAAGAGATCAGCAGGAAAGAACAAAGGTCATGTCACTGAAACAGTGTGTGAGCTACTGATCCGCCGTAACACGGAGGAGAAAACTCTAATCTGTTCAGCTGATTATAACATCTACATCCTTTGTGTTATTCAAGTTACGAGATCAACATTGTTGAGACATATCTAATAGTGAGATATCACTACTGTTCTAAATATATTTTCACTGTGTCCCTTGATTTTCAAATGACTTAAGTGAACTAACACAATTAGCTTTTCTGTGCATTTATAGTAATATCATTGAAGTACATCCATTTAGCCACATACACACTCTGATCATGCCTTACTAGCAGTCAAGACAGCTGTGCTAGAAACAGCGTGGCTTTCGTTATGCAGTGTTTTCATAGACTGTACTCACCACAGTGTAGGTCTGCTCTGCCTCCAAGTACTCTTTGTAAACTTGGTTGAGTTTGTCGAACACTGTGGCCACCACTGGTAAGCCCCCCTTATCTCCCCCGTTGAGCACTGAAACACAGTGCGTGAACGCTATCTACGGGCACTATGGTTTAGGGGTTCTCTAATCATGAACAAACTCGACTTCTTTGTTTTATTAGTGTGCTTGCTTCAGAAACTAACAGTCTCCCCTATGTTTCACGAGGTAGTCTTACTTTGTGCGCACACGGACAAGATTACCATCTTGCAGTCTCGTCTGCGCAGGAGGAAGTCCATCAGCTTGCCCTTGTCCTGCAGGAGGTTGACGGTCAGCGGCAGCTTCACCTGCAGATACCACAGATACCCTGAAGCAAAAGGGGAACACACAGCACAGGAGAGAACCTGAGTCCCACCCGGAAACAACCAACTGTAGATCTGAGAAGTTTGGATAGGCGCAAGCAATATGGCAACCATTCTACATAGTCTACCAGAGAACGAGGTGGCTCTCCTAACACAGTGGTTACTGTATACCTATCTGTTCCTATCAGATCTACAGTGAATAGGGGTTAAGGACTAGTGGTTGTTTCTTTTTTCTTTAGTATTTTACCCCCTTTTTCACCCCAATTTTGTGATATCCAATTGCAATCCAATTACGATCTTGTCTCATCGCTGCAACTCCCCAAAGGGCTCGGGAGAGGCGAAGGTTGAGTCATGCGTCCTCCAAAACATGACCCGCCAAACCTCGCTCCTTAAAACCCGCAGCTTAATCCGGAAGCCAGCTGCACCAATGTGTCGGAGGAAACACCATTCAACTGACTACCGTTGTCAGCCTGCAGGCGCCCGGCCCGCCACAAGGAGTCGCTAGGGCGCGATGAGCCAAGTAAAGCCCCCCCGGCCAAACCCTTAAACCCGCTGTGCCACTGGGGAGGCCTACAAGTGTTTTTTTCTGGTTCAAATTAACCCAGACAGTTTGCCAGGACATAGTCGTCTATGGTTAGATGTGTAGATGTTCTTCTCACTCACCTTCGCTTGCACTGATGATGATATCGGGTTGAAAGACGCTCCAAGATGAGGAGTCTGAAGGTCAAGGGAAGCATAGTAATACCACCACTTACCATCTCCATACTATCCGTCCCAATTATCATTGATACCATTTCATTGACACAAGTGTCGCCGTAGCTCATCTAGCTACTGGCGTTTCATAAAGGATACAGAGCTCACAAGGCACCGGAGGCTGGGTGGGCACAGCAGCAGGACCTATGGAGACAGGGAGACGTGAAGTTCGTTCCTGTCATGGGTTTAAGAGACATGGGACATAAGGGAGCGCAAGGAGAGGAAAAAAACTGTTTTCAAAAGTGACAGATGGGAGTGAACTTCTGAAAGTTCTGTAATGTCTCACACAGTATGACACATGGGGGCCCGAAAAAATAAAACAACAGACAGAGAGAGACAACTGGAGGGACAGGCAGACAACACAGGCAAAGAGACAAATATAAACTCAGACAGTCAGACAGACAGTCGGTAAGGACCGGCATGGCCACATACAGTAGTCAATCCATGTAGCCTATACCTGTTAGGGGAATCCTGTAGGGGTGGATGGAGCGACCAGGCAACACAGGCTGATGGACGTTAAGAGCACAGTCAGGCTCCCGCAGCTTGATGTCAAATATGATGGAGGTCTGAAACAGAAGACATTATCTACATCATTCAGGACTGAACGTGTTTGGACATTGGATATGGAACAACATGATAGTAGTATTTTTTTGTCTAACTTCGAGGCTGCCGCGAACTTGGGACTATAAGGTTATTTCTGAATTTTTGTCAAAATGTAGTTATTGACGTACAGTAGCATTGTTCTGTTTAATGTTCTCTACCTATATAGTAGTCTAAATACCACAATTCATGTTGTTAAATTCAAAAGAATACAAGATTAAAATTGCTGACACCATTCAAACCAATGAGGGTTAAGATCTTTAAAACCAATTATTTCAGAATCATCTTTTTGCAGATAGAATCTTATAGTCACGAGCTCTCAATTTCTGCCAAAAGGAACTCACCTGAGAGCTCTGATGATGCACAACAACCAGGTTATCCACCACGTTGAGGGCAAACTTCCCTGTGGTGTTGAGTTTTAACACGTTGGTCTTCTTACAGGATCCCTCCCTGGGAACAACATGCTGTTAGTCAGGACCAATGACTTATATAAACCCTGGATTTCTGATGCTATGTATTGACCATTGAGAAGCTTTGATGCCACCGGTCGGCCATATTGGCCAGGGGCGCCGTGTTGAAGCCACCGTGACTCCATCTTGGCACTCCCCCACCATTGTAAACAATATTTTGGAAGCTATAGAAATACATGTATTGTCTACATTTGTTTTTGACATTTTTATAATATTACAGACACCTTAATGCATACTTTTAAATTAGATTGTGAGCTAAACATACAAAAAAATATCTAAAAACATTTTCCTACATTTTTTTGGGGGGGGGTCCTTCAAACATTTAATTGAAATACTGTAGAATTCTATTCATTCCAATGGAGGACAGTTCCTACTCCCCATTAAGTTGTCTGTAATATAATAAACGTGTCAAAAACGAATGTAGACATTAATAAATGCATTTCTATAGCTTCCAAAATATTGTTTACAATGGTGGGGGAGTGCCAAAATGGAGTCACGGTGGCTTCAACACAGCGCCAGCTATCAGTAATCTAGTGTATATATAAACCATTGGTCAGGACAGTGACTGACATAATATGTCACTTTATCCCTTCAGTTATTCCCTATTCATAAATAACACCATACATATTTAATTTCAAGGTGGTTGAATTAATGTCTCTAGCAACTCTGCATATTAGTAGTATGAATTTCAGCATGTTTAGAGCAATGCCCATTAGGAATATGCTGTATGAAATGTAAGATTTACCTGGGTAGCTGATAGAGGACCACCTCAGCACAGGGACTGTCAGTAGTTCTGGAGTGATGCTTCAGATACATTACATACAGCTGACCGTATCTACCATTAGAAACAAAGTGAACAACTCACTTAGCTTTTTATACTGCCAAAAGTTGTTTGAAAATGTTACTTGAATATCGAGCCAAACTATGACATTTCAATTCAAACACAGATGCAAACTTACATGGTGGCCACAGCAATGTCCCTCTCTGTCAGATTGAGCTTGGCTGGCTTGGGAACCACTGGAAGCTCAATCTCAAACTTGGGCATTTTAGACATGGTCCCACTCTGCAGGTACAAACAACAACAGGTAAGTCAACACCATCAAAAACAAGATAACGACAGTGAGCTTGGACAACCACTTTAATCAAATCAAATTAAACACTAACCTATCAAATGTTTGATGAATAGATTTTCAGCAACTTGCGGCTGCTAATGCTTTCTCAAACATGAACATGAGCTTTGGTGGAATATATCGTGTCTTACTGTATCCGGTTGTGGACATGTCTGAAACATTTATTATCTCAGTTGTGACCACTTACTTTGAAGGCAAACGGCTGCAGCACGTTTCCCTGGGCGGTGGTAGAGAGCAGGATGACTGCAGTCTCAGGACAGTACATGTACCAGTTCACATTGACGCTCTGACTCTTCAGCAGCTTCAGGCTGCGTTTGTCAGGAAGCACCTAAACACAACTGGCATCTCATTGACATACACTTCATCATCTGTCTAATGTCGGAAAAACTGGCACAAGAAGACATTTTTCTAGAACGCATTTGGAGCCTAGTAGACATCCATATATACATGCTTTTTCCAGGTACAATTTGACCTTACACATCGCAGTAGGACAAAATCTGCCAAATTCATAGCACAGTCAGTTAAATTGAGACCTCTAGTGGTTGTAGTTTGGATTGAGTTGACCGAGTCACATAAGCTTCATGTGACAATGTTTTAGTATAGAAAAGAACAATACAAGTTCAATTCAACCGTTTGTGTTACAATAATCTAGGACACAGTGCATTCCTAAACCACAAAACAACTAGCTTATTACTCCCTTATCACAAGAAATAGGAGTCGTAAAATATACACTGAGCGTTTCAAACATTAGGAACACCTGCTCTTTCCATGACATAGATTGACCAGGTGAAAGCTATGATCCCTTACTTATGTCACTTGTTAAATCCACTTCAATCACTGTAGATGAAGGGGAGGAGAATTTTTAAGCCTTGAGACATGGATTGTGTATGTGTGCCATTAAGAGGGTGAATGGGCAAAACAAAAGATTTAAGGCGAACCGGTTTAAGTGTGTCAAGAAATGCCACACTGCTGGGTTTTTCACGCTCAACAGTTTCCCGTGTGTATCAAGAATGGTCCACCACCCAAAAGTCATCCAGCCAACGACGAAGGAGTCCATGCCCTGACAAATTGAGGCTGTTCTGAGGGCAAAAGGGGGAGGGGGGCAACTCAATATTAGACAGGTGTTCCTAATGTGTTGTACACTCAGTGTAGTTACCTGGTAGAACTCAATTCCCTGGTCAGTGATGAAAACGATTTCATTCCAGTTGGTCCAACAGAAGCCCAAAATATTGGCATTCTTCATCTGCCAATCAAAACATTTGAATATCAAAACCAGAACTATAGAAGATTTGACTCATGCTTAGTTGCACCTATGTAGAAATTACAGCTATTTTTAACTTGAAACATTTGACACTGGATATGCTTGCATACCTTACATTCCTGGGAGCATTCCAAATGCGGATAATCCGGTATGAAGCTTATGAAATCCTAAAATAAAACAGAGGCTTTCGGTCAGGCCATCAGCATGGAAACACAATGTTGGAATAACTTAGAGGTAGGCTACCTACATTGAGTCGAGAATGATTTATGTAATGCTTACCACAGATTTTGGTGTTCTCTGGACAGCCAAAATCTTATTTCCGATCGAAAACTTAATGCACTTCACCTCTCCTTTGTCATCCATTCTGTGAAGAAAAGAAATACTTTCATGAGATCATCATCACTGATCTTACAATATTCATCATCACAAGTTATGTGCAATGTTGTTACCTGAAGGCAACTGAGTTTTTGTCATCTGGTCCTTTAACCACAACCCCAGTGGCACCCCCTGATCGTACTGCAAACACCTGAATGGGCAAAAAGGGTAAACAGAGAAAGCTCAATATATAAAAGGATTTGGGAGGTAAATATTACATTTAGATAGGGTAGCAATAAAATGAGGGTTACTGAAGCATAAAATTGAGGGTTACTCCTTGTCTAGTCTGGTAAATGTATTGCCAGTGGAGAAACATTTGTTAATGTTGACTATATACTATAGCTAACCAATTTGTCTACCTCCTTTACCTACCGAGGTAAAGTTGGTTTTATATTCACACATTCGGACATTCAACAGACATTCGCCAAAAGCCATTTACAAATGTAAAACTCAATAACTAATTCACCTTGTCACAGAATCATCAAACTAGATATGATTTATTCTATAAATGTCATGCATACTTTTACAACCTCTGTTTTGAATACAAATTCCAGTTTTGATTTGATAGAAATACATAAAATCTATAAAATGCAATTTAAAGCTGTATAAATCAATAACTAATTCACCGTTTGTCACAGAAACATCAAACTAGGTATGATTTATTCTGTACATGTCTAGTGTACTTTTACAACCTTTGTTTTGAGAAAAAAATCCAGTTTTGACTTGATAGAAATACATAACATCTATAAAATGCCATGTAAAGATGAAGAAATCAATAACTAATTCAGTGAGTGTCGCAGAAAAAGTGAAAATATGCATTTATTTGCAATAACTTTAAAGAAATGTTCATTTCAAGTGCAATTTATTCTATATAAAGTTAGACAATGTTTACATAAAGTTGTACAATGTTTACAATCTTAAATTGTATGCCCAATCAATGTTTGCATTTTTGGTGTAACAGTTCCACATTTTAAAGTAGTTACAAGGCACAACAGTAATTTATTTATGCGTCTAATTTAACAGCCAAGAGGCCCCTTCCAATCATTTTCTATTTTGGCTTTGTTGAAGTCCTTCTTTGTCATCCCCAGACAAGCTGAAGGGTACCATCTCCTGAGGTAATAGATTCAACTGTTCAACACTTACAGCCAAATGTTTAATACCCCGGGTATTCCCAGAACACATTCTGGAAAGTCTATAGATACAGTGGTCACTTTATTAGGTACAAACCCTTTTACATTTGGAACAGAGTTAATTCGGAACTGTTGATGAAACTGGGAAAGGAGATAGACTGTCAAGTTTTTAAGTCCAGTTGGAGTTGCAAAAGTTAAAAAAGTGTTGCAAAAGTGTTGAGTTACAAAAGACCATCACAGACTGTGCTGTCATTTTGCACATTCTAAAGTTCAAACAAACAGTAACAGAATACCTGAATACTTCTCTGCATGCTTTAGTGTCTAGCAAGCCAAGACCACGGGACTTGGTGTATGTAGGAGCAATTTATTTTCGTGAATAGGGTGGTGAACCTAATAAAGTGGCAACTGAGTGCTTTTGAGCAGTGTCTGTCTGTTATACGTTTGATCAATGGGTATGATGGTACATCTGATCCCCAAGGTCCTCATAGGCTCATTTGGATATATAGAGTTGGAGGTAAAGAAAAAAATATAAAACTAGGACATTAAAACCCTGGCAGAATTCCACATCCATTCACATAAAATGTGTATTTTAATGTATAAATACCCTTCTAAGACCACTGTCTTTCTGGACATTTTAAAAGGTTTGCAAATAGTTCTTTCTGCAAGGAATGTGAATTGAAAGGGATATGGTAATACCTATGTAGGTGACTTAGTTTCTCCACTGGTATAATGGATATAATGTGTGGTAGTTGCACACCTCCCTGCTGAATTATGTAGAGCTGATTTGGGCTAGTCTGATATTGTTTTCGGGGAAAAAACTAATTTTCACTTAGGCTTTGTGCTAGCAGTTTAAGAGAGAAAGAGAGCAAATAGCATAGGGACAGCCTGGTCGAAGTCCTAGTTTTTAATGGTTAGTGCCAGTAGATTGCAGAGGGGTTCACATACAGTTCAGAGACAAATCATAATGTATACATTTAGCCCAAAAACAAAACATGTACAGTCCACTTCTTATATTAGTGCTTTTTTTGTTATCCACCCTCTGGTATCTTTCAATACCCATGCTAATACATATATACAGTATATACGTACACTACCGTTCAACGTTTGGGGTCACTTAGAAATGTCCTGTTAAAATAGACGTATAAATAAATGACAGTTGTGCCTTGTAACTACTTTAAAATGTGGAACTGTTGCACTAAAAATGCAAACATTGATTTAGCATACAATTGTAAACATTGTACAACTTTATGTAAATATTGTCTAACTTGATATAGAACAAATTGCACTTGAAAGTAACATTTCTTTAAAGCTATTGCAAATAAATGCATATTTTCACTTTTTTCTGCGACAATCACTGAATTAGTTATTGATGTATACCGCTTTAAATGGCATATTATAGATGACGTATTTATATCAAATCAAAACTGTAATATTTATTCAAAACAAAGGTTGTACAAAGGTATGCTAGACATTTATAGAATAAATCATAGTTTGATGTTTCTGTGACAAACAGTGAATTAGTTATTGATTTATACAGCTTTAAATTGCATTTTAAAGATTGTATGTATTTCCATCAAATCAAAACTGGAACTTTTATTTAAAACAAAGGTTGTAAAAGTATGCTAGACGTTTATAGAATAAACCATACATAGTTGTATGTTTCTGTGACAATCAATGAATTAGTTATTGATTTTTACTATTTTAAACAGCTTTTGGCGAATGTCTGTTGAATGTCCGAATGTGTGAATATAAAACCAACTTCACCGACCATATTAAATTAGTCATACTGTATGGCTACACCTTCTCCGCGGTTGACAGCCATCCTCATCTAGTTAGCTATCTGTTCTTGATGAATGAAAGGAAATGTAAATGTCTTAAAAGTAAAAGTTCACGGATTATGTATTTAGCTAGCTATAAACGAGCTAACTAAAAGCATGTAGCTATCTATATCAGTGTGGTGTCACGAGCATAATCCTGCTAGCTAGCTAGCGTTTGGACACATCGGGAGTGTGTATTGGTTGGACTAGTCATACGGACTCCGGATGTGTCCCAAAGCCACTAGCCAACTAACGTTAGCTAGCCTAGGCTACTGTACCTGTTTATTCGCTTCGTCGAAAAACACATTGTTGACGCTTGACGCATTTTCAAATTGCACAGGGTTTTCACAAAGTTCAAGGTAGTGTTCCTCACTCATTGTGAACTTTCAGTTATGCTATGATGTCTTGTAGTTGTCAATGTTTGTGCCGTATAACGATTTCAGAACTGATTTGTACGAAAGATAGGTTCGTCACTAGACAGTCATAAACCCCGCCTATTTCTCCAATTGATCATCTTAAAATGTGATATAAAAACGAACCTTAATCCACTGTTAATCTTGTGCATAACCCTAAAGATCAAAAATCATATTTTTGTTTTCATAAATGTTTACATCGTCATTTTGATTGTGGCTGTGCTTGCTAATTAGCGAAACAAAGGTCCAAGAACCTCTCTAGGGTAAGTTCCGGTTGAAAATCATGTAAATCACGCGAATCGCCTACCATAGTAAATGTCCCTTTCAAAATATAAATCCCATCGTCAAACTTTGAAATCAAACGCTCCAAAAAGGTACGGGTAGTTTCTGGAGGCATTAAAACATTTTACAAGTTGGACTGCCTGACTAAGATACGTTGTAGTTACACAAAGGTTGCTTGTTATACATCTTTTGTTTTATATTTGCTAGTGTAGGTATGGTTTGGTGTCTTCCAGCAGCTTCTGCTCCATTTGTCCAGAGCGAAGCAAAATGAATGACAATGCATAACTTATTTTTACCATTTATTTCCACCATAATATTGAAATTACTGAGAGTACACAAACATGACAGCTCCATTGTAAGAACGGACCTCAATGCATCTTGGAGACAATTACAAACAACTCATTCTGTCTTCAGTCACGACAGCACCTTTTCATGATTAAAATATTCACTGATACTTATGGCTCTTCATCAAAATGTTGGATGACAATTTGTTTTATTCAGAACATAATGCAAAACTCTTTTCATTCGAGCTCAGTTTACTTGAGAAGATAACTTGTTCATAATGTCATGAATGCTGGTTACTAATACTCTCTCATTTAAAAAGCAATTATTGTGTGTGCATGTAGAGGCATTGTCTCATGTACCCCCTCAGACGTCCCCATCCATTCCATCTACAGCCGTAGTAATGGAATGAGATGTTGACATTTCATGGAGGTGGTTGGGAGCCTTTTTAGCCCACTGAAGCCAATGACACCATCTTGGGATGCAGCGACCTTTCGACCTCTTGCATACCTCACTCTGAGACCATGGGGGGTTTACTCGACCCATTCTCTCAAACAATCACCCAAACAGGTTCCATGCAGCTATTCATGGTGTCTAATATCTCATTGTTAATCATCCTCGTCGTGTAATAGGGGAGGTCCTCCGTCGCTGAAGGTGTACATTTTCTTGCCCCTTCTCTGCACGTGGTCCTCATTCATCTTCTCCAGTGCCTCGATCTAGAAAACGACAACTTTGTATGAAAATTACTATTTTAATCCTAGGTTTCTGGTAAGCACTGTGACGAATGCATTTGTGGCGCCTTATACAATTTCATTTGATGGATTAGGGTCAAATTCCAGTATAAACATCCCTACCGCAAAAAGGCACTTTAGTACATGATAGATTTTGATGCTGTGTGGGACTAGATAACATGTGAGCCCACTTTAAAACTGCCTGAAAAATGCATTTCTGTAAATTCAATGCAACTACATACATCTTCACCAGAGAAATAAATGCCTCATATGGGCCTCAATGTTTTCTGACCTGGGCAAGGAACTCTGCCTCGCTGTCACCACTGAGCTGCAGCCCAGACACGACGTTGAAGAGCTCGTACATGTTCATGGCCTCAGACACACCGCCCTTCTGGAAGAACTGCGTTGAAGAAATAAAAAAACAATATATTGGTATTAAAACCAACAGCTTGTCACTGATACAAAGCTGGTCTAAGAATAGTTTACATATTGGTTTCCACTTTCGCTCATTTTCCACCAACATTCATTGCATGTTTTGAGGAGTGGCAGCTAAATATATTATCCATTCAAATGGATCGTCAATTGTTGTGACAGCAAATCAGGACTTTAGTCAGTATTTACTGTGAGCTGTACATAATAACAGCCAATTTAAACCTACAGTACTTGGATAACTGTGAGCTAACTTACTGTAGCCACATTCCTGCAGTCCCTGAACAGGAACTCATGGCTGTGAGGGTGATTGGGCTCGATGGACTGACTCACGTCAATCAGCCAAACCTTCAAAAGACAAGATTATTACATCACTCAAGGTACAATCTCATGCCTGAATTTCCAGTGTAAAAATAAGTAGATTGACCCACCTGGATAAAAAAAAAAGTTTAAGACGAAAAGGATGAATAGCGTACCTTGCCCTCATGCCACAGCATGTTGTATTCACTCAGGTCAGCGTGGACGAGGTTACACTCCTGATACAACTGTTGCATCATCTGCAAGGACAGAGACATCCAAGGGTCAAAGTAATCCAGAATAATGATCCGGGTAACTCACTATGGAACTAGCATTTACAACCAGGCATATTAGTAAAACGTATGCAACTATATACCAATAGAACCACGTCTATGTTAAAGTGCATAGTGGTAAAGCTGCACTTACATGAACCACTTGGTAATAGGCCCTCTTCATGTCCCCAGAGCCCAACATGGCCTCCTTCAGTTTGGGAGCCGGCACATGGTCCTTGCCGATGAACGACATCACAAGGATGTGCTTCTTCAGAACCACCACCTCGGGGCATGGGATGCCAGCTTTCTTCATACTGATGGAGTGTAGGGGGGAAAAGAGAGACCATGAGCCATACACAGTTGGAGCATTGGAATATTGTTTTTTTTTATGGCTATAGGTGGTGATTGGCAATTTACTGTGAATAATTTGATATTAAAAAAACTACATGAAAGTTATTTGAATTGAGTTTAGATAAAAAGCAGGTGAATTGGTGTTGGTCCATATACAGAGTGTACAAAACATTAAGGACACCTTCCTAATATTGAGTTGTGCACCCCCACCACTTTGCCCTCAGAACATCCTTAATTCATCAGACTCTACAAGGTACCGAAAGCTTTCCACAGGGATGCTGGCCCATGTTGACTCCAATGCCAGTTGTGTCAAGTTGGCTGGATGTCCTTTGGGTGGTGGAACTTTCTTGATAAAAAATCCAACAGCGTTGCAGTTCTTGACACAAACCGGTGCGCCTGGCACCTACTACCATACCCGGTTGAAAGGCACTTAAATATTTTGTCTTGCCCATTCACCCTCTGAATGGCACACATTCACAATCCATGTCTCAATTGTCTCAAGGTTTAAAAATCATTCTTTAACCTGTCTCCCCCCTTCATCTACACTGGTTGAAGTGGATTTAACAAGTGACATCAATAAGGAATCATAGCTTTCACCTGGTCAGTCTCATGGAAAGAGAAGGTGTTCATAATGTTTTGTACACTCAGTGTAGGTGACATCGCCACCACCCACCGAGCCAGGTTGTGCATCTCCTTCTCAGCCCACAGGCGGATGATCGTGCGGGGGTTCAGCTTGCTGAAGCGGTCTATGAAGCGGTAGTCATCCTTGATGTACTTGTCACGGTTCTTGAACTCATTGAGTGTGGTCTTGAAGACCTTGAGCACACACTCATCTGGGACAGCATTCTTCTCCATGCTAGGAGAGAAAAACACACACGCAACAGTATTGAAACAGTTAGAAACAAACTTAATTAACAGACATTTAAGGAAGTAGCTCTGTACCAAAACATGTAACACAGTTTAATATTTATTTTAATACAACTATGGCTAATGACAAATGGCAAATAAGGCTACTGCTATAGAATCTATGTCAATGATTGTCATCACAATGTAAATGTCATGCCATAACCTTAGGCAACCACAGTTGGGTAAATTTCTATTCAGATCTGACTCATCTTCACGCAGGTAACAACACCTTTAGGGTCAATCAACCTTGGGTCAGCCAATTCAAGGTGTGGGTTCTTGCGACAACTTGTCACGATGACATCCTCACCTTCCCCCATTTGCGTGGAACACCACAGACTCCTTTCCAGTGCTGATGCAGCCGTTGATGTTCTCCAGAATGCCTGCGTTCACCATTTTGTACATGAGCAGACGGGTCCTTGGGTCCACTGCTTGTTCCTTAGAGAGACAAGGGGAGAAAAAACGAAGGGGAAAAAAACTAAAAATCATGAGGATCAGGAGGAGAGAATTAGGAAAGCATGAAAGTCTATTAAAATAATACAGATCTGATTGTATAAGTCTTAGCACAGTGTTATTTTGAAATTCAAAGACTTCTATAGTGGTGAATTTTGCTACTTGTTAGTGCTGAGCGATTAGTCCTTTTTGAGGTCGGTTTTGTTTGATTATTTTTTCATAATCACGTTTTTAATTACGGTTTAAATTATTTTGCTTGAATGCAGTAACACAGAATAAAACAATTCATAAAAGTGCCATGATGGTAGTGACAGCCCATGACTGCTTATCACTCATTTACAGTGGTGGAAAAAAGTACCCAATTGTCATACTTGAGTAAAAGTAAACATACCTTAATAGAAAATGTCTCAAATAAAAGTAAAAGTCACACAATAAAATACTACTTGAGTAAAAGTCTAAAAGTATTTGGTTTTAAATCTACTTAAGTATCAAACGTAAAAGTATAAATAATTTCAATTTCGTAATATTAAGCAAACCAGACGGCAGAATTTATTTATTTACGGATAGCCAGGTGAACACCAACACTCAGACATAATTTGTGTTTAGTGAGTCCGCCAGATCAGCGGCAGTAGGGATGACCGGGGATGTTCTCTTGATAAGTGTGTGAATTGGACCATTTTCCTGTCCTGCTTAGCATTCAAAATGTAATGAGTACTTTTGGGTGTCAGGGAAAATGTATGGAGTAAAAAGTACATTATTTTCTATAGGAATGTAACGAAGTAAAATAAGTCAAAAATATAAATAGTAAAGTACAGATACCCCCCAAAAATACTTAAATATTTTATGAAAGTAGTGTATATTAAATTTGTTTTTCTTGACTATTATTTTATTCCAAGTCATCATCTCATCTTTATAGAGCTGCTGTCTATGCTGTCTGACAAAATCACTATTTTGTAGTTCTTCAAAGTAAATAAGGCATACTTTTATGGACTGCTGAAGACCAACTATCAATCACTCATGTATTTTTAGGTAGAGATACCTCGCGAAGCAACAGCTGCTCTCTATATCCCCTCACGATTGCACATTCTGACTCGTCCGTAGCAGGCATGAAAGAAACAGAGCGGACAAGTAGATGAGCAATGGATTATGGTCTTTGTAGTTAATTACCACATTTTATGCACTAATCTATGTAGAATATTGGCCAGTTGGAAAATACAACTCCCCATTAAAGCCTTATGGGCGACAGGTAGCCTAGTGCTTAGAGTGTTGGGCCAGTAACCGAAAGGTTGCTAGATCGAATCCCCGAGCTGACAAGGTAAAAATGTGTCGTTCTGCCCCTGAACAAGGCAGTTAACCCACTGTTCCTAGGCCATCATTGTAAATAAGAATTTGTTCTTAACTGAATTGCCTAGTTAAATAAAGGTAAAAAAATATATATACAATAATAAATAAAAAAACTAAAAAAGTCAGTTATCTCTAGAGAAACTGTGCAACGTGCACATTGAACTCAGAAAAAACACAAACGTAATCAAATTCTAGTAATTTAACCTACATCAGTCAATTTGTTGTTTAAAAAACGTAAATAAACTGACGTTTCTGTAAATCACTCAGCACTACTATTTGTATAAACTCACAGCAGTGGAGTGCTCCTTCTTCTCATGCAGCCGTGCACTGCGACGCTGCTCGGAGTAGCAGTGTTGCTTGAGGGAGTTGTACACCTGGTTGGAGAGCTTCAGGTCCATGCCAAGTCCATCTCCCACATTGATCTCTGGGGCAAACTGGGAAGACAAGACAGAGAGGGTGATTTCAAAATGGCTGACAATTCAGAATATGTTCACCTCAGTGTGTATGCAAAAAAAAAATGTTTCACCTTTATTTAACCAGGTAGGCAAGTTGAGAACAAGTTCTCATTTACAATTGCGACCTGGCCAAAATAAAGCAAAGCAGTTCGACACATACAACAACACTGAGTTATACATGGAGTAAAACAAACATACAGTCAGTAATACAGTAGAAAAATAAGTCTATATACAATGTGAGCAAATGAGGTGAGATAAGGGAGGTAAAGGCAAAAAAAAAGGCCATGGTGGCAAAGTAAATACAAAATAGCAAGTAAAACACTGGAATGGTAGATTTGCAGTGGAAGAATGTGCAAAGTAGAGATAGAAATAATGGGGTGCAAAGGAGCAAAATAAATAAATACAGTAGGGGGAGAGATAGTTGTTTGGGCTAAATTATAGATGGGCTACGTACAGGTGCAGTAATCTGTGAGCTGCTCTGACAGCTGGTGCTTAAAGGTAGTGAGGGAGATAAATGTTTCCAGTTTCAGAGATTTTTGTAGTTCGTTCCAGTCATTGGCAGCAGAGAACTGGACGGAGAGGTGGCCAAAGGAAGAATTGGTTTTGGGGGTGACCAGAGATATACCAGCTGTAGCACGTGCTACAGGTGGGTGCTGCTATGGTGACCAGCGAGCTAAGGGGGGACTTTACCTAGCAGGGTCTTGTAGATGACCTGGAGCCAGTGGGTTTGGCGACGAGTATGAAGTGAGGGCCAGCCAACGAGAGCGTACAGGTTGCAGTGGTGGGTAGTATATGGGGCTTTGGTGACAAAACAGATGGCACTGTAGACTGCATCCAATTTATTGAGTAGGGTATTGGAGGCAATTTTGTATTGTTTCTTATCGATGGCGGTTAAGAAATTGTTTAGGACCTTGAGTGTGGCTGAGGTGCACCCATGACCAGCTCTGAAACCAGATTGCATAGCGGAGAAGGTACGGTGGGATTCGAAATGGTCGGTAATCTGTTTGTTGACTTGGCTTTCGAAGACCTTAGAAAGGCAGGGTAGGATAAATATAGGTCTGTAACAGTTTGGGTCAAGAGTCTCCCCCCCTTTGAAAAGGGGGATGACCGCAGCTGCTTTCCAATCTTTGGGAATCTCAGACGACACGAAAGAGAGGTTGAACAGGCTAGTAATAGGGGTTGCAACAATTTCGGCAGATCATTTTAGAAAGAAAGGGTCCAGATTGTCTAGCCCGGCTGATTTGTAGGGGTCCAGATTTTGCATCTCTTTCAGAACATCAGCTGACTGGATTTGGGAGAAGGAGAAATGAGGAAGGCTTGGGCGAGTTGCTGTGGGGGGTGCAGTGCTGTTGACCGGGGTAGGGGTAGCCAGGTGGAAAGCATGGCCAGCCATAGAAAAATGCTTATTGAAATTCTCAATTATAGTGGATTTATCGGTGGCGACAGTGTTTCCTAACCTCAGTGCAGTGGGCAGCTGGGAGGAGGTGTTCTTATTCTCCATGGACTTTACAGTGTCCCAGAACTTTTTTGAGTTTGTGTTGCAGGAAGCAAATTTCTGCTTGAAAAAGCTAGCCTTGGCTTTTCTAACTGCCTGTGTATATTGGTTTCTAGCTTCCCTGAAAAGTTGCATATCACGGGGGCTGTTTCGATGCTAATGCAGAACGCCATAGGATGTTTTTGTGTTGGTTAAGGGCAGTCAGGTCTGGAGGGCAGTCAGGTCAAGGGCTATATCTGTTCCTGGTTCTAAATTTCTTGAATTGGGCATGCTTATTTAAGATGGTGAGGAAGGCATTTAAAAAAAATAACCAGGCATCCTCTACTGACGGGATGAGATAAATATCCTTCCAGAATATCCCGGCCAGGTCGATTAGAAAGGCCTGCTCGCTGAAGTGTTTCAGGGAGCGTTTGACAGTGATGAGTGGAGGTCGTTTGACCGCTGACCCATTACGGATGCAGGCAATGAGGCAGTGATCGCTGAGATCTTGGTTGAAAACAGCAGAGGTGTATTAATGATGTTAAATACCCATGTCTCAGTGTTGGGGAGTAGTGAACTACATGTAGTTCAACTAGTAATTTAACTACATTTTGTAGTATCTTGGTGGTAGTTTAACTAAATTCAAATCTAGGTAGCATTTTCAGTAGTTAATTACTTTTGTAAGGTGTTGGCAATAATAGCATTTATTTTTCAGCATCAGACTCACCTAATTCTCACTTGAAACAGTTTTTGTGTTTAGCAGGCTAAATTACACATTCTATTAACATATGCTCCAAAGTGATATGTTTTTGCAATTTGTAGTCAATGACATTTCAGATTTACATACGATAATTAAGTTAACTAGATTTAAGTTAACTAGTAGCTGGTAAACTATATTTTCAGAGTAGCTTCCCCTACATTGGACAGTACCAAGCCAAAAGGTTATCTTGTTATAACTCTTACATTGTCCATGCGTGCAGTATTCTTCCTGCCACACACAACCTCATCGTGCTTAGTAGTGATGTTCTTGCCTTTCCCAGTAAAGCCTCTCCTCGGAGTTGTCGTGGGCTTGTCTGGAATACATTGAACAAAAGTTAATATTGAAAGTTTAACTATTACTTTAACATAACCAATCACCAATATCATGAAAAGACCAACAGCCACCAATATTCTATGCAGCAAGACGTTGTCCTGTTACATGTATACAGTAGATGTATAGGACCTAGCTACAATACTAGTATAGGTGTAAAATTACAAAGTGATAGACTTTACCAGCTTTGTAGGGGTCGTCACAACTATCTTGCCAATCAACTTCATCCTCAGAGCTGCCGCTGGCCTCGTAAGGGTGCACCATGCGATAGTTCTCAAAGGAGATGGATACTGCAACAGTATATACCAATCATATCTCAAATTCTTCATATTACCACTTGATTCCTTTTTACACTCCAGAAACTTGGTCGTGTTTATTAAGAGTACCAAACAGAAAATATTTGTAAACATTTTGCTACTGAAAATGTCTTCCATTTGATGCAGAATGAACACAACCCTTCGTGGGGTTGTCACGATACAAGTATCACGATACTACGATACCAGATTTTCCATGGCAAAAAATAAAAACTATGGTCCTATAAAAACCTACTTCATGTAAATTGTGGATGCTATAGCTTGCAAAATAAACAAATGTGACAACATAATGCTCTTTATTTCTAAGATTAGAAGTGTTTTACCCAATAAATTAAATCCACTTCATGTTTTGTTTCATTGCCACAATAGCTCAGAGTATCGAGATACTGGTATAGCGACAACCCTTGTATGGTTTTAATACAGGACTTGTCCATAGGCTTACGTTTACTATCCCCATTGAACTTCTTTTCTTCTGTGCGTAGCTGGGTGTCAAACTCCTTGTCAAACTGCATCTGCAGCATCTGAGCCAGCATCAGATCATTGTCTGTCTCTCGCTCCTCACCGGCATCCAGAGCAGCGCTGACACTAAAACAGAGACATAGGATATCGGACATACAAAAATAACCCAATGTCCGAGTGGTTTGACTTACAATTAGGATATTAGGTTGGCACATTCAATTGTTAGGAGCATATATAGTGTGTAACTTTTCTTTCTTTACATTGACACTAACAATTAACACAGAAGTGTACACCAGCTAGACTAGAGGGTGAAAATGTCATTTGAAAAAGTCCTTACAAGTTCATGAGAATCGATAACAGACTGGTGATATTGACAGGACTTACTTTGAGAAATCAGGGAAAGAATGACTTTCATCATCCAGTTGCTTGGCCAGCTGCTCGCTCATGACATCAGTGAAGGAGCAGGGACACACCACCTTGGTTGTGGTGGCACCCCATGGACTCTGAAGGACCATTCAATCACATTATTAGTTAGGTAATGGCAACACAATACAACATGATTTTTCCCTTTGCTAACACATCTATGTACCACGTGCTTGAATAAAGCAGTAACCAATTAGCTAGTTATTAAGCTAGTGAAACTAATTATAACCCAATATTTTTTATAACTAAACCAAACGTTTCAAACGGAACAAACATTTGCATTTTTCCGTTAAAAGGAACGCCTGCTCTGTGAGTGCGCGTGTGCAATAACTAATTTTCGCCTTTCCTAAACAACGCAATTTTTGGGAGACTTTGGCAAAAGGTAAAGTCTACAAATTAATGCACTATGTTCGTAACATATTTAAATTTTGGGAACTGAACTGTATTGAGAAAATGTTTAATCGTTGAGAAAATTTGCAGAATGTCGGCCAAAATCCATCTCGTTCTATCTTCTCCCACTGCCGGTCACTGGGCTTCCTCTCACTACCCATATTTGGTAGGTAGTGGAAACGCCAAGCGGATGCTTCACAATTATATATCCGGCGAATTATCTCTCTCATTGTTCCATCTGTGCTATAACCACCGATAGGACAATCTCCTTGCTTTTTCTGACCAATATGACTCATTTGTTCCCAGTAGAAACGACAAGCTGTGGTCTATCTTGGTTTAGTTAAATCTTTGCTATAACGTTACCTGTCGCCATACTGTATAAAAAAGGCAGCCAGGGACATGCCCTGACTTATCTAACTAGCCAACGTTTGAAGCATGTCAGCCTGTTAGCTAGTATCAAACTTAGCTGGTATTGGTTGATAAACGTATGAATTAACTAACTAGCCAGTGTTAGTTAGATCAATTCACTTATAGCTGTATTTAAAACTAGATCATGTTATATGTCCTCCCCCAGACAAACTATTTAAAGGCTCGGTTTTTGCCACGACCAGGGCCATTTTACATGTCCAGAATGTCGGACTGACTACCTAATCTTAGCTAACCAACTCACCTTTGGTACTTCTGCAGTGATCGCTATTTGATCCATGACAGTCAGATGTTGGGCTTGATGGTTAATAATGTTTGCGCAAGGACAGGTAGAAAACCGTTGGCTACGACGATAGTCTCTTTCGTTAGCTTTCTGAATTAAAAACTTTAATGTAGATGTATTAGCTTAAGTCAAATTACTACAGGATTTAAACGTTAATGTCACAAAATAACAAGTCTTCAAGAGCTACAGCGCAAATTCTCTGACTGACGTTCTTTTTCCTGAATAAGGAAATTACGTCATCTTCTTCGTCTTCTTCCATGACATAATGGCGGTCCGCAAAACAACGTTAAAGGTGAATGCCGCCACCCACTGTGCTGGAGTGTGCGGTCAATCACGGTTTACAACATTTCAAAATCCTCCTACGTGACACAGTACCTCGTATAAAAAATTTAAAAAATAGCCCTACTACCTTCTAATAGACCCTCCCCATCCCCCAAAACCCCTCCAAACCCTAACATCCTACTCAGTGAATTTTATAAAAATTCAAATTGTAAAACATAAAAAAAACTATACTAAATATAATCACGTCACCAAATGATTTATTAAAACAAACTATTTTGCAAAGAAGGTTCTCACCCCCTTCCATAGACTTACACGGTAATTATGATAACTTCCAGAGGACGTCCTCCAGCCTATCAGAGCTCTTGCAGGGCGTTCTCCAATAGAGCTCCATTGTTATGGAATGGTCAGCCTGTCCATGTGAGAGATGCAGACTCGGTCTCGACCTTTAAGTCTTTATTAAAGACTCATCTCTTCAGTAGGTCCTATGATTGAGTGTAGTCTGGCCCAGGGGTGTGAAGGTGAACAGAAAGCCACTGGAGCAACGAACCGCCCTTGCTGTTTCTGCCTGGCCGGTTCTCCTCTCTCCACCGGGATTCTCTGCCTCTAACCCTATTACGGGGGCTGAGTCACTGGCTTAGTGGTGCTCTTCCATCCCGTCTCTAGGAGGGCGGCGTCACTTGAGTGGGTTGAGTCACTGACGTGATCTTCCTGTCCTTGTTTGGCGCCCCCCTCGGGTTTGTGCCATGGGGGAGATCTTTGTGGGCTATACCCAGCCTTGTCTCAGGGTAGTAAGTCGGTGGTTGAAAATATCCCTCTAGTGGTGTGGGGGCTGTGCTTTGGCAAAGTGGGTGGGGTTATATCCTGCTTGGTTGGCCCTGTCCAGGGGTATCATCGGACGGGGCCACAATGTCTCCTGACCCCTCCTGTCTCAGCCTCCAGTATTTATGCTGCAATAGTTTATGTGTCAGGGGGCTAGGGTCAGTCTGTTATGTCTGGAGTATTTCTCCTGTCTTATCCGGTGTCCTGTGTGAATTTAAGTATGCTCTCTCTAATTCTCTCCCTCTCCCTCTCCCTCCCCTCCCGGAGGACCTGAGCCCTGGGACCATGTCTCAGGACTACCTGGCCTGATGACTACTTGCTGTCCCCAGTCCATCTGGTCGTGCTGCTGCTCCAGTTTCAACTGTTCTGCCTGCGGCTATGGCACCCTGACCTGTTCACCGGACGTGCTACATTGTCCCGGACCTGCTGTTTTTAACTCTCTCTCTCTCAACCTCACCTGCTGTCTCTAACTCTGAATGCTTGGCTATGAAAAGCCAACTGACATTTACTGCTGAGGTGCTGACCTGTTGCACCCTCTACAACCACTGTGATTATTATTATTATTATTTGACCCTGCTGGTCATCTATGAACGTTTGAGCATCTTGTCCATGTACTGTTACAATCTCCACCCGGCAAAGCCAGAAGAGGACTGGCCACCCCTCAGAGCCTGGTTCCTCTCTTCCTAGGTTCCTGCCTTTCTGGCGAGTATTTCCTAGCCACCGTGCTTCTATATCTGCATTGCTTGCTGCTTGGGGTTTTAGGCTGGGTTTCTGTATAGCAATTTGTGGCATCGGCTGATGTAAAAAGGGCTTTATAAATACATTTTATTGATTGATTGCAGCATGAACTGACATGTTGTCCACCCAATCAAAGGATTGGATAACTATTCTAGTACTGAAACCATAAACTACAGCTAGCTAGCACTGCAGTGTATACAATGTGGTGAGTAGTTGACTCACAAAGAGAGAGAAAGACAATAGTTGAACTGTTTTGAACAAATTAATTTGATAGAGCGATTGTCAATTTATTTTCTTTTTACTTTCAGTTTCACTTACTTAGCACGCAAATGCAGCTAGCTAGTTTAGCCTACTCAAACACCCTGCTCAAACAGAGGGATGCTATGTTAGCTAGCTGGCTATGACTCTCCAACACAACACTGGAACACTTCCAAGTCAAGGTAAGCTTTTGGTATTACTAATTTATTACCACTGGGGACTGCCGGTGTCACTGCTTACTGACTGTACACTGTAATGTTACTGCATGATTATAGGGGGTTTACTAATGTGTTAGTTCTATTAGCTATGCTGACTATGACATTACTTTAGCTAATATGGTGACAACAATGTAGGCTGTGTGTTTGGCTTGCAAATGTTTTTTCGCCTGGTCACATGCAGCTGATGTGTTGTGCTAGTCCAAAAGGGAAGGGAAGAGGTGAGAGGAGAGAGCAGAGAGGAGAGAGTGCATAGATGCGATAAGGAATACAACGTGGCTGCTATGAAAGTGAACTGTGTTAATGAGTGATCAGGGGTGTATTCATTCTGCTGATTCTGTTGAAAAACGTTTCTTAAATGGAATCAAACAGAATAAATGGGGATAAACATACCTGAATTTGTCCAATAGAAACTCTCGTTTGCAACTGTTGGACTAATGATTAAACCCTATTTCAGCTAGTTACAGGCAACAGTGTGCAAGGCTGTATTGAATGTCACTGTCTGTCCATGTGTCCCTGTCTGTCACCTTAAATTTGTTTCTCGACCTGTGTGCACCTACAGTACCAGCCAAAAGTTTGGACACACCTACTTATTCAAGGGTTTTTCTTCCTTTTTAATATTTTCTAGATTGTAGAAAAATAGTGAAGACATCAAAACTATGAAATAACACATATGGAGTCATGTAGTAACCAAAAAAGTGTTAAACAAATCAAAATAGATTTTATATTTGAGATTCTTCAAAGTAGCCACCCTTTGCCTTGATGACAGCTTTGCACGCTCTTTGCATTCTCTCAAACAGCTTCAACTGGAATGCTTTTCCAGCAGTCTTGAAAGAGTTCCCACATATGCTGAGCCCTTGTTGGCTGCTTTTCCTTCACTCTGTGGTCCAACTCATCCCAAACCAGCTCAATTGGGTTGAGGTTTGGTAATTGTTGAGGCCAGGTAATATGATGCAGCACTTCATTACTCTCCTTCTTGGTCAAATAGCCCTTACACAGCCTGGACATGTGTTGGGTCATTGTCCTGTTGAAAAACATATGATAGTCCCACTAAGTGCAAACCAGATGGGATGGCATATTGCTGCAGAATACTGTTGTAGCCATGCTGGTTACGTGTGTCTTGAATTCTAAATAAATCACAGACAGTGTCACCAGCAAAGAACCCCCACACCATCCACTTCCTCCTCCATGCTTCACGGTGGGACCCACACATGGAGATGATCCATTCACCTACTCTGCATCTCACAAAGACAAAAATCTCACATTTGGACTCCTCAGACCAAAGGACAGATTTCTTCCGGTCTAATGTCCATTACTCGTGTTTCTTAGCCCAAGCAAGCCTCGTATTATTATTGATGTTCTTTAGTAGTGGTTTCTTTGCAGCAATTCAACCATGAAGGCCTGATTCACACAGTCTCCTCTGAACAGTTGATGTTGAGATGTGCCTGTTACTTTAACTCTGTGAAACATTTATTTGGGCTGCAATTTCTGAGTCTGGTAACTCTAATGAACTCATCCCCTGCAGCAGAGGTAACTCTGGGTCTTTCTTTCCTGTGGCGGTCCTCGTGAGAGTCAGTTTCATCATAGTGTTTGATGGGTTTTGTGACTGCACTTGAAGAAACTTTCAATGTTCTTGAAATTTTCCGCATTGACTGACCTTCATGTTTTAAAGTAATGATAGACTGTAATTTCTCTTTGCTTATTTGAGCTGTTCTTGCCATAATATGGACTTGGTATTTTACCAAATAGGGCTATCTTCTGTATACCACCCCTACCTTGTCACAACACAACTGATTGGCTCAAACGCATTAAGAAGGAAAGAAATTCCACATATTAACTTTTAACAAGGCACACCTGTTAATTGAAATGCATTCCAGGTGACTACCGCATGAAGCTGGTTGAGAGAATGCCAAGAGCGTGCAAAGCTGTCGTCAAGGCAAAGGGTGGCTACTTTTCCGAATCTCAAAAATAAAATATATTTTCATTTGTTTAACACTTTTTTGGTTACTACATCATTCAATATGTGTTGTTTCATATTTTTGATGTCTTCACTATTTTTCTTCAACGTAGAAAATAGTAAAAATAAAGAAACACCCTGGAATGAGTTTGTGTGTCCAAACTTTTGATTGGTACTGTATATTTAGCTATAACAAACAAGAAAAAACATGTATCATCTGCTATAACAATACAGTGACTCAAAAACAACCTTCAAATGGCTACATCTTAGCTAGCTAGCTAGTCAATTGATAGGCACACTGTGGCTAACAGTAGTTTGTTTACTAGCATAAAAATGTGTGTATAAATAGCTGTACAATGATGAAAATATGACTAAAACATTGATAACTTTTTCAGGAAACATAAGGAAATAAATACTGTGCTCACAGTTCTTGCATTCACGCACATTGAAGGATATAACAGTTAGAATAATAATAATAGAAAACCGGAGATTCTCTGCACAGACACAGTTCGGGAGCTGAACTTGGGAGTTAGGCTAATTAACACTGCAAGCTCATGCTCTGTGAAGTCATCTGTCACTCTTAAAGGGACAGGCTTTATTAAAGGTCAATTAAACCGAAATGAATATAGAACTGTCTATTCCAATCAACAAAAATGCTGTAGTTAATGATGTTGTGTTGTACTGGAACAAACTATAATTTAATGGGTTAAGAAAAAAAGTCCAATAGGAAAAAAGTACTCCAATAGGATTTTGATAAAGGTGAGACAAAATCCTACATAATTGTGAGAATCCTATGGGATTCTATTGGAAAAATCAATAATCCTATGGGAATATTTTTTGCCAGGGACATACCTATCCAGGTCAATACATTACTTTCACCATAATTCAAGATATGCAGCAAAATATTGGTAAATTATTGCAATAAATTCTAGTTTAATTCAGGGGTCAGGGTTTAGGTAGAAGGTATCTTGGTTTGCAGTTCCAGGGTTCAAACTTTGGTAGATGGTGTCTTGGTTTGCAGTTTCAGGATTCAGGCTTTGGTAGATGTTGTCTTGATTTGCAGTTTCAGGATTCATGCTTTGGTAGATGTCTTGGTTTGCCATGCTGGGTTTCAGATTTTCATAGGTTTCCTAAAAATCTATGGAAATAACGGGCTGTAAAATAAAGGGTTACAAAGAAAACAACATTTTATGAAGTATTTTAATGGTTTCTCTATTCTATTCTCACCCCTTCAGTTTTTCCTGTGTATGTGTTTTATTTGCTAGACTTCTGTCTGCTGGGAGAGACCTACCCTGTAGAAGTGAGTGTGTGCTCGTAAGCATGCACATATGTATGTGTGTTTCCATGTGTAAATACCTTGCTCCTTGTTACATTTCCATCTGTAGACTATTAGCAGGCTGACTACTAGCAGCAACACAGCCAGACTCACAGTCACCAGTGAGATACTTAAAACTGAGTTACCTGAAACTGAACACGAGAACACAAACCAGTTAGCACAATCAAATAGAATGCACAAATGTGAATGAACCTTGATCGGTTTCAAAGTAACTTTTACCATTCCTAGAAAATATTTAGCATTGAAATACTCTCATGTACAAACCTCTTTCCACAGTGAGCCTAATTTGAATCAGTTTATCTAATCATGATCATGATTCATGAATCATGATTCCACTCCACACAATTATGTCCCAGCATCCTCTAGGTTCAGGTTATCAATGGTCATAGTGAAGACTCTTCTCTCTGTGTCGTCATATAGTGCATATCTCCCTTTATAAGTCCATACTGGACTTTAATGAGAATTTAAATTCCGTAATCTCCTTTAAAGAGGTACTTTGGGAATGCCTCAGAGTCCTGTTCACAAGTACAGTTGATGTGAGTGTTTCCTCCCTCCATACCTCTCCATGTGATGAACCCTGACCCCACTGACCCCAGCTACACAAGGAACACACAGAAACACATAAGGTCCCAATCAGATTATCAGTAATGTAACTTTGTCTCCAACGACATCCTCCAAACCATGGTGGTATGACAGAGGGACTTTCTTAACAGACATTTTCTGCACTTCAGGGTGTCACACTGAAACAAGCAGGGTCAGACACATTTTTTTAATGAAATATATACAGTATATATTATATATACAGTATATATTAAATATGTAATAAATATATATAGATTTTTTTTACTGCAACGCCAACCACAGGAGCATTTAGGAGCCCGCTCTCAACGAGTGTAGACAGCCTGCTGCTGCAGGCTGTTTTTAAGCATTCTTATACAGTCGTATGAAAAAGTTTGGGCACCCCTCTGAGGCTGCATAATAATTTACTCTGTCGTCACAGAAAATGATCACAGTGGCATGCCATTCATTTTCTAATAAAAGCTGAGTACTGGGGTATTGTCCAGACAAAGATGTTTAGTGTAGCAATATTAAGTTGTATGAAATTAAATCAGATGTGAAAAATAGGATATGCAAAAATGTGGGCACCCTTGTCATTTTGTTGATTTGAATACCTGTAACTACTTAGCACTGATTAATTGGAACACACAATTGGTTTGGTGAGCTCATTAAGCCTTGAACTTCATAGACAAGTGCATCCAATCATGAGAAAAGGTATTTAAGGTGGCCAATTGCAAGTTGTTGTTCTCTTTGACTCTCCTCTGAAGAGTGGCAACATCGGGGGCTCAAAACAACTCTCAAATGACCTGAAAACAAAGATTGTTCAACATTATGGTTTAGAGGAAGGCTACAAAAAGCTATCGCAGAGATTTAAGCTGTCAGTGTCCACTGTGAGGAACATAGTGAGGAAATGGAAGACCACAGGCACAGTTCTTGTTAAGGCCAGAAGTGGCAGGCCAAGTAAAATATCGGAGAGGCAAAGGCAAAGGATGGTGAGAACGGTCAAAAACAGCCCACCTCCAAAGACCTACAACATCATCTTGCTGCAGATGGTGTCACTGCATCGTTCAACAATTCAGCGCACTTTGCACAAGGAGAAGCTGTTTGGGAGAGTGATGCAGAAGAAGCCTTTTCTGCACATGCCACAAACAGAGTCGCTTGAGGTATGCAAACGCACATTTGGACAAGCCAGCTTCATTTTGGAATAAGGTGCTGTGGACTGATGAAACAAAGATTGAGTTATTTGGTCATAACAAGGGACGTTATGCATGGCGGCAAAAGAACACAGTGTTCCAAGAAAAACACTTGCTACCCACAGTAACATTTGGTGGGGGTTCCATCATGCTGTGGGGCTGTGTGGCCAGTGCCGGTACTGGGAATCTTGTTAAAGTTGAGGGTCGCATGGATTCCACTCAATATCAGCAGATTCTTGGGAATAATGTTGAAGAATCAGTCACAAAGTTGAAGTTACGCTGGCGCTGGATGTTTCAACAAGACAACGACCCAAAACACTGCTCAAAATCTACCCGGGCATTTATGCAGAGGAACAAGTACAATGTTCTGGAATGGCCATCCCAGTCCCCAGACCTGAATATCATTGAGAATCTGTGGGATGATTTGAAGCGGGCTGTCCATGCTCGGCAACCATCAAACCTAACTGAACTGGAGATGTTTTGTAAGGAGGAATGTTCCGAAATACCTTCATCCAGAATCCAGACACTCATTAGAGGCTATGGGAAGCATCTTGAGGCTGTTATTTTAGCAAAAGGAGGCTCTACTAAATATTGATGTGATTTTTCTATTGGGGTGCCCAAATCTATGCACCTGTCTAATTTTGTTTTGATGCATATTGCACATTTTCTGTTAATCCAATAAACCTAATTTCACTACTGAAATATTACTGTGTCCATCAGTTATTTGATAGATCAAAATGAAATTGCTGATCCAAACACCCAATTATTTATAAATGGAAATCATGGAAATTGTCAGGGGTGCCCAAACTTTTTCATACGACTGTATTGGTACGGTCAACTGCAAGGCTCAGGCTGCATAAGGCTTCCACTGCTACTCTATCAAACTGGACCAGAGCTGCTCATTTTGGACTCTATCCAACTCAATCTGTAATATTTATTTATTTATTTAACAACTCCCCCCTTTTGTTGAACATGTCAGTTTGTGTTGATGTTTTTTGTTGTTGTCAAATCCGTAAAAAAATAAATTTACAAAAAAATACACAAAGAAAAAGAGAACTTACCTTTGACTACCTCCAGTCTGATTTCTGTATCGATGTCTGTCAAGGTTCTCCTCACTGTGCACCAGTATGCCCCAGCGTCTTCTAGGGTCAGGTTGGTGACATTTAAAGTGAATAATCTTCTCTTTGTGTCACCATACAGAGAGAACCTGCTTTTCTCAGTGTGGCGAACACCACATTGAGTTTTAACTACAATATCAGAGTAGTTCTAGTAGTTATCGTACCCACGGCCATAGTAGCACCTGATCTCTGCCTCTCCTCCCTCGTATCCAGATGCAAAGATCCCATCCATAATAGACACACTCCCCACAGCAGCTGGAGAGAGATCACAAGTTCACATCAGACACACAACTGCCCTTTAGTTACTAGCTGGTTCAGCACAAAGAACAATAAGTGAAAAGCAACAGCAAATCTAATGTGTTTAGCAACTGACAGTGTCCATTCAGTGTTCTTCAAATAAGCTTTACTGTATGCTCTGTAGATATGATGATGAACTCACCAGAGAGGAGGCTAAGGAGCACACTTTGAAGACTTTTCATGATGAACTGCTGCCCTCAGTTTGCCTAAAATGACTTTAAGCTGCTGTCTCCTGTATCTCACCAGTTAGGGTTAAGGTACTCTTACTTCTTCTTAGTTAGAGTAGGTTTCAAGAAATAAAATCCTATTTTGAAAAATGGCACGTTTGAAGTCTATTTGGAATTGACTTCATTTAAATGGAATTGACCCTAACTCATGATTAGATCTATATGGTCCCAAGTAGACTAACCTATCCTATATACTTTAATAAAGTATAGTATGCTTATTCTGGCATTGTACAATAGGCTATAATAAGTTGCATTAGGCCAAGTGAAAAGGCAAAGATTATAGGCTTATTTGTCAAATGTGAAAAAAAATCCACTGTGCTTGAACTGGACATGGGATGCGAAGCGCGAGTCCTTCAGAAACCATATTCTAACCAACTGGGCGCAATTGCCGAGAACGGAACTGATGGAGACTACGTACATGTTTTATTGGAGACTTGAAAAGACCAATTGGATGAGAATAGCCTATGGTTTACGTCGTGAGAATGGTGTGATACTTTGCGGCACACGGAATTAAGCACCGCGGGGTGATTCCCCACCTCTGTGAGTCTCCATCACTATATGTTCTCAGTTTGTCTCGTATTCGTCCTCCAGGCAGAGTGCGTACAACCCTCATCGAAGCAGACCCAGCCGCGCATGGCCGCCAATCTGTTCCGTTTATGGGGCACAGCATCCTTTCAGGCAGCCTACACCGTAGAATACATTCAGACAACGCAGTCCTTTAGGCTACAGGATTTCAAATATTTTTTTACTTGATAGCCTTTCAAGGAAATATTATATTTTTCTTTATTTACGTTTTCCTTGCCAACTGGATAAAAATAGGCTATATATTATTTATTGAAACCCCTTTATGGCCAGTATTTATAAATATCAATGGAATAATACTTCTGCTGTGCAGTCCTGCGCTTCATCGGATACCTGGCTGGTTTTACAGGGCGTGGTGTTCATGTAAGTATTTCATTTATCTCAATGTGGATTTATAGCATTTGTATATAAAAAGTGTTTATCAATATGTGGCAGGTTTTCTTTGGGGTATATGGCAGTTCGTCCTGATTCACATTGCGGTCGGTGCGGTACGTCATGTAACGCAATTAATCCGTGAACGGCAGATGGAATAGGACTTTATGTTATTGAGCAATGGCATAATATTTGGCATGTTATTCACAATTGTATCTCTGAATAGCAACGGAGATGAGGTAATGTTTCATAAATAAATAAACAGGGAGAGGCCCTCGCAGCGTTTGACCCGTAATTGGTGAGCGTCACTGTCACCGAGAACCTGCTTGGACCAGCAGGCAATCTAATGTAATGGCATTCGATTGGCTATGTCAGTCTTGCTAAGTCAAATGTAAAATTTAAATAAATAGCAAATAACACCATTGTGATTTTATTTCCGATTATGATTATTACTATTAAATAATAATTATATTAATAACCTCGGTATACAGTGCATTCGGAAAGTATTCAGACCCCTTGACTTTTTCCACATTTTGTTACTTTACAGCCTTATTCAAATATGGGTTAAAGAAAATCCTCAAATCTACACACAATACCCCATAATGAGAAAGTGAAAACAATTTTTTATAAATGTATAAAAAATATTTAAAAAACAGAAATACTTTGTTCCATAAGTATTCAGACCCTTTGCTATGAGCCTCAAAATTGCGCTTAGGTGCATCCTGTTTCTACAACTTGATTGGACATGATTTGGAAAGGCACACGTGTGTCTATATGAGGTCCCACAGTTGACAGTGCCTGTCAGATCAAAAACTAAGCCATGAGGTCGAAGGAATTGTCCGTAGAGCTCTAAGACAGGATTGTGTTGAGGCATAGATCTGTGGAAGGGTACCAAAACGTTCCTGCAGCATTGAAGGTCCCTAAGAACACAGTGGCCTCCATCATTCTTAAATGGAAGAAGTTTGGATCCACCAAGACTCTTCCTAGAGCTGGCCGCCCGGCCAAACTGAGCAATCGAGGGAGAAGGGCCTTGGTCAGGGAGGTGACCAAGAACCCGATGGTCACTCTGACAGAGCTCCAGAGTTCCTCTGTGGAGATGGGAGAACCTTCCAGAAGGACAACCATCTCTGCAGCACTCCACCAATCAGGCCTTTATGGTAGAATGGCCAGATGGAAGCTACTCCTCAGTAAAAGGCACATGACAGCCCGCTTGGAGTTTGCCAAAAGGCACCTAAAGGGAAATAAGATTCTCTGGTCTGATGAAACCAAGATTAAACCCTTTGGCCTGAATGCCAAGCATCACGTCTGGAGGATCCCAGGCACCGCTCATCACCTGGCCAATACCATCCCTACGGTGAAGCATGGTGGTGGCAGTATCATGCTGTGGGAATGTTTTTCAGTGGCAGGGACTGGGAGACTAGTCAGCATCGAGGAAAAGATGAACAGAGCAAAGTACTGAGGTATCCTTGATGAAAACCTGCCCCAAAGCGCTCAGGACCTCAGATTGGGGGCAAAGGTTCACCTTCCAACAGGACAATGACTCTAAGCACACAGCCAAGACAACGCAGGAGTGGCTTCGGCACAAGTCTCTGAATGTCCTTGAGTGGCCCAGGCAGAGCTCAGACTTGAACGCGATCAAACATCTCTGGAGAGACCTGAAAATAGCTGTGCAGCAACGCTCCCCATCCAACCTAACAGAGCTCGAGAGGATCTGCAGAGAAGAACTGGAGAAACTCCCCAAATACAGGTGTGCCAAGCTTGTAGCGTCATACCCAAGGAGACTCGAGGCTGTAATCGCTGCCAAAGGTACAAAGGTACTTTTTTATTTCAGTTTCTTCTTCTTCTTATTATTTTTTAAACATTTCTAAACCTGTTTTTGATTTGCCATTATGGGGTATTGTGTGTAGATTAATGAGGAAAACAAACAATTTAATATATTTTAGAATAAGGCTGTAACGTAACAAAATGTGCAAAAAGTGAAGGTGTCTGAATACTTTCCGAATGCACTGTATTTTCATAATATTTGGGTTTTTCACAGTGCAAAATCCATAGCTGGTAGGCTTATTGTTGGTTGGGAAAATGTACTGCCTGTTATATTTGAACTCTGACCTGATGACCATGCACAAGAAAATGTAGCTCATGGGTTTGTCCATGATGTCAGCAATACCCGCCTTCCCAACTTGAACAGTGTATGTTGTTGAAATGGTCAGCCCTTATGCATTTCCCAAACCAGGGCCCTGTTCGACTACTTTAAAAATGTAACCTTTCTTTGTCCCTTCCTTGGAACATTTACTGATCTGACCTGATTGGATCTGTGATAGATATAAAGTGGAACAAATATTTTCTCCTATCCAGTTGTGTTGGATCAGTGCTTAGCCAATTGGATTTATTAGGATCCCCATTAGCCGACGCCAATGGTGACAGCTAGTCTTACTGAGGTCCGACATATAACGAAAAAGACATTACAGACAAAAGACTTTACAATTTACATACATTTAAACACATTAACATGTAATGTGTGTGCATCAATCAGTTACACATACATGTCAGTACATACACACAACAAGTAGGCCTACTCTAAAGAAGAGAAGAAGGAAGGATGAATGTTTTTAGTCTACTGGTGGACCAGTTACTCTAAATCTTCCATATCTTTTCTTCATAGGCTAAACACTACAGGTGACACAGTTCAGGAGGTGGTGTACTGGAGAGACGCGTGTGCCGGTGAGACGCCACCAAAAATGTACAGAACAGAAATCAAGACTGTTTACTAAGGAGATCTCTACAATAATATTTAGCCAAAACCCAGATATAGAGAGAGTGTGAACTTGACTAAAGCCCAAAAAATGACTCACTTGCAAGCGGGCCTGAGCTCCGAGACCACAGAGAAAGCTCGTCAGGAGCTCAACGAGAACCCTGACACCCTCCATGCGGACATCCAGCAGGTGCGCGACATGATCGTGACGCGGCCCGACATTGGCTTTCTGCGCACGGATGACGACTTCATCCTGAGGTTTCTGCGGGCGCGCAAGTTCAACCAGGCAGAGACCTTCCGGCTCCTGGCCCAGTATTTTCAATTCCGCCAGCAGAACCTGGACATGTTCCAGAGCTTCAAGGTTGACGACCCGGGAATCAAGAGGGCTCTGATGGACGGCTTCCCAGGTGTCCTGGAGACCCCGGATCAGCATGGCAGGAAGATACTCATCCTATTTGCTTCCAACTGGGACCAGGGAAGGTGAGTGCATAGATATTTTAGTAGGCACATTTGTCTCACTGAAATGGCTTCTTTGTGGTAATTGTTTCATTAATCAAGTAAACAATTGTACTGTAGCTACTGATCGATACTGATTTGATAGAATACTTAAAACATTTAAATTTGAAACTAAACAGCGAAACAACAACCACTCTCTTGCCCAAAGACTTTACTCCGGCCCTTTTCTGGCCCACTCAATGGTCAGACCCAGCAGACCCGGGACAGAAATAATTGAATTATTGTAATAGTCTTGATACAGAACAGTGCTGGATTGTCCTGGATTGAACTATTGTAATAGTCTTGATACAGAACAGTGCTGGATTGTTCTGCATTGTATCCCAATCTGATGTATCTTTCTCTCTCTGTGAAGGAGCTCTTTCACAGACATCCTCCGAGCAATCCTCCTCTCCCTGGAGGTTCTCATAGAGAACCAAGAACTCCAGATCAACGGCTTCATCTTGATCATCGACTGGAGTAACTTCTCCTTCAAGCAGGCATCCAAGCTCACGCCCAACATTCTCAAACTGGCAATCGAAGGCCTGCAGGTAGGCGTGACCAGGGTTGTGTTCAGTATACATTAAACAGAACAAAACGGTCTGAAACAGAGTGAGGCGCTACAGTATCTGAACATGTCCAATAAGAAATGCTACATTTCATGTTGCTATGGCGTGCCCTAATGATCACCACCCAGCACTGACTGGGTTGAATCGATCCAAAGCAGATAAATGTAGCTAAGTAATCAGCATTAAGGTGAATTAGATCATGGTTGCATTGTGCAGTTGGATTGTACTCTCTTACCTCTATAATTGGTTAGCTGTAGAGAGAAAATGTGGAAAGTGATGGGTATCATCAGCACCTATTGTCCTGATCATATAAGTGCCTGTTCTGAATGTTGAAATGAAGATGGATTTTATGGTTTAATGTGTCTCTATGCTCTGGTCTGAATATTCAACCCAAGTCTATTCCACTGGATTTTTGGACAATTGCAATTTGACACATGCAATATGTGGAGCCATCACACCACATATGGCCGATTCTACAGTTAACGTTTTTATTGCATAATTTCAGGGTCCTTCTTTATCAGTTCTAAGGACAGATATAAATAGACAGTATTCTGCCTTGCAGTGCATATGACTACCAGTAAATAAAGATTACTCGACAATATGACGATAGTAGGCCTACATAAAGATGGGATGTCCTGTTGCTAAGTAACAAGGTAAAGCACAGTGGTTAGTGTATGCCCTGATCTCAAATGCTATGCTACTCAGACACTGAGTGATGTGGACACATTATATGGGCCGATCAGCAAGCAGACAGTGGAGATATCAGGGAATATGCTTTTTTGTCTGAATTTCATTACAAAATTGTGTTGTGTAATAGAAACACCAAATGCTTATGGCTTATGAGGGAATTATTTAGCAATGGCAATAAGTCAGAGACTGTACAATCAACTGGGTAGTAGTTTACCTCTTTGCATAAAACTATACTGAACAAAAGTATAAACAACATGCAACAATTTCTAAGATTTCACTGAGTTACAGTTCATATAAGGAAATCAGCCAATTGAAATAAGTTCTATATGGATTTCACATGACTGGGAATACAGATATGCATGTTAGTCACAGATCCTTGCGACATGGGGCTGTGCATTATCATGCTGAAACATGAGGTGATGGCGGAAGATGAATGGCACGACAATGGGCCTCAGGATCTCATCGCGGTATCTCTGTGTATTCAAATTGCCATCGATAAAATACAATTGTGTTCGTTGTCCATAGCTTATGCCTGCCCATACCATAACCCCATTGCCACCATGGGGAACTCTGTTAACAACGTTGACATCAGCAACCGCTCGCCAACACGACTGTACTGATCACGATGGGAGACAGAGAACTGGTTTCAAGCGCAGGGCGCAGCAGGCGTTTATTTGTAAAGGACCACAGGAGGAGGCAGGTAGCTGGGACCAGGGGCAGTCAGAAGGTTATACACAGGGGGTCCGTAAAGGCAACAGTACAGGCAGGGAAAAGGCTAGTAACGTAGTCCGGGAGATCAGGCAATAGGTTGATAACAGGAAATCCAATAGGCTAAAGTACAGGCAGGGAATAGGCAAAAGGCGTCGTTAGTGAGGCAGGCAAAAACTATCATACACGTGAGGATTAAATTACGGGGAAAAACAGAGCTCCGAATGGAAGTGTGTCACAAAACAAACAATACCTCACAATGACGGGGTGCAAAGAACTGAACTAAATAGTGTGTGATACTGACATACAGGTGTGTGAACAGGTGATCAGAATTCAGGTGATTGGGATCTGGAGAGTGAGATGCGTTCAGGGGATCTACGTGTTTGAGAGTGTAAGTTGGAAGCAGACATTACAACGACACAATACACGCTACGCTGTCTGTCATCTGCCCGGTACAGTTGAAACCGGGATTCATCCGTGAAGAGCACACCTCTCCAGCATGTCAGTGGCCATCAAAGGCGAGCATTTGCCCACTGAAGTCAGTGACGACGCCGTACTGCAGTCAGGTCAAGACCCTGGTGAGTAAGAAAAGCACGCAGATGAGCTTCCCTGAGACGGTTTCTGACAGTTTGTTCAGAAATGTTTATGTTGTGCAAACCCACAATTTCATCAGCTGTCCGGATGTCTGGTCTCAGACAATCCTGCAGGTGAAGAAACTGGATGTGGAGTTCCTGGGCTGGCGTAGTTACACATGGTCTGCGGTTGTTAGGCCGGTTGGACGTACTGCCAAATTCTCTAAAACCATGTTGAAGCAGCTTAAATCAAATTAAATACAATTTTTTTGTCACATACACATGGTTAGCACATGTTATTGCGAGTGCAGCGAAATGCTTGTGCTTCTAGTTCCGATGGTGCAGTAATATCTAACAAGTAATCTAACACATTCACAACAACTACCTTATACACACAAATTTAAGTAAAGGGATGGAATAAGAATATATACATATAAATATATGGATGAGCGATGACCGAGCGGCATAGGCAAGACGCAATAGATGGTATAAAATACAGTATATACACGAGATGAGTAATGCAAGATATGTAAACATTATTCAAGTGGCATTTATTAAAGTGGCCAATGATTTCAAGTCTGTATGTAGGCAGCAGCCTCTCTGTGTTAGTGATAGCTGTTTAACAGTCTGATGGCCTTGAGATAGAGGCTGTTTTTCAGTCTCTCGGTCCCAGCTTTGATGCACCTGCACTGACCTCGCCTTCCGGATGGTAGCGGGGTGAACAGGCAGTGGCTTGGGTGGTTGTTGTCCTTGATGATCTTTTTGGCCTTCCTGTGCTGTAGGTGTCCTGGAGGGCAGGTACTTTGCGCCCGGTGATGCATTGTGCAGATCACACCACCCTCTGGAGAGCCTTGCGGTTGTGGGTGGTGCAATTGCCGTGCCAGGTGATGATACAGCCCGACAGGATGCTCTCAATTGTACATCTGTAAAAGTTTGTGAGGGTTTTAGGTGACAAGGCAAGTTTCTTCAGCCTCCTGAGGTTGAAGAGGCACTGTTGCGCCTTCTTCACCACACCATCTGTGTGGGTGGACCATTTCAGTTTGTCCGTGATGTGTACACCAAGGGAACTTAACACTTTCCACCTTCTCCACTGCTGTCCCGTTGATGTGGACGGGGGGGTGCTCCCTCTGCTGTTTCCTGAAGTCCACGATCATCAACTTTGTTGATGTTGAGTGAGAGGTTGTTTTCCTGACACCACACTCCGAGTGCCCTCACCTCCTCCCTGTAGGTTGTCTTGTCGTTGTTGGTAATCAAGCCCACTACTGTTGTGTCGTATGCAAACTTAATGATTGAGTTGGCGTGCATGGCCACGCAGTCATGGGTGAAGAAGGAGTACAGGAGGGGTCTGAGCACGCACCCTTGTGGGGCCCCAGTGTTGAGGATCAGCGAAGTGGAGATGTTGTTTCCTACCTTCATCACCTGGGGGTGGCCTGTCAGGAAGTCCAGGACCCAGTTGCACAGAGACCCAGGGCCTCAAGCTTAACGTTGAGCTTGGAGGGTACTATGGTGTTGAATGCTGAGCTGTAGTCAATGAACAGCATTCTTTCATAGGTATTCCTCTTGTCCAGATGGGATAGAGCAGTGTGCAGTGTGATGGCGATTGCATCATCTGTGGACGTACTGGGGCGGTATGCAAATTGAAGTGGGTCTAGGGTGGCAGGTAAGGTGGAGGTGATATGTTCCTTGACTAGTCTCTCAAAGCACTTCATGATGACAGAAGTGAGTTCTACGGGGCGATAGTCATTTAGTTGAGTTACCTTTGCCTTCTTGGGTACAGGAGCAATGGTGGCCACCTTGAAGCATGTGGGGACAGCAGACTGGGATAGGGAGAGTTTGAATATGTCCGTAAACACACCAGCCAACTGGTCTGCGCATGCTCTGATGATGCAGATAGGGATGCCGTCTGAGCCGGCAGCCCTGCGAGGGTTAACACGTTTAAATGTCTTACTCACGTCGGCCACGGAGAAGGAGAGGGAGGGCCTGCAGTCCTTGGTAGCGGGTCGCATCAGTGGCACTGTATTATCCACAAGCGGGAAAATAAAGTGTTTCGTTTGTCTGGAAGCAAGACGTCGGTGTCCGTGACGTGGCTGGTTTTCTTTTTGTAATTCGTGATTGCCTGTAGACCCTGCCACATACATCTCGTGTCTGAGCCATTGAGTTGCGAATCCACTTTGTCCTTATACCGGCATTTCGCTTGTTTGATTGCCTTGCGGAGGGAATAACTACACTGTTTGTATTCAGCCATATTCCCAGTCATCTTTCCATGGTTAAATGCGGTGGTTCGCGCTTTCGGTTTTGTGCGAATGCCACCATCTATCCACGCTTTCTGGATAGGGTAGATTTTAATAGTTACAGTGGGTACAACATCTCCAATGCACTTCCTTATAAACTCACTCACCGAATTAGCGTATAAATCGATATTATTTTCTGAGGCTGCCTGGAACATTTCCCAGTCCACGTGATTCCGATTAGTCAGACCACCGTTGAATAGTTCTCGTCACGGGTACATCCTGTTTGAGTTTATGCCTATAGGACGGGAGGAGCAAAATGGAGTCGTGGTCAGTTTTGCCAAAGGGAGGTAGAGAAATTAACTTAAATTCTCTGCCAACAGCTCTGATGGACATTCTTGCCGTCAGCATGCTAATTGCATGCTCCCTAACAGGGATGTAAACACATTTGTGCACAAAATTTGAGAGAAATAAGCTTTTTCTGCATATGGAAAATGTATGGGATCTTTTATTTCAGCTCATGAAACATGGGACCAACATTTTGCATTTATATTTTTGTTCAGTGCATATAAACTCAGCAAAAAAAGAAATGTTATTTTTTCAGGACCCTGTCTTTCAAAGATAATTCGTAAAAATCCAAATAACTTCACAGATCTTCATTGTAAAGGGTTTAAACACTGTTTCCCATGCTTGTTCAATGAACCATAAACAATTAATGAACATGCACCCGTGGAACGGTCAGTAAGACACTAACAGCTTACAGACGGCAGGCAATTAAGGTCACAGTTATGAAAACTTAGGACACCAAAGAGGCCTTTCTACTGACTCTGAAAAACCCCCAAAGAAATATCCCCAGGGTCCCTGCACATCTGTGTGAATGTGCCTTAAGCATGATGCAAGTGGGCATGAGGACTGCAGATGTGTCCAGGGCAATAAATTGCAATGTCCATACTGTGAGACACCTAAGACAGCGCTACAGGGAGACAGGACAGACAGCTGATCGTCCTCGCAGTGGCAGACCATGTGTAACAACACCTGCACAGGATCGGTACATCCAAACATCACACCTGCGGGACAGGTACAGGATGGCAACAACAACTGCCCGAGTTACACCAGGAACGCACAATCCCTCCATCAGTGCTCAGACTGTCCGCAATAGGCTGAGAGAGGCTGGACTGAGGGCTTGTAGGCCTGTTGTAAGGCAGGTCCTCACCAGACATCACTGGCAACAACGTCACCTATGGGCACAACCCACCATCGCTGGACCAGACAGGACTGGCAAAAGGTGCTCTTCACTGACGAGTCGCGGTTTTGTCTCACCAGGGGTGATGGTCGGATTCGCGTTTATCATCGAAGGAATGAGCGTTACACCGAGGCCTGTACTCTGGAGCGGGATCGATTTGGAGGTGGAGGGTCCGTCATGGTCTGGGGCGGTGTGTCACAGCATCATCGGACTGAGTTTGTAGAACTTGCAGGTGCCTTGGTGGAAGAGTGGGATAACATCTCACAGCAAGAATTGGCAAATCTGGTGCAGTCCATGAGGAGGAGATGCACTGCAGTACTTAATGCAGCTGGTGGCCACACCAGATACTGACTGTTACTTTTGATTTTGAACCCCCTTTGTTCAGGGACACATTATTCAATTTCTGTTAGTCACATGTCTGTGGAACTTGTTCAGTTTATGTCTCAGTTGTTGAATCTTGTTATGTTCATACAAATATTTACACATGTTAAGTTTGCTGAAAATAAACGCAGTTGACAGTGAGAGGACGTTTCATTTTTGCTGAGTTTCTGTTTTAAAAAAAAAACGCTTTCACAAAATGAAATCTTGCGAGACTCATAATCTGCTGAATGATTCAGCCTTTGTCTTAATAACTGACCCATAAGCCTTGTATTTACATGGTTTTGTCATGGGGATTGCATTGTTGATGCTACACCGCAATCGTTAAAGGTGTCGATTACAAGGGTGGAAGGGGCATCCCCAAGCAATGCACTGTAGCAGTATTGCACACTGTAGATGGCCAGCAGAGTTTTAAACAGCAACGGAAATCCTCCTAATCAGTATCTTGGAAGCTCTGTCATGATCTTGCGCTGCTCCCCTTTGTCCCTTTTGCTGCAGGGTACTGTACTGTTCTGTCCAAACACCTCTTCAATAAAATAATGAATACCATTTAATTTAGCTATAACGATAGAGAAGGACAGAGGAACTGGCTTAGCCTACCATTTTACCATATTATTTCATATTAAGATTTTAACTTTTTTTAAATTATTATGCTATGGTATTTCAAGTCTCTATTGTAACTAAAATAATAGAGTTCAAAGCAAGTAGAGTTAATGAAACAACCTATGAAATCATACTTTACTTGAGTATAACTCAACCTATATTCCCCTCCCTACTTCACTACAGGACAGCTTCCCTGCTCGCTTCGGTGGGATCCATTTTGTGAACCAGCCCTGGTATATCCACGCCATGTACACCATCATCAAGCCTTTCCTCAAGGACAAGACTAGGAAAAGGGTAATTGTCTTTTTCACTACTTCAGTTACATTCTCTGTGCCCCACCATTTTCTCTCCACCCCTTTGTAACTGTTGCAGTCATATTGAGTGGTTAAGCTCAGGGCTGGTAGAGGTGGAACACTACTGAGCTGACAAAGCCAGATAGAGAGATGTCATTAAATATCTTTGCTAGTTGAATAAAATGTAAGTTTACACAAAGGGGATATATCATTTAGTCAGCACTTATAGAGCTAAGACGTAGTAGGAGTATTTGAGATTCACATATTTTGGGGTAGTTTCAACCTAATCTTTTCCTCAGGATAGTGCAGGTTAGATTAATGGGAAAACGAAAAGATATTTGTAATACAGCTTCTAGCGTCAAATGTTTGAAGGGGTGTCTGATGACACTGGTTAAAAATAAGAAGTAAGAGAGTTATGAAACGTATTGGCCAGGGCTCCCTTGAATAAATGTGAACACCAGATAAATAAATACATTAAATAAACAAATGTGAATACAAATTTAAATAAATCAGATTTTTAAAAATTCTTCCCAACAGATTTTCCTCCACGGGAACAACCTCAACAGTTTACACCAGCTTATCCTACCCGATTGTCTGCCGTCTGAGTTCGGTGGCACGCTGCCGCCCTATGACATGGGCATCTGGGCACGGACCCTCTTAGGGCCCAACTACAACGACGAGACGGAGTACACACTCACCTACGACGCCCTCCATGTCAAAGGGAGCTATGGTGGCGGAGATAAGGAATGTGCCAACAAACTTATGAAAAGGTGAGCTACAGAAAAGGTTGCAAAATTCCAGGAATTTTTCTGATGGAAAATATCCATCGGAATATATGGGATTTGGGGGGATATAAAAGAATTTGGGTAATATTCCCCTTTTTGCAACACTAGCTATAGTATAGTAATGCAAGAAGTTAACAAAAAGCGAAACAGAAAGTTAGAGAACACAAACGGATCAATCCAGTGTCTCGCTGACATTCTTCTTCATTAGTATCGACCGATTGTTTGAAGTCTGCCAGAGCAATTACGCAGTCCACAGACTTTCAGATAATGACCTCTATGGGGCTGACCACTGACCAGTGGCTAGTGTGAATCCTCAGAAATACCAATTTTAGTCTGAGGTGATCATTAGGCCTGAGTCTTGCCCACTACTGTCCACCAAACAGCTCACTCAGTCAGAGAGCCACTGCAGTTTGACATTCACCCCCCCAGCTAAAAAAAGACATTCCTTTTAGGTTCAGAGCTATTCGAAATTGTACCCTTTTACAAGTTAAAGGTTTATCTATAAGAGACTGAACATGAAAACAGTATACAGTATTGTAGATGGATTCTTTGTCCTCAAGCAAAGGGGAAGGTCAGAGAGAGAGGGAGAGAGCGAGAGAGAGAGCAGTCATTAAAATAGACAAACCTCCTCCACGGTAGCAGGCCGCATGCACTACTCTCTTCCTCTGCAATCAACAGAAAGTCATGTAGGATCAGGTCTCAGGAGAGCAGGCTTCTCGGAATTGATATAATTAAAAAAGCACTTAAGAGACCCTCTCATTGACCCCGGCCAGTGTCTGCTCCAATCCCAGGGATCCCCAGTCTCATTTGTTTGCCACGCTCCCACTAATTAGGAGCCTAACCCAGGGGACAGCATCTGGAGGGGACGGGCCTGGATGGGGGATTGGTGCAGAGAGCATGAACCTCCCTCTCATGATGGATAGGATAGATGAGGACTCCATCTATGTGGCCAAGCTTTAAAGTCAAAATTGACTATATTGTGAAAGTGTATGAGTACAGAAAGTATCTTTGAGGTCTTAGTTAAAGGTTAGAGGTAGGCACATGGTCAGGAGTATGGTTGAGTTTAGGGTTCATTTTCAAATCAGATTTTTTTTGTTGATATCTTGTCGTACTGGTGATAGTGACAACCATCGATAAGGGATACTGGGAACGCTTGTGTGTTATTGGTCATCTGAGATCGTCCTCAGAGCATCCAGTGAAGAAATACCAGCCGTGATTGTTGACATGTCATGAACCTACTGATGGCCATGATCGGATGGCTAAGGCAGATTATAGACAATTGGGTCGATTGTGGGTTTGTTGAATATTCTTAGTGTTTAGTGTTGTATCAGATCAAGGAGGTTGCATTAGCCTTTGATTGCTGCTGTTTCACTTCAGTGTGGAGTAGGGCTGGGCGGTAAACCGTACTTTACTAAACTTCTAAGATAATTCATAAAAATCCAAATAACTTCACAGATCTTCATTGTAAAGGGTTTTAACACTGTTTCCCATGCTTGTTCAGTGAACCATAAACAATTAGTGAACATGCACCTGTGGAACAGTCGGTAAGACACTAACAGCTTACAGACGGTTGGCAATTAAGGTCACAGTTATTAAAACTTAGGACACTAAAGAAGCCTTTCTACTGACTCTGAAAAACACCAAAAGAAAGATGCCCAGGGTCCCTGCTCATCTGCGTGAACGTGCCTTAGGCATGCTGCAAGGAGGCATGAGGACTGCAGATGTGGCCAGGACAATAAATTTCAATGTCCATACTGTGAGACACCTAAGACAGCGCTACAGGAAGACAGGACGGACAGCTGATCATCCTCGCAGTGGCAGACCATGTGCAACAACACCTGCACAGTATCGGTACATCCGAACATCACACCTGCGGGACAGGTACAGGATGGCAACAACAACTGCCCGAGTTACACCAGGAACGCACAATCCCTCCATCAGTGCTCAGACTGTCCGCAATAGGCTGAGAGAGGCTGGACTGAGGGTTTGTAGGCCTGTTGTAAGGCAGGTCCTCACCAGACATCACTGGCAACAACGTTGCCTATGGGCACAAACCCACCATCGCTGGACCAGACAGGACTGGCAAAAAGTGCTCTTCACTGACGAGTCGCGGTTTTGTCTCACCAGAGGTGATGGTCGGATTCGCGTTTATCGTTGAAGGAATGAGCGTTACACCGAGGCCTGTACTCTGGAGCGGGATCGATTTGGAGGTGGAGGGTCCGTCATGATCTGGGGCGGTGTGTCACAGCATCATCGGACTGAGTTTGTTGTCATTGCAGGCAATCTCAACGATGTGCGTTACAGGGAAGACATCCTCCTCCCTCATGTGGTACCCTTCCTGCAGGCTCATCCTGACATGACCCTCCAGCATGACAATGCCACCAGCCATACTGCTCGTTCTGTGCGGGATTTCCTGCAAGACAGGAATGTCAGTGTTCTGCCATGGCCAGCGAAGAACCCGGATCTCAATCCTATTGAGCACGTCTGGGGCCTGTTGGATCGGAGGGTGAGGGCTAGGGCCATTCCCCCCAGAAATGTCCGGGAACTTGCAGGTGCCTTGGTGGAAGAGTGGGGTAACATTTCACAGCAAGAACTGGCAAATCTGGTGCAAAGCTGGTGGCCACACCAGATACTGACTGTTACTTGGTCTGTTACATGTCTGTGGAACTTGTTCAATTTATGTCTCAGTTGTTGAATCTTGTTATGTTCATACAAATATTTACACATGTTAAGTTTGCTGAAAAAAAACGCAGTTGACAGTGAGAGGACGTTTCTTTTTTTGCTGAGTTTATATACCGGTATTGATGCACGGACCGGTTTGGTTTTTACTTGACCTTCTATAACGGTATTTGAATGTTTGGTTTGTTAAATGTGATACGCCATGTGTAACGTCCATTTGCATAGTTCACTCCGCTACTTGAGTCATCCCTCTCCACTCTCTCCATGCCATTTTCAATAGACCTAGTCCCACCCCGTCACTCAAGGAGCGCAGTTGTTGACCATGAGACACGTTCGTTCAGTCTGCATGGTCAATGCAGCACATGCAACAATGTTGATGACAACAATGTTGTTTCCACTTTGATCTTAATATAAATCCACAAGCGTTCTATAATTATAATATTAGTTTGCAAACAGCTAGTTTGTATTTTCTTAGCAAGTTAAGCTAAATAGTGTTAGCCACTAATGCTAATCACTAGTTAGCTGGCTAACTAGCTAATAAAAGTACTGAGTCAGAGCAAACGTAGCTAGCTTATACAGCCCTTATACCAGTGCTGGTGGAGGCCTAAATCAGCATGTTGTTTGTGCAACAGTATCCTCGAAATCAAAGAGGAATAGGAAAAGCATGAATATGTTGGCTACATGAATAAAGATTTAATGTAGCCAAAGATTATAGGGTCCCCTAGGAAACACTGAACATCACTTTGGTTCCTACCCTGTCACAATAACTCATCCATGACATTTTCATTCGTTGTCATGTCAAACAACACTGTATTCAAAGTAGCCCACTATTATTTATATTTTAACTATAGAATTAGAATTTATATTATAGAATTTCCTCTTTTGTTCTCTATTGCTACTCAAGCAAGTGGGATTCTACCAACTTTGCACTACTCTTACATGGAACCCAAACCGGCTGCGCGCGTGCGCCATCTAGCGCCATCGCGCATACATTTATTTTGTCCCCCCACACCAAACGCGATCACGACACGGAGGTTAAAATATCAAAACAAACTCTGAACCAATTATATTAATTTGGAGACAGGTCAAAAAGCATTAAACATTTATGGCAATTTAGCTAGTTAGCTTGCACTTGCTAGCTAATTTATCCTATTTAGCTAGCTTGCTGTTGCTAGCTAATTTGTCCTGGGATATAAACATTGAGTTGTTATTTTACCTGAAATGCACAAGGTCCTCTACTCCGACAATTAAACCACACATAAAACGGTCAACCGAATCGTTTCTAGTCATCTCTCTTCCTTCCAGGCTTTTTCTTCTCTTGACTTTATATTGCGATTGGCAACTTTCATAAATTAGGTGCATTACTGCCACTGACCTCGTTCGTCTTTCAGTCACCCACGTGGGTATAACCAATGAGGATATGGCACGTGGGTACCTGCTTCTATAAACCAATGAGGAGATGGCAGAGGCAGGACTTACAGCGCGATCTGCTTCAGAAATAGAACTGATTTCTATTTTAGCCCTTGGCAACGCAGACGCGCGCAATAATTGAATAACATAGATTTCTGAATTTATTTTGCCATGCTCGCGCACGCGACGCGACGGTGTAGTCAGCCTGTTAGGGCAACATACAGTATATCCATTGTTTTTTCTCTCTCCAAAATTGCTCAAGCTCAATACATTTGGTTGGGGATCATTGTTGGACAGCAATATTCAAACAATGTCTTTGATTTTCAAGCAGATCTAAGTCAGGACTGTGACTAGACCATTCAGGAACACTCAATACCTCTTGGAACGCAATTCTGGAATGAACATTTATTTAATTGTCCCGATGAAAAATAAAACACTATCCCAGGTTAGGTATCCAGAAGACTGAGACAGGGTTTCTTCAGGCTTCGCTTCTGGGCTTTCCTCAGACTTTTTAACCCATAACAGGATGCCTCCACCACAATACTTGAAAATACAGAGGATCAACAACATTGCATTCACTATACATTACTGGCCTGTATGACAAAGTGAAAAGAAGGAAGCCTTTGTTAAAAAATCCACTCCAAATCAACCATTCGGTTTGCCACAAGGCCGTTGAGTAATACTGCAAGACAACATCAATGCAAAAAGTGAAATCTAAGCAAGCCTAAATATCTCATATTGATTGATAATTCACATTATTATTTTTTCTTATCAAGCTAAATTATCTAACATCAGTGGCATGTAATTCAACTCATTTTAACCTAAAAAAGGCTTAATACATGTAATTTATCTAATTTCAAGATATTTTTCCAGATATTTTACCTTAATCATTAATCAAAGTAAAATATTTGGAAAATGTAATTGAAAGAAGGTGTGAAGACATACGCAATAAAGACATTTTAGATTTATTATGAATTAGGAGAATATTATAGAATGTTTCTTTATTTTTGAAAATGTGGAGTAGGTTGTGTAGATCGGTAGGAAAAAATCTAATTTAATCCCTTAGATTTAATTTTAAAGCAGCAAAATGTGTAGACTTTCACTAGGTACTGTATGTAGTATAGAATTACAGTTCCATATACATGATCTGTGAAGCATCTATAGTGAAAAAATATATAAACGCTACACGCAAAAATTTCAACGATTTTACTGAATTACAGTTCATATAAAGAAATGTCAATTTAAATAAATTCATTAGGCCCTAATCTATGGATTTCACATGATTGGGCAGGGGCGCAGCCAGTGGGTGGGCCTGGGAGGGCATAGACCCACCCACTGGGGAGCCAGGCCCAGCCAATGTTTTTCCCCACAAAAGGGCTTTATTACAGAAAGAAATACTCAGTTTTATCAGCTGTCCGTGTGGCTGGTCTCAGATGATCCCGCAGATGAAGAAGCCAGATGTGGTCCTGGGCTGGCGTGGTTACACATGGTCTGCGGTTGTGACGTTGGAGGCGGTTTATGCTAGAGAAATATCATTCAATTCCCTGGCAACAGCTCTGGTGGACATTCCTGCAGTCAGCATGCCAATTAGACGCTCCCTCAACTTGAGACGTCTGTAGCATTGTGTTGTGAGACAAAATTGCACATTTTAGAGTGGCCTTTTATTGTCCCCAGCACAAGGTGCACCTGTGTAATGATCATGCTGTTTAATCAGCTTCTTGATATGTCACACCTGTTAGGTGGATGGATTGTCTTGGCGAAGGAGCAATGCTCACTAACAGGGATATAAACACATTTCTGCACAAAATGAGAGAAATAAGCTTTTTGTGAATGTGGAAAATATCTGAGATCTTTTATTTCAGCTCATTAAACATGGGAGCAACACTTTACATGTTGTGTTAATATTTTTGTCCAGTATACAGTATGTACGCCTGGTAAATGGTTTATGGAGGCTTCATTAAGGCTAATGAGCTATACATTATGAAAAATCTGAATTGGGAACTTTCACTGGCATATAAGCATTTCATTTTGAAAGTTGCATACATGTGCACGAAGTATACTAAATATTAGGAATCCCTTTCTAATATTGAGCTGCACCCCCCCCCCCCCCCCCCCATTTCGCCCTCAGAACAGCCTCAATTCGTTGGGGCATGGACTCCACATGGTGTCAAAAGTATTTTGAATAGGAATACTGGCCCATGTTGACTCCAATGCTTCCCACATTTCTGTCAAGGAAACTGTTGAGCATCAAAAACCTACTACCATACCCTGTTCAATGGCACTTTTGTCTTGCCCTTACACCCTCTGAATGGCACACAAACAATCCATGTCTCAATTGTCTCAAGGCTTAAAAAGCCTTATTTAACCTGTCTCCTCCCCTTCATCTACACTAATTGAAGTGACATCAATAAGGGATCATAGCTTTCACTTGGATTTACCTGGTCAGTCTGTCATGGAATGAATACATGTTCTTTATGTTTTGTATACTCAATGTATATATTTGAAGCAACATTTGAATGGGTAATCATGCAATGCAATGCAAAACTCATCATCACATCAAATCTGAAAGATATTAAACTAAGCTAAATTTGGAATATCTAAATCTCAGTAGACAGAAGGACATGTTTGTGCCACTCTCTCTTTCCTTAGCAGAGTGAGCTCTGGGTAGGCTCCATTTTAATCTGCTGGTGATTTTAATCAGTGGGCTTACAAGGGGAGATGAGGGGAGGGGAGCGCTAAGCTCCCCCACTGGTGTTAAAGCGCTCTAAAAAGCACAGCACAGAGCAGGGAATCAGGGATTTAGTCTAGCCTGATCCCCATTGGATTGCCCTCCTCAGCTGGACTGTTGAGCTCATCTTTAATGGACCAGTCATAACCTAGCATATTATGAGTACTTCCTGGTAGCTAAATGAGACAATAACACAGGGAGGCTTTGTGTTGACGCATGGATATGAGTTGAGAGGAGTATTATGTCATGCATTTTACCATTGGTAGTCAAATGTGTTTTTAGGATATAAAACAGTGTGCTATTTTCCTAATCTGGATTACCCCCCAAATGGTTGGTTCTCAGTTTATGTTTAGACATAGTAAGAGGGGTGATCCATGTTTAGTCTTGTAATGTATTAGAACCGCATCATGACCACAGATACTGTATGACTAGTTCTCGCTTTGATCAATATTACCCTGGTCCCTGCTAAACGTTCTCCATTATACTGCTGATAGTAATTATCATCTCTTACTGTTGTTGTTGTTTAACTCAGGTCCGAGTCAGCCGTGGAGCCGGGTACCCTACGGCAAGCTGACAGGGACAACACGGCACAGCCACTCCTGGCTCTGGACTGATCACTCCGATCCGTCCACATTGTATCCAAAGCACTCTAATTTGGATTCCAACCCCACTGACTCCAAAACCCTAAACTGAACTTTGAGAAAGTCAAAAACGCAGGCACTGACCCAAAATGGAGACTAAACCCTTGTTCACATGGAGCTGCTGTACTGAAACCCTCTCATCTCTTGACTGTGAGCCAGTGCCAGTTTCAGTTCAGGACCTTCAAAAGCTGTGCCATCCACTTTCACTGGCAAAACTATAGGTCACCAGCCATCCAAATCAATGCCGATAAAAGTAGAATGATTAAACTAATGTTTGTTTTAACAGTACCACTAGGAAACACTGACTGGCCGAGTTAAATTTCCAAAAGCCCCGCAAACAGAATGCCAAACTACTGTATCTTACTGTTTTAGGGGCTGTCGTTTCTATGAAAGTCAATATATTTCAAGATTGTATATTTATCAGGGCTACTGCACTATCAGTGTGACCTCCATCGAACCAAAATGTATTTAAGTCAACTTTAAAAGAATGTATAGGAAATGTATTTTAAGTTATGTGTTGTGTTCATTACGTGTGTGTGTTAGTGTCTCGGTGTGTGTGTGTTCAGGTTGTCATCGAAAATCACACAACGGAGTATAATTTCAAATGAGATTAATCACATTATTGTTACACTATACAAATGAAGCTACCTATGTAAATAAACACAACTTTCTGTTTATATCACTTGACACCATTTTGACCTCATTTTTCATTTACTGAAAAGAAGCTATTCAGTTTACAATTATTCAGTGCAACTAATTACAACATACAAAATAGAATTGAAAGATGCATTACTTACTTGGCAGGCCAAGTTACAACAGATGGAACAGCTCAGTGATTTCAACACTACAAAAAGTGATAAATTCATAACAGAGTACCACAAAATGTGAAATAATTCTCAAACGATGTGGCTTTTGTGAACGTGCTTGATTTACTACCCCATTGTAACTAAGAAACAATTTTGAAGCCAGGAGGATAACTTGAATATGTTATCATCACAACCCAAACAGATAACCCCAAAACACCCATGTCCATGACAGACAGCCACACTTGGGTGAAAAGTTCATCCTTTTTTGGGCAGACAGGATGACATCCAATAGTCCTAACGAATGACTCCGACCCATGGCATTATGATGTGTTTACATACTCCTCTGAAGTAGGAAACGTGGGGTACAATGATGTTACCCCAGTTTCCCACTCGTATTTCCTACCTGTAAGATCAGTATGAGCGGTTTTGGACATCTGAAACAGGTAGCTATGATGAGTCCGTGGGCTTGCCAGGAATTTCTTAGTCCTGAGTTTCTGATTATTCTGATAGCACATGAACTCAGCATAATACCACTGGACTGATTTGGACATGATTTCATTGCTGCGATGAAGCGGATTACCAACGCACATAGAGAGTGATTAAATAACATCTAGAAGAATATGCTTCGGCATTTCTTTTTCCTTTTGAATATCAACACTGGTCAAGCAAAGACCCCTTCTAGTCAGCTTTGCTATACCTGGAATGCAGCAGACCTGGGTGAAATACTTTCTAATACTCAAGTATAGCCTATGTAGTGCACTTTATTTAGCTCGGAGTTCTCCTTTTAGGGACTATTCCATTGTACATGGCAAACTAAATGAAGCGCATTTGAAGTATTGGGAAGTATTTGACATATGTATTTGACCCAGGTTTGGAATGCAGTGTGACAAGACTGGGGTACATTCAACATGCTCCTGCCTAAGTTTTACACAGGTAAATTAGCATTTTATAAAACATTCAAATGTTATGCATGTACAAAATATATCCCTTCAGTAAAATGTTCATATTTGATACATTTAAGAATGTAAATACACAAGTTTGGCAGGACTTTAAATTACAAAGACAAGCCTGTTGAGTATAATGGGCAGTGTGTGTGCTCCCAGGTCAAGGCACAGTTGAAAATATATTGTCAGCGTACAAAAATGTTATTTTTTTTTAACAATATTAATTCTGCAATAAAAACATTCTTGGCATTGTGATGTCCCATCCATTAATCTAAAGTGACATGCAAAAATCATACGAGTGAAATGGAATGACCTAATAAGCAGTGTTTCTGTATTACTAAAAATAGAACCCCCAAAAAAGTAAGAGGCAGATTACTGTATAAAGCTATGGAAGTAACATGAAGTTAATGCATGACCATTACATGCAATAAGAGCTGTGTAATAACCAATCAAGTGTTAGAGAAACAACAGCTAGCAGAGTTTTAGCTAGCTTAGCAACATCTTAACGGGATAGTTTCCCGTGTTACTCTAATCTTATTTGTGTTCTTACCTTACGTTTTTGAAGACTTGAACATGAAAATCATCAAATAACTTTTCTTGAGGAAAGAAAACGATTAAGATTGGGATAAAAACCAGAAATTACATCAGTAACTATACAACATTAAAATCACTAGCTGCAATACTAAAGTTTTGTTCAGTTACCGTTTGTATGTTAGGTATGTTTCAGACACATGGCACTTTGGTTGACTAATGAAAAACAAGAATGCACTTGTGATACATTTACAACACAGCCTATGTGATATTAAACCCACACCTTACCGTAAATCCACATTTTGGCCTAAACACCTAGTTGGCGAGTACCACATTTAGCAGTCAGTGTTCCAAAGTGTCACTAAGGCTTTTTCCAATCTGACAGGGCCTTCAGTAACTCTTCTAGACGGTTCCAAAATGGAGCCCTTGACTGAGCAAGGGCAAGTGTCACATTTGTCACCTTTGACCTAAAATGGCCAACTGTGAAGGAATGGGTGGACAGACAGAGACCAGATACTATGGACCCTTCCGTTCTTATGGGTCAAGAGTGTTAACCCCAGCACTCCAGTAGGTGACAGTCTGTCAGTCATTTTGCCGTACATTCTTTAAATGGGGGAGAGAGTCTGCCGTTGGTACTGGGTGAGCTCGGGGTGCCACACATCCACGATGAAGATGAGCCGGTAGCTGTCAGCGTCCTGCCACACCTCGTGCTCAAAGGAGTCATCAAAGATGAGCACTTTCCCCTCCTCCCAAGCCCTGGAAGAGAACAGCAGAGACCATAGCCTTTGTGTTAAAGCTAGAGTCCTTCATTGAAACAATAAAGTGCCACCACGGCTCTGTGTTGGTAAAAAGCTGAGGGATGGGCCTGGAGAAAATGTAACCACTGTCAAGTTTATAGACAGGGACTGACCATCTATGATATCATAATGATTGTTTAACCATGTTTTGAAGCTATATAGTGTTTGTTTACACTTACATGGTTTACAAACATTGGAGGTAAACAAGCGTATATTTTGGGTTCTGATGTGGTACGACAGTTGAACTAAGCTCACGAGGCATTTATAAGTTCTAATCTTCAAAAATCTATGGGTTTATATCCTTAATTAATGATTTGAAAAGTGGATGTAACAACTAAGAATTATAGCTTTAATGAAGCCACATGCATGAGTTTTTATTTAATGGCAGCTCGTCAAGTTCGTTTGGTATAAAGCTGAGAGGGTTGGGGCCGGGGAAATGTAACCACTCAAATTCGTAGACAGAGCTATGGATGCAAGGACTGACAGTCCACAAAATCGACATAACATATTTTTCAGCTACACTTGGTCTTGAGTGACAATCAAGTACAGAGCACTCAAATGTTCAGTCTTACACTGTACCAAGAACTAACAAGTGGGTGATGTTAGATGTAACAAGGGGATGACGTTGATGGCTGTGGAAGATGTTACCTGGTGTCGTTGGTGCACCTGATCTTGCAGCCTGTCTTTGGGATGACCAGGCCCAGGTGCATGCGCAGGCGACAATTCGTGGGCCCCGTGTGGGGCCAGACGTGAGTACCAGGCTGCATCACCGAGAACTTGATCTGGAACCCAGGGAGAAATAGGTAGGGAGGGAGAGAGAGAGCGAGAGAGAGCGAGAGAGAGAGCGAGAGAGAGACAGAGAGAGAGCGAGAGAGAGAGAGAGCGAGAGAGAGACAGAGAGAGAGAGAGAGAGAGAGAGAGGCAGTCATACACCCAGAGAAAGTGAACAGAGCTGAAATTAAATATGAATTATGTTTAAAAAATGGCCAGGCTGTCTGTCCATCTGTCTGATAGTTGGCATGTCAGTCACGTCTGTGGTGGGGTGACCTACCTGTCCTCTCTTGCAGCCTGTTGCCTCTGGGTAGCGTTCCAACAGGCCACAGGTCTTTGGAACACTGTGGCAGGACTCCCCTGCCTTTTTGCCTGCAAGGAACAGGAGAAGAGAAACAAGGAATTAGAGGCCAGGTTCAGACACCACTAAACCTTTACTTAGGATTATTTTCATTCAATTACATTTAGTGTATTTCTGACATAGGGACTTGCCAGGTGCTAGTTGTGAAGGGTTTGATTGGTTTACCTTGCTGCCAGAGTGTGAACTGGCCCCACTCCCCTTTTTCTCTGAGGTTCTCCTCTTCTGGAACAAAGAGGCCGGTGCTTTTATCTATCACTGACAGGGCCTCGTCTCGAATGGTCCTCCAGTTCCTCTCCAGGGTCTATGACATAGACACACATTATTCATATTATATTATATTCATATTATTCATACTATGGTCAGTCCAAGCACAGCTTTACACCAGGTCAAAACTCAAATGAAGAAGAATTGACTATTTTAAGATGGGAGCCCTCCATGTTTGCCCACGCTGTCACAGAACAGATCAAAGGAAAAGAGAGGACGTGCTCCCTCTAGACATTATCGAACTCCGTGACTATCGGGGAGAAAAGACAACCAGATGAGACAAGTTGTCATCATCTACAGTACCTTGACTAGATCCATATAGCCAGTGTCCTTGGGCGTCCACCATGGCTGGGCTTTGAGACCGTCCACATTGTAGAGAGATCGCTGCCATACGGAGGCAAAGTGACCTCTCTGGTGCCCTCTCTCATACCACTTGTAGGCCTGGAAGAGGAGAAGACCATTGTGCTTGTAGTATTTCAAAACCAACACATTTGAACTCATATTATAAAGTTACATTTAAATACTCTGTTTTATCTTATTGTCAGAGGAAAAGTACTATCACGATAAGTCATACTGATATCATACTCTGTGAAGTTACTACATGTATGTTGCTGTGGAGTCAGTATTGGTGTTAAGCTTGGTGTCGGTGAGTTTGATCTTAACTCACACTGTCGTCTCCCATTCTTTGCAAGGCGTCTCCGAGGTGGAAGTAAAATCTGCCGTCGTCTGTGCCAGGGTCTCCTGATTCCAAACCATCCTGCAGTGCAGAGAGAGGGGTTTCAGTGCAAAGAGAGGGGTTTCAGTGCAGAGAGAGGGGTTTCAGTGCAGAGAGAGGGGTTTCAGTGCAGGGAGACGGGTTTCAGTGCAAAGAGAGGGGTTTCAGTGCACAGAGAGGGGTTTCAGTGCACAGAGAGGGGTTTCAGTGCACAGAGAGGGGTTTCAGTGCACAGAGAGGGATTTCAGTGCACAGAGAGGGATTTCAGTGCAGGGAGGCGGGTTTCAGTGCACAGAGAGGGATTTCAGTGCAGAGAGAGGGGTTTCAGTGCAGAGAGAGGGGTTTCAGTGCACAGAGAGGGGTTTCAGTGCACAGAGAGGGGTTTCAGTGCAGAGAGAGGGGTTTCAGTGCAGAAAGAGGGGTTTCAGTGCAGAGAGAGGGGTTTCAGTGCAGGGAGACGGGTTTCAGTGCAGAGAGAGGGGTTTCAGTGCAGAGAGAGGGGTTTCAGTGCAGAGAGAGGGGTTTCAGTGCAGAGAGAGGGGTTTCAGTGCAGAGAGACGGGTTTCAGTGCAGGGAGACGGGTTTCAGTGCAGGGAGACGGGTTTCAGTGCAGGGAGAGGGGTTTCAGTGCAGGGAGAGGGGTTTCAGTGCAGGGAGAGGGGTTTCAGTGCAGAGAGAGGGGTTTCAGTGCAGAGAGAGGGGTTTCAGTGCAGAGAGAGGGGTTTCAGTGCAGAGAGAGGGGTTTCAGTGCAGAGAGAGGGGTTTCAGTGCAGAGAGAGGGGTTTCAGTGCAGGGAGAGGGGTGTCAGTGCAGAGAGAGGGGTGTCAGTGCAGAGAGAGGGGTTTCAGTGCAGAGAGAGGGGTTTCAGTGCAGAGAGAGGGGTTTCAGTGCAGAGAGAGGGGTTTCAGTGCAGAGAGAGGGGTTTCAGTGCAGAGAGAGGGGTTTCAGTGCAGGGAGATGGGTTTCAGTGCAGGGAGACGGGTTTCAGTGCAGGGAGAGGGGTTTCAGTGCAGGGAGAGGGGTTTCAGTGCAGGGAGAGGGGTTTCAGTGCAGAGAGAGGGGTTTCAGTGCAGGGAGGCGGGTTTAAGTGCAGGGAGACGGGTTTCAGTGCAGAGAGAGTGGTTTCAGGATCAAAAGAGTGGTTTGAATCTGTGGGAGCATGATTGGTTACAGTACTTACCCTGAGGAATGGGATGCTCTCTGCTATCTTATTTTCTGATTTGAGGATGAAGCCGTAATGGACTTTAGCAAAGCCGTTACTTGGTGCAATGGCCAACACCTACCAGGGGACACATCATTTAGAAATCGTCAATTGTTAATCAAACATTCAATCGTGACACTCATTGACATTTCCCTGCTGAAAATGTCACGCTAGATACATTTCATTTACGTGTAATCTTGCAAATTACAATTCTGTTAGTAATGTGTTTACTGAAGCAGACCAGCTGAAGATGTGTTGCAAAGCAAAATCACGACATTTTCAACACATTATTTCCCAGAAAGAAAAGAATGCTTGGAAACCCCAAAGCAGTCAAGAATGGTGATGACTTGGACCACGGCTCACCTCCTCGTAGACCCTCTTGGCGCTCTTGTTGTCTCCGATGAGCAGGTGAGCCACGCCCAGATCGTTCTTCAGGGCCACGTCCTCAGGGAAGATCTGTACCAGCTTCTCCAACGTGGCTAAGGCACCCCTCATACGACCTACACCAGAGAGAGAGAGAGAGAGAGGGAGGGAGTCACAACACACTCTATGCACACAACCACAATCCCCAGTAATCTCAATTAGAGAAAGTATTTCAAAATACTGAATGAATTATATTAAATACTACATTAAATCGAAAAGACAACCACTACAACAACCACTTTACCAAATGACATTAATCGGAGTCGCGTAATGGTCTTCAAACTAAGTACACAAGAAAAATGTACGGTGTAATTTGTGTGTGTGTGTGTAGGCACTCCAGCATGCTTGGCCCTGTAGGTTACCTAAGAACTGCTGACGTTCGGCCCGTTTCTTCAGTGTGGCCTTGATGAGGTCAGGCGTGGCGTTGGGCAGCTCTGACGCCTCCTTGTACGTGCTGAGGGCCTTCTGTAGCATGTCGTTGCTGCGCATCTTCTCTGCCAGGTCATCTTCGGCCTGAACATACATAATGGGCCCCAGAACATTTCAGGCGTTTTCCCTATTTTTACATGGGTGCAATTTTCACCCACTTTTTAGGATCATAGTAAACATTATTTAAGATTTGAAGTTTAGTTAAAGTGATAAACACACTTAGTGTTTAACTTGTTAAAGGGTTAATATTTGTTTAATCAGTTCAAAATAAACCAGGAGAATGGCATGCTACAGTATTTAGACTGTGGTTCTCACCAGGGCTTTCCCATAGCGACACCTTGGACTCTGGGGGTACTGCTGAACTAGAGTGTCAAAAGCCCGGACAGCCTCCTCCACTTTCCCCTGGGTGGTGAAACAAGACATGGGAAACAACAGATCAGCATTGATTCATCCATTTACTTTCAAGATAAGAGCATGTTAATTAAAAACATCACACAGTGTTATAAATAGGACAACATAAGACTACCTTTTTACGTAACTTCTCAGCCGCGTCAATTTCTGTCTTGATCGTTTTCTCAAATTTATTCAGGAGTTTAGGCTTCTTCTTTTTGGCTGAAACGAAGAACAGAAAGTCATAAAAGTGAGCTATTGGGTGTATCACTCAACATGTGTGTGTGGGTGGGTGCAACCTCAGAAAATTACAATGTAGTCTCTCAATGAAATTGCAGACCAAACTGTAATCCCTCTTATTTTCAACTCTAAACGTACTTCCAGATGCGTCACTCATTGTGACTCAGTGGGTAGACATTTAAATGACTGTATTCAGAATGAAAAGCTAGACAGTTTCAGTGGCAGGGCTAGGTGGGACGACACGAATGCCAACTGAGGAGAATAAGTACAATACTACCGTGCTGGGGTGGCCAACCATCCTGGAGAGATTCTGAGTGTGAAGGCTTTTGCTCCATTTCTACACGTAAACACCTGATTCAGCCGATTAGTAGAATAAGTAGGTGTGTCAGAGTAGGGCTGGAACAAAACCCTGCGACAGGCTAGCTCTCCAGCAGGGTTGGCCACCCCTTGCTAATCTAGAAAGCTCATGTTCACCATAGGAATCCATATCAAAAGAACACGTACCTTTGTATTTGAGCATATCCTCTGGTTGGTCCTCTGCATTGCCTGAAAGACATAATAAATGGTCATTCCATGTCATTTCAGCAAGCCATGACACCCACCATCTCTGATTGTTCTGAAATCGTCTCTGTAGTTAGAAACCGATAAGATTAGCATTCCTGCAACATTATTTTGTTGAAATATAATTTGATCTCTGAGAAATTAAGCTAATTGATTGCACCCAAATTATACGATTCATGTAATATTCAATAAATCTAGTACATAACATCCAATTTGGACCACCACATTTTTTAAATAATGAGTAAGACATAAGGATTCCAAAGAAATGGTCAAAAGCCACCAAACGCCCCATGTCAATCTTACCCCAACAACACGTATACAGTATCAGTTCTCTATGTCTGACCAGAAGTATGGAGCTGTGGCTCAGAGTATTGTTTCTTCATCTTATGTGTCCTATGTGTTGTATTCTGATGAATTTGGGAATGTTTTTTTTCCCCTGCAGAGAAATTAGTAATTGAAGTGGTTAGGTTTATGTCCCATCCTACATCCTTACATTATCAGGTTCTGACCACTAGATGGTGCTGTTCCTGCTATTAGTTAAGTATTTCTTAAAGTATGGGTCACAAACCACTTATGTTAACGGTTGGTTGCGAAATGTCAGAGTAAAAACAAAATATTATATATACAGTACCAGTCAAAAGTTTGGACACACCTATTTATTCAAGGGTTTGTCTTTATTTTTTACATTGTAGAATGATAGTGAAGACATCAAAACTATGAAATAACACACATGGAATCATGTAGTAACCATAAAAAAGTGTCAAACAAACCAAAATATATTTTCTATTTGAGATTCTTCGAAGTAGCCAAACTTTGCCTTTATGACAGCTTTGCACACGCTTGACATTCTCTCAACCAGTTTCAACTGGAATGCTTTTCCAACAGACTTGAAGGAGTTCAGACATACGCAGAGCACTTGTTGGCTGCTTTTCCTTCACTCTTGAGGTCCAACTCATCCCAAACCATCTCAACTGGGTTGAGGTTGGGTGATTGTGGAGGCCAGGTCATCTGATGCAGCACTCCATCACTCGCCTTCTTGGTCAAATAGCCCTTACACAGCCTGGAGGTGTGTTGGGTCATTGTCCTGTTGAAAAACAAATGATAGTCCCACTAAGCGCAAGCCAGATGGGATGGCGTGTCGCTGCAGAATGTTGCGGTAGACATGCTGGTAAAGTGTGCCTTGAGTTTAAAAAAATATCACTGACAGTATCACCAGCAAAGCACCTCCACACCATCACACCTCCTCCTCCATACATCACGGCGGTGGGAACCACACATGTGGAGATCATCCGTTTAACTACTCTGCGTCTCACAAAAACACGGCGGTTGGAACCAAAACCTCAAATTTGAACTCATCAGACAAAGTGGTTTCTTTGCAGCAATTCGACCATGAAGGCCTGATACACACAGTCTCCTCTGAACAGTTGATGTTGAGATGTGTCTGTTATTTGAACTCTGTGAAGCAATTATTTTGGCTGCAATTTCTGAGGCTGGTAACTCTAATGAACTTATCCTCTGCAGCAGAGGTAACTCGGGGTCTTCCTTTCCTGTGGTGGTCCTCATGAGAGCCCATTTCCTCATAGCGCTTGATGGATTTTGCGACTGCACTTGAAGAAACTTTCAAAGTTCTTGACATTTTCCGTATTAACTGATCTTCATGTCTTACAGTAATGATGAACTGTCGTTTCTCTTTGCTTATTTGAGCTGTTCTTGCCATAATATGGACTTGGTCTTTTACCAAATAGGGCTATCTTCTGTATACCACCCCTACGTTGTCACAACACAACTGATTGTCTCAAAAGCATTAAGAAGGAAAGGAATTCCCCTTTAACAAAGTTAACACCTGTTAATTGAAATGCATTCCAGGTGACTACCTCATGATGCTGGATGAGATAATGCCAAGAGTGTGCAAAGCTATCATCAAGGCAAAGGGTGGCTACTTTGAAGAATCTAAATCTAAAGAATCTAAATCTTTATTTGGTTACTACATGATTCCATATGTGTTATTTCATAGTTTTGATGTCTTCACTATTATTCTACAATGTAGAAAATAATACCAAAAAAAGAAAAACCCTGGAATGTATATAGATATATATTTTTTATGAACTCAGTCGGGGTCTTAACTTACTGGTTAGAGTTAGAATAGTAGAATACACAAGGTGCAATTTCGAAATTTGGTTGTGCATCAGTACTTTTTCTATTGTTATGTCAGTCACTGACAGTCACTCAATCAGCCATGTCAGCTAACAATGTTTAGATTGGTCAGTTAGTCTAGCCAGTCATCTAAACATGTAGTAATCATGGCTGAATACTGACCGAAAACGCAGGCACTCTCACTCAGATATCATTAACATGGCATACATCATGGAAAAATGTGCCTTACCTAACAGAAGAAACAGCACCATCTAGTGGTCAGAATCGGGTCATAAACCTAACGACAAATTTCTCTGAATAGAAAAAAAAAACATCACCAAATTCACTGAGAATGCATTATATAGGATAAAGAAAAAATACTCAGAGCCGCACCTCCATACTACTTGTCAGACATAGAGAACTGATACTCGTTGTTGGGGTGGGATTGGTGTGGGATGTCGGAGGTCCGTGGGTGGATTTTGACAATTTCTTTGGAAATCTCGTCTTATTTATTATTAGAATTTTGGGGTCCAAATCAGATATCGGGTACTATTTTTATTGCATATTATATGAGTCCTATAATTTAAAATATGAGTCCTATAATCTACCTTCTTATTTATCATCACTCATCAACATTAGAATTATAATTCCTAAAACCAGGTCTCAACATGGATTACACTTGAGGCCCATGCGATTTCCACAGAGTTGGCTATGGCTGCCTTTTCCTGTTACGCTCCTTGCCTATGGAATAGCCTGCAGACTAAACTTAAACTTGAGACTCTTGTCCCCCTTGCCCATTTTAAAAATTTATTGGAGGATTTTTATTTTTGTAATGCTTGTAACTGTTTCAGGTAATGCAGGTTCTTGTGCTGCTAGGGGAATAACCTACGTGTAAATGTAATCTGTTGCTGTATTTTTTTTTGTGTTATCTGTGATGGTTTTGTTTGTCTTGTGTAGTTTCTTAATCATTGTACCTCAACTGTATGTGTAAACATGTATACGCAGGGCCTAGCTGTAAAAGAGACCGTGGTCCCAGTCTGTGTTCCTTGTAGAAATAAAGGTATATATTTTTTTTAAGTCCAATTTGGGTGCAATCAATTAGCTTAATTTCTCAGAGATCAAATTATATTTCCACAAAATAATGTTGCAGGAATGCTAATCTCATCTGTTTTTAACTACTGAAACGATTTCAGAACAATTGGAAATGGTGGGTGTCGAAATCCTCTTTCTTGTGCTTTTTGAGGTGGAATGACCCAAAAGGGAAGAAAATGACAGCTAGAAGAATGCTATGAATGCTATCAACACACAGTAGCAGCGCAAATAACAAATATTAAATAAAGCTTTTCAGATTCATCAAACTAAAGCATGGTTGAAAAAACATTACACGATAAAGGAAGACACATTTGAGCCCCAAAAACACATCTGGCTTAAAAAGCATAATGACTTTCTGAGAAAAAACAAAAGGTTTATATAAAAGATTGGATAGAGAATAAACTAGTGCTCGCCAATTCAGTAACAAAAATCATGACGTCAACAGCAGTAACACTCTGAAATACTAGAAACTTGAAATCGTAGAGGTCTGCTTTTTTCATGACTGTATGGATTGCTCATATTTTACAAATCTCACAGATTAAAATAAAAGTGACGTCTCACGCAACCAGGAATAAACTGAATAAAGAATTCATTTTAGGTTCTGACCTGAGCTTACATTTCAGAGCAGTGAAATGAGAAGAGTGGTTATGTCACAATTTACCAGGCAAATTGGATAAATACCATAGGCCAGGGATCTGTGGGGCTTTTCAAACTGCACCCCACTTTCTACCTTCAGAACAGTGTTTTCCCTACTGCTGTATAGGCAGGGTTACTCTCACCACAACATTGCCCTTGCAGTTAATAACCAGAAGAGGGTGCTGATGGGTCGTATATCAGTCAAGGCTTATTAGGAGAAACTGAGCGACTTTGATACCTAGTCTTGTAGTGTTACACACCACGTCTATTGAACATCGAGACAACTCCACGGTTAAGAGCCAACTCATTTGTGTCAATCAGTGACACAAATGCACTCTCAGCAGCCAATACCACAGTTTCCAAGCGCTTGAGTCACAAATCAAAGCAAGAACCACCCAAAAAGGAAGCCGGAACATTCTTAAAACCAAATGGCAAAACGCGCAAACTCACACAACCCTAGACATGCAGGTGAAGCCCTCCATAGAAATGACAGTCACATAAGTGGCCTTTGAGGTGGCCTTGAATGACTGGAAGCACTGGGAAACGCCAACAGGTGCTATAATTACATACACAGCTATATGTGACAGCTGCATTGAGCCGCCACCACGTCAAGCCTGCCTGTCAACAGCAGCTGTAGACGGCTGATCTGACGTATATAAGGCTACTCTACAAAATAGCCTGGTCTCCATCAGAGTACTATTAGAGTACCTAAAGTCCCATGTTATTTGACTGCCAACCCTAACGGATTTAACTGTTGGCATACGATGTGATTATGTCTGTTCAAATGTTTACTGTGAATAAAGCATAAATGTGTGTGTTGGTAAACCCACCTTCTGAATCTTCCTGTGTTGTTTCCTCCTCTACTGCCACTGGCTCCTCTGCAAGAAACCAACATGCACAGGCAGGTAGGTACAGCACAGTTAGGAAATCAACATTATTCAATACTGCCTTGTTTCAATGAGACACAGGCGCTCTAACTGAGAATGTTCCTTTAAAAAACAATGGTTTAAGACTATGGTACAAGACTTGTTATACTCCTAACCTTTCAGTTCTGGGACGGCTTCATCTTTCAGTTGTGGGACAGCTTCCAGGTCCGGAACAGATTCCACGTTAGCCTCCGGTTCTGGGACTGATTCAGCCTCTGCATTGTATTGCAATTGTAATCATACTAAAGATTTGATTTCAGTGCCATATAAGCATGTTTATATGGTACATGGTTAAGGAGGACTGATCTAAGATAACGCATTGGTTTGTGTGTGTGTGTGTGTGTGTGTGTGTGTGTACAGCACACCTGCTTCCCGTGTCTCCTGGGAGCCTGGCCGGTCAGTAAATTGCTTTGACTCTTCTGCAAGACAAACAAATAAACACTTCATAAATACACTAACTAACTATTCACAGACCATTCAAAACGTCTAATAAACACACTGCAATAAGCTATGCTTACTGGTCAATGCAAGGTCACAGTTAACCAAGACCAGTTAACCAAGGAGAAGGCAGGGAAGGACAGAGTAAAAAACTATGTTTGGCCAATGAATAATGAAAACATACCGAATATCTCACCTTTCATGTTAATGGCATTGATTTCATCCTCTAAACAAATGTCATGCAAAACTGACTCATGTAAGTATGAATGTGCGTATGAGTTACAAACACACATTGTAATATATATATATATATATATATATATATATATATATATATATATATATATATATATATACACATACATACAGTTGAAGTCAGAAGTTTACATACACCTTAGCCAAATACATTTAAACTCTTTAAACTTTTTCACAATTCCTGACATTTAATAGTAAAAATTCCCTGTCTTAGGTCAGTTAGGATCACCACTTTATTTTAAGAATGTAGAATGTCAGAATAATAGTAGAGAGAATGGTTTCTCAGCTTTTATTTCTTTCATCACATTCCCAGTGGGTCAGAAGTTTACATACACTCAATTAGAATTTGGTAGCAGAGCTGGTGTAACTGAGTCAGGTTTGTAGGCCTCCTTGCTCGCACACACTTTTTCAGTTCTGCCTACAAATGTTCTATAGGATTGAGGTCAGGGCTTTGTGATGGCCACTCCAATACCTTGACTTTGTTGTCCTTAAGCCATTTTGCCACAACTTTGGAAGTATGCTTGGGGTCATTGTCCATAGACCCATTTGTGAAGCTTTAACTTCCTGACTGATGTCTTGAGATGTTGCTTCAATATATCCACATCATTTTCCTGCCTCATGCCGCCATCTATTTTGTGAAGTGCACCAGTCCCTCCTGCAGCAAAGCACCCCCACAACATGATGCTGCCACCCCTGTGCTTCACGGTTGGGATGGTGTTCTTCAGCTTGCAAGCCTCCCCCTTTTTCCTCCAAACATAACAATGGTCATTATGGCAAAAGAGTTTATTTTTGTTTCATCAGACCAGAGGACATTTCTCCAAAAAGTACAATCTTTGTCCCCATGTGCAGTTGCAAACCGTAGTCTGGCTTTTTATGGCCGTTTTGGAGAAGTGGCTTCTTCCTTGCTGAGCGGCCTTTCAGGTTATGTCGGGGTATGACTCGTTTTACTGTGGATATAGATACTTTTGTACCTGTTTCCTCCAGCATCTTCACAAGGTGCATTGCTGTTGTTCTGGGATTGATTTGCACTTCTCGCACCAAAGTACGTTCATCTCTAGGAGACCGAATGCATCTCCTTCCTGAGCGATATGACGGCTGCATGGTCCCATGGTGTTTATACCTGCGTACTATTGTTTGTACAGATGAACGTGGTACCTTCAGGCGTTTGGAAATTGCTCCCAAGGATGAACCAGACTTGTGGAGGGCTACAATTATTTTCTGAGGTATTGGCTTTCTTTTGATTTTCCCATGATGTCAAGCAGAGGCACTGAGTTTGAAGGTAGGCCTTGAAATACATCCACAGGTACACCTCCAATTGACTCAAATGATGTCAATTAGCCTATCAGAAGCTTCTACAGCCATGACATAATTTTCTGGAATTTTACAAGCTGTTTAAAGGCACAGTCAACTGAGTGTACAGTATGTAAACCTCTGACCCACTGGAATTGTGATACAGTGAAATAATCTGTCTGTAAACAATTGTTGGAAAAATGACTTGTGATTAGATGTCCTAACCGACTTGCCAAAACTATAGTTTGTTAACAAGAAATTTGTGGAGCGGTTGAAAAATGAGTTTTAATGACTCCAACCTAAGTGTATGTAAACTTCCGACTTCAACTGTGTATATACAGTATATACACATACACTAACCATAAGGTTGTGTTGCTTCATCTCTACTGTCATCTAAAGGAGAGATATCAAACATCATATTATTTGTTGTAGCTATCATACTAAACACACAGCAGCTAATGAGGCTACAGGTATGGTAAGTAGTTACAGTATGAGTTAGTCTATTTTGTGATTCATTATAAAATATTCTGATACACAATGTAATATCAATGGCTATGTCGTCACTTTTCATTAAGGGAAGATCCAAAACATACCTGGGACAAAATCATCTGATATCGGCGGGAGATGGACAGCAGCTGAAATGACATTGGCAGGAAGCTTGAGGAAGAGGGAATACATTCTTTAAACTGTGTTAAACCGAGTTAATTGGAATTCAAACTATGTGCCTTCTCTAGCCCCATCCCTCAGCATGTTACAAAAACCTTGGTGTTACCCTTTGTTATTATAAAACCCTTTGTTACTGAAATACAGATTGCCCCTTTAAGGTTGTCGCACGAGTTGGTGCAGTTGCCATTCAGCTTTAGAAACGCTCCTGCTGCCTTTTCGGGTGGTCCCTGCTTTTCTTTTTGACCAACCCAACCGCAATTTCTTTTTCCATGTGGTTTTCATGGCCCCCAAATCAACATCCAGGTCCTATTTAACCAACGTTTTTAATTGGAATATGAGAGGGGGCACTGGGCCAAGCAGGTTTATGCAATAGCAGCTTTTGATTGCATTCCCCTCAGGATAAGCCGTCACATGAAACTTAATGGATAATTCTGTAATGAAGCACAGCAACAGAATGGATTTTTTATGAATGGACACAGTATGCATCTCCCCTCAAACTGTTTGCCAACAGATGGGCACATTGGTGGGATAGTGCATAGCTACACATGGAGGAAATTGAACAGCAGTTGGTATGAGCCGTGGCAATATTTACCAGGTGATACTGGCACTCTTTGTAATCTTGGTGGGAGAAGGATGAACAATGTTTTCTCAAGAGGGGTACTCACTATCCTCTACCTGGACAGCAGCCTCAGCCTCAAACAATCCTGCCTCAACCGCCAGTTTCCCCTCAAAAGCTTCCTCAGTTGCATCTTCTGATTTGGCTGGAGTTCCCACTGCGTCCGGACTCTCACCTTCAGGGCCTGCTGCTCCTGTGACGGGTTCGGTGGAAGCTGCTCTTCTTCCTCAGTCCCCTCTGTTGTCTGGATGACTTCCTCCACAATGGGCTCGGCTAAAAGTTGAATTTTACAATCAAAGGATTTAGGCCAAGGACTATATCCTTATGAAGCCATGATTGTCGAAACGCATCGGTCTTAAGGGGGAGTTTTACTGATCTTCAAGATACAAATCACAAGTTACTTTGCTTTTGGACTGTATGTCAGGCAGTGTAGCACAACCCCATCGTAGTTTGTCATTGTAGCTCTATGGGATTCTGCCGGCCGGAAGTCATGCATACGTTTGTCATTGAAATATGTTCCTACCGTGATGGACTCTGACCAAACACCCGCACCAGACCAGAGAATGTGTGTACAGGTTGTGGGTCATTTCATTGGTCCTAATCTAATCCGAGCGCACCTATTCTACCCTTGGTGGCGTTTTAAGATGTTTTTATGATCAACTGAGAATATGTGGTCAATGGATGGTTAGCTGTAGGACAGGACAAATGCCTTTTCTGAAAACAAATAAGCCCATATGCCAAGAGGGTGTCATTTGAGTGACCTTTACAGCCACCCTAACCCATTCTACACCCACTCTAACCGGTCTCCTAAAACCCCCCCAAAAGAAACAATACTGGTGAGGATATGTCCACAGGCATCTTTGACATCACACCCTCATTGTCGCTCACATTATGCATCTGTGTTTTTGGAGTAAGAAGAGCATGTCTGGGTATGTGCTATACGGAAGATAATACCTTGCTATATGCAATGTGAAGGGACATTTAAGTTTGTGGGATTCAGTGCAGGGACCAATCAGTCTCAATAAGGTGTGTTCTTACTTTGTTCTTCCACAGCAGATTCCTCCTTGGCTTCCTTCTGCACCAGAGAAACCGGCCTCTCCTTCACTCCTGTTCGTTTGGAAATGTTCATGTGGGCATGTGAAACATTACGTCAAAAAAATATCCCATTTCTCACCACCACACAGCTCTAGAATTTCCAATCCAAAAAATAACTGCATTTCACAAGGGTATCAATTTCAACTGTCAGGAATATGATTGATTTGAGAACATACATACGGTACATTTTACAAGAAGTGATAATGACCAAAGAGGAAAGAGAAAGGCTAAAAAAATGAAGTAAATAAATGACTGAGGAACATGAAAAGGAAATGAAAGAAGTCATATGAATACAACTGACTTGGGTTTACAGTTTGTTGTAACAGTGCCTGATCCAACAAGTATGGAAATACTTCCATGGGCCATCAGTCCCATAGCAGAATCTATGGCATCTTCAACTCCATGACATTCTGAACTATTAACGCCCCCTCATCGTGTTTGGATTATTGGATGGATATTTTAAGGGGACCCTACACAGTCCTGGCCTGCCATAAGTAATGTCAACGTTGACAGTTAATTAATCACATATCACAGCTGTTGGCAATCTGAGAGAATAGGTCACTACTACTACTCAAGTGAAGAACATATAATACATACAGTACCAGTCAAAAGTTTGGACACACTTACTCATTGTAGAATAATAGTGAAGGAATCAAAACTATGAAATAACACACATAGAATCATCTAGTAACCAAACAAAGTGTTAAGAAAAATCTAAATATATTTTATATTTGAGAATCTTCAAAGTAGCCAGTCTTTGCCTTGATGATAGCTTCGCACACTCTTGGCATTCTCTCAACCAGCTTCATGAGGTAGTCACCTGGAATGCATTTCAATTAACAGGTGTGCCTTGTTAAAAGTTAATTTGTGGAATTTCTTTCCTTCTTAATGCTTTTGAGCCAATTGGTCGTATTGTGACAAGATAGGGTGGTATACAGAAGATAGCCCTATTTGGTAAAAGACCAAGTCTATATTATGGCAAGAACAGCTCAAACAGGCAAAGAGAAACGACAGTCCATCATTATTTTAAGACATGAAGGTCAGTCAACACAGAAAATTTCAAGAACTTTGAATGTTTCTTCAAGTGCAGTCGCAAAATCCATCAAGCGCTATGAGGAAATGGGCTTTCTTGAGGACCGCCACAGGAAAGGAAGACCCAGAGTTACCTCTGCTGCAGAGGATAAATTCATTAGAGTTACCAGCCTCAGAAATTGCAGACCAAATAAAGGCTTCACAGAGTTCAAGTAACAGACACATCTCAACATCAACTGTTCAGAGGAGACTGCATGAATCAGGCCTTCGTGGTCGAATTACTGCAAAGAAACCACTACTAAAGGACAATAATAAGAAGAAGAGACTTGCTTGGGCCAAGAAACACAAACAATGGACATTAGACTGGAGGAAATCTGTCCTTTGGTCTGATGAGTCCAAATTTGAGATGATTGGTTCCGCAGAGTAGATCTACAGATGATCTCCGCATGTATGGTTCCCACCTTGAAGCTTGGAGGAGGAGGTATGATGGTGTAGCGGGTGCTTTGCTGGTGACACTGTCCGTGATTTATTTAGAATTCAAGGCACACTTAACAAGCATGGCTACCACAGCATTCTGCAGCAATACGCCATCCCATCTGGTTTGCACTTAGTGGGACTATCATTTGTATTTCAACAGGACAATGACCCAACACACCTCCAGGCTGTGTAAGGGCTATTTGACCAAGGAGAGTGATGGAGTGCTGCATCAGATGATCTGGCCTCCACAATCACCCAACCTCAACCCAATTGAGTTGGTTTGGGATGAGTTGGACCGCAGAGTGAAGGAAAAGCAGCCAACAAGTGCTCAGCATATGTGGGAACTCCTTCAAGACTGTTGGAAAAGCATTACTGTTGAAGCTGGTTGAGAGAATGCCAAGCGTCTGCAAAGCTGTCATCAAGGCAAAGACTGGCTACTTTGAAGAATCTAAGATCTAAAATATATTAACAGTTTTGTTGGTTACTACATGACTCCATATGTGTTAATTCATAGTTTTGATGTCTTCACTACTATACTACAATGTAGAAAATAGTAAAAAATAAAGAAAATCCCTTGAATCAGTAGGTGTGTCCAAACATTGACTGGTACTGTACATATGAAACACGTTGGGCTTGGGCTACAACATATTGTATGAAAGTTGCCATAGATAGTTATTACTGCTATTTAAAGAGCACACACGCCAATTTGAGGAAATCTCTTTAATAATCAAAGTGGCTTGAGGACAAAAGCTTTACTTATCTGGCATCATTGCAATGTCAGCAATGACACGATTTAACAAAATACACCAACTTCATCCATACTGCCAGTACCTAGTGAGATTTTAGTTTCACCAAAGCAAGAAAAGGCCTACATCATATTATGAAAATACACCAAGGCTGTTTCAAACAACAGACAAACATAAAAACAAAGATTTAGAAAGGTAGTATTTTTTCTGTCATGCAATTTCTAAATATTAACTTTATAGCAGTAAAAAAATACAGCAAAGGTACCATTTACAACTGGTAAATGACAAAAAGAGTACTCCAAGAAGTTGGTATGTTGTTTCAAACAGAGTTTCACACTTGCACAAAAAAGGCATCATCAAGTCTCTAAGAAAAGAAAATGTAGCTACGGCCTTGTTTCATGAGATGTTTCAAGTAATATGTAAAGAAGTGCCCAGGCCATGCTGAAGATTCTTCAGAAAGCAAAAGTAAATCTTATTGTCATCATACAAAAACACCTATCAAGTTAACACAAAACAGTATTTAACCAGCATATAACTGAAAAGCAAGTAAAGAGTAGAAAAACACTAATTTGTTTCAATTCAAAACGAATGAAAGAAAGAAAGACAGCTTATAGGACACATTTGATAGTTTTCAATTAAGCATTAAGGCCTGAGGGGGTGTGGTGTATGGCCAATATACCACGGCTAAAGGTGGATCTTAGGCACGACGCAACGCCTGGATACAGCCATTAGCCGTGGTATACTGGCCATATACCACAAACCCCCGAGGTGCATTATTGCTATTATCAACTGGTTACCAACGTAATTAAAAATAAATGTTTTGTCATACCTGTGGTATACGGTCTGATATACCATGGCTGTCAGCCAATCAGCATTCAGGGCTTGAACCACCCAGTTTATAGCACTCATTGTTTGAAAATCTGTGTGGCAATGCATATTTATGATAGCCATTTGAACTCACTGAGAAACACCTTATACCAGGGGTGTCAAACTCATTCCATGGAGGGCCTAGTGTCTGCTGGTTTTTGTTTCAGTTAAGACCTAGAAAACCAGGTGATGGGAGTTCCTTACTAATTAGTGACCTGAATTCATCAATCAAGTACAAGGGTGGAGCGAAAACCCACAGACACTCAGCCCTCCATGGAATGAGCTTGACAGCTGTGCCTTATACTAACATAAATATTCTGTTTCATTTTCTAATCTAAAAAAACAATCACTACAAGCCAATGAGCATACCTTGTCTTTAGTCTGTATATAATTCAATATCTTTTGACATTATTATGACATTAACACAGAAAGTGATAGGATGATGTTAAAATTTGTAGCAAAGTAAAAAATACAGTAAAACACACAAATGTCAAAATTGCATTTTATTGCATTGTAACTAGTTTCAAAGTAGTGTATTCAGTGACTTGCAGGTGAAGGGTACAGAACGTACACTAATGAAAGAAAGACAGAAAGAAAGACTCACACACTAATGAATGCTCCCACAATTTTAATGAATGCTTCCGCAGGTGTATCTATGGGAGCATTTATCAGTGTGCAGGTACCCATCTTTCTTTAATGATTATACAGTATGTATGCATGCATGTATGTATGTGTATATATATATCAGGGTACATGTTGGACACAAGTGGAATCTCTATAACATGTTATCCGCTGGGTTGTACTCGGTGCATATTTTTCCCAATAAATCAATCAATCATTCGTATTGTATTGTGCCATAAAAATATACCAGAAAGGGGAGGACAAGGCTCTGATTTGTAAGAACCAAAGACCAAAACCAAAGTTGATTATCACAGATCAGCCATAACATATTTAGCATTGGCATGAACGTGATTTAAATTTAGCACCATCAATTATATTGGCTCAATTGTAAATCAATTCCTAGCCCCTCCTCCTTAGACACATTTGTAGATCTGAAGGGGTTGGAAAGGTGTAGCAATATGGCAGAGAATCCATCCAGCCTATCAGAAGGAAAATGTGAAGCAAGCACTGCATTGCTTAGCTCTTTCCAATCCCTTCAGATCTACAGAAGTGCCTTTAGGGAGGAGGGGATAGTTGTCGGTTTTGTAATTGAAGGATCATCATCCTGTGAAGTTCCATTTCTTGTTCACCTTGGTGGCTTTAGGCTTCAGAAGGTCTCTTATAGCCATTATTTTTTCCTTCTTGCTTGTAGTTGTGAAGTTGTTTGCATTCTTCTCTGGCATCTCCTCTTTTGCCTGTTTGGCTCTTTTCTCTTTCACAACTCTCTCCCCATCTATCTTTTCTTTGAGTAGACGCTCTTTTTCTGCTCTCTCCTTCCCTGCCTTCGCCTTAGGTAACTGTTCTCTCTCTATCTTGGGTAATTGCTCTGTCTCAACCTTGGCCTTTGCAGTCTTTTCTTTGACTAAGTGTCCTTTTACCGCTGCTCTCTCCTTTTCTTTAGCAGCTAACTCTTTGGCTTGTTGCTCTTTCTCTGCTCTCTCCTTCTCTGCCCTCTCTTTGGCTACCCGTTCTCTCTCCTTTCCCTTCGGTACCCTTTCTCTCTCCATCCTCTCCTTTTCAGATTCCTTTGCTACCCGTTCCTTCTCTGCTCTCTCTTTGGCAACACGCTCTTTCTCCACCCTTTCGCTGTTTTCCTTTTCCTTCTTTGCGTTTTCCTTGGTTAGCCGTTCTTTCTCCAGTCTCCCCTTCTCTTTGGCTAGCTGTTCTTTCTCCAGTCTCTCATTCTCTTTGGCGGCCCGTTCCTTCTCAATCCTCTCCTTTTCTGCTTTCTCTTTGGTGGCCCGTTCCTTCTCAATCCTCTCCTTTTCTGCTTTCTCTTTGGCGGCCCGTTCTTTCTCAATCCCTTCCTTTTCTGCTTTCTCTTTGGCGGCCCGTTCCTTCTCAAGCCTCTCCTTCTCCGCTTTCTCTTTGGCGGCCCGTTCCTTCTCAATCCTCTCCTTTTCTGCTTTCTCTTTGGCGGCCCGTTCTTTCTCAATCCCTTCCTTTTCTGCTTTCTCTTTGGCGGCCCGTTCCTTCTCAAGCCTCTCCTTCTCCGCTTTCTCTTTGGCGGCCCGTTCCTTCTCAATCCTCTCCTTTTCTGCTTTCCCTTTGGCGGCCCGTTCCTTCACAATCCTCTCCTTTTCTGCTTTTTCTTTGGCGGCCCGTTCCTTCTCAAGCCTCTCCTTTTCGGCTTTCTCTTTGGCGGCCCGTTCCTTCTCAATCCTCTCCTTTTCTGCTTTTTCTTTGGCGGCCCGTTCCTTCTCAAGCCTCTCCTTTTCTGCTTTCTCTTTGGCGGCCCGTTCCTTCTCAAGCCTCTCCTTCTCCGCTTTCTCTTTGGCGGCCCGTTCCTTCTCAATCCTCTCCTTTTCTGCTTTCTCTTTGGCGGCCCGTTCTTTCTCAATCCCTTCCTTTTCTGCTTTCTCTTTGGCGGCCCGTTCCTTCTCAAGCCTCTCCTTCTCCGCTTTCTCTTTGGCGGCCCGTTCCTTCTCAATCCTCTCCTTTTCTGCTTTCCCTTTGGCGGCCCGTTCCTTCACAATCCTCTCCTTTTCTGCTTTTTCTTTGGCGGCCCGTTCCTTCTCAAGCCTCTCCTTTTCTGCTTTCTCTTTGGCGGCCCGTTCCTTCTCAAGCCTCTCCTTTTCTGCTTTCTCTTTGGCGGCCCGTTCCTTCTCAATCCTCTCCTTTTCTGCTTTCTCTTTGGCAGCCCGTTCCTTCTCAATCCTCTCCTTTTCTGCTTTTTCTTTGTCGGCCCGTTCCTTCTCAATCCTCTCCTTTTCTGCTTTCTCTTTGGTGGCCCGTTCCTTCTCAATTCTCTCCTTTTCTGCTTTCTCTTTGGCGACCCGTTCCTTCTCAAGCCTCTCCTTTTCTGCTTTCTCTTTGGCGACCCGTTCCCTCTCTAGTCTCTCCTTTTCTGCTTTCTCTTTGGCGACCCGTTCCCTCTCTAGTCTCTCCTTTTCTGCTTTCTCTTTGGAAAAGGATTGAGCAGCCAGTCTCTCTTTTTCCATCCTTTCCAGCTCTGTCTTCTTTTCTATCCTCTCTTTCTCTAGCTTTTCCTTCTCCAATCGCTCTTTTTCTGCCTTCTCCTCAGCTTCCCTCTGTTTCTCCAGCCTCTCTTTCTCTTCTCTCTCCAACTGCTCCAGTTGCTCTTTCTCCAGCCTCTCTTTCCCTGCTTGCTCATGTGCTCTTCTCTCAGCCTCTCTTTTCTCTTCTTGTTCTCTTTCCTCTCGAAGTTGAGCCTCTAACATTTCCTGGGCTTTTTGGGCCACCTCTTGCCTCTTGAGTTCCAGAGCATTGACCAATTGTCTCTCTTCCTCCTCTTTGGCCAGTATACTCCTCACTTCAGCCAAAGCCATTTCGGCAATTTTTTGGGCTTCAATCTTCTCATGGATCATTCTCAACTGTTCCTTTAATGCTGACTTTAATTTCCTCCCAAGTTCTCTTGTTGGGTGCTCTGGGGGTTTGAAACTTGTTTTAAAGGGCAGTATGTCAACACTCCTATTTCCCACTGCCAGTGGCACATGCCAGGAGGTTTGTTATTATTGTTATGTATGTGCCCCAGTATCTGTGTCTTCGCGATGTCCCTAACGCCTAGGAAGCTCCAATTCAAACTCCCATTAGACAGCTCCGCAATAATTGTTATGTCAAAATATGTTTGTTACTCACAAAATATGGATTTTTGCTGAGCAACTATCTTAATTTACTCCCGTTACGGCCGGTATGCACTTCCAATAAAAAATTTTTTTTTTTTTTTTAAATGTACAAGCAACCGAATAATTGCCTCTTCGGCACTTCCAATGTATTGAGTTGTTGTAGACTTCGACCTGTGCTTGGGGGTAACGAATAGGCTTCTTTTTCTTTTTGGTTTCTTGTACATTTTTATTTAGAACTTTTAGGAAGTACATTAACAGCTGTAATGGGAGTAAATGAAGACTGTTGCTCAGCAAAAATCCACACTGTGACTAAGAAACGCATTTTGACATAACGCTTGCAGAGTTGTCTAATGGAAGTTTGTAACGGCGCTTCCTGGACATTAGAGGAGAGCCGTCATAATCAACGTTGACATCTAACGCACAGATACTGGAGCCTGTTCTATGGTAACTCAAGTCTTATTTGAATTAGTCGCTACCTTTGAGACTCTTCACAATTGTCACACAAATTATTTGAAAATACAACATTTCCCGCCATGTTCATTTTGAAAACATCCAAAATTTGTTGGAGCAGAAAAAACTTTCTGAATTAAATCGGGTTAGGTGTAAGGTTAGCAGTATAGTTAGGTTAGTTTTAAAATCCGATTTCTTGGGGAAATTATAGAAGTTTCAGCTATTCAAATTCAAAGACATCACTCTTGATGCAAGGATTATGGTGTTGAATCAGGTATCCAAATCATGCTGTAATTGGGTATTGTGGTTCTGCCATGACTCTTTCGCGTGCATGCACTTTACCAATCGGCTATCTGATCATTTGAAAACATCTAACCTGCATGAGAAAAGCCATTGATCACTAAAGTGTGTTTACAACATTGCTAATGAAATTTAAGAAAAACTCCAATATGCAGGCTATAGTTCGGTGATGCTTTATTGTAACAACCAAACCAGTGTAGGAAATGTATAGTCTACAGTTATTCAGCCTCTTTTTCTTCTCCCTCCTTGAACTACTTCAAAACGCTCTCTTCTCTAGCCTTTCTTTCTCGGCTTACTCCTGCGCTCTCCTCTCAGCCTCTCCCGAGTTAAGCCTCTAGCATTTCCTGGACTTTTGGGACACCTCTTGCCTCTTGAGCTCCAGCATTCTGGCCAATTGTCTCTCCTCCTCCTCTTTAGCAAGAATATTCTCAGCCTGTCTTTTGTCTTCACGTTCAATTTCCTCCCCCACTTTCTCCTCATTGAGTTCAGCATGTAACATTTCCTCCCCCACTTTCTCCTCATTGAGTTCAGCATGTAACATTTCCTCCCCCACTTTCTCCTCATTGAGTTCAGCATGTAACATTTCCTCCCCCACTTTCTCCTCATTGAGTTCAGCATGTAACATTTCCTCCCCCACTTTCTCCTCATTGAGTTCAGCATGTAACATTTCCTCCCCCACTTTCTCCTCATTGAGTTCAGCATGTAACATTTCCTCCCCCACTTTCTCCTCATTGAGTTCAGCATGTAACATTTCCTCCCCCACTTTCTCCTCATTGAGTTCAGCATGTAACATTTCCTTCCCCACTTTCTCCTCATTGAGTTCAGCATGTAACATTTCCTCCCCCACTTTCTCCTCATTGAGTTCAGCATGTAACATTTCCTCCCCCACTTTCTCCTCATTGAGTTCAGCATGTAACATTCATTGGGTTCAACATGTAAAAGCCGCCCAGAAAGCATGAGGCGGCTTTCTGGGCCGCCTCATGCTTCGAGCTGCAGAGCATTGACCACCTGTCTCTCCTCAGAGGCTCTGGTCGGGCCGGGCTTAAAATGTTCACGCTCGACTAAAACTCTAATTTCCCTGCTATCTTTATTTTCTCCTGATTGAGTATTAATTTCTCAATTTCCAGCTGCAGTCTCTTCTTCTGGAGTTTGAGGACTTCCCTCTGCAGCTTTGCTACTTCTGCATCCAGACTGGATGGCTTGCTTGTCCTGCTATTACAATACATATGACATATTATAGTTGATCAAATAGCCTTAGGACAATAGGCTAAAACAAGGCTGAGATTGAACATCTACAGTTTTCACCTTGTTGCTGCTGGTACTACGTTAGCACATTCCGGGTTCTTTTCTTATTACATGACATCCATGGTAATAAGTGTTAAGAAAACACACCGACCGGACTAGAGTTCAACATGTGAATCAACATGCTGCACATCTTATGGCGGATGATTCCACAACTCTTCATGGAGTTGATTCATCCTAACAACTCACTCCAGTCATTTCAACACCACTAAATCAAACGAATCAAATCACATCAGAAAAACAAGGTTATTCAGATTATGGCACACATTAGTATTAGGATTAGAGGTCGACCAATTATGATTTTCCAACACCGATACCCATTATTGGAGGACCAAAAAAAAAGCAGATACCGATTAAATTGGCCGATTTTTATATATATATATTTGTAATAATGACAATTACAACAATACTGAATGAACACTTTTATTTTAACTTAATATAATACATAAATAAAATCAATTTAGCCTCAAATAAATAATGAAACATGTTCAATTTGGTTTAAATAATGCAAAAACAGTGTTGGAGAAGAAAGTAAAAGTGCAATATGTGCCATGTAAAAAAGTTTAAGTTCCTTGCTCAGAACATGACAACATGTGAAAGCTGGTGGTCTTCAATATTTCCAGTTAAGAAGTTTTAGATTGTAGTTATTTTAGGAATTATAGTACTATTTCTCTCTATACCATTTGTATTTCATATACCTTTGACTATTGAATGTTCTTATAGGCACTTTAGTATTACCAGCCTAATCTCGGGAGTTGATAGGCTTGAAGTCATAAACAGGGCAATGCTTGAAGCACAGCGAAGAGCTGCTGGCAAACGCAGGAAAGTGCTGTTTGAATGAATGCTTACGAGCCTGCTGCTGCCTACCACTGCTCAGTCAGACTGCTCAATCAAATATCAAATCATAGACTTAATTATAATATAATAAACACACAGAAATACGAGCCTACGGTCATTATTAATATGGTCAAATCTGGAAACTATAATTTCGAAAACAAAACGTTTATTCTTTCAGTGAAATACGGAGCCGTTCCATATTTTATCTAGGGTGGCATCCCTAAGTCTAAATATTGGTGCAACGACAGTGCTTATTTCACGAATGCGCTTGTTAAATCATCACCCGTCTGGCGAAATAGGCTGTGATTCGATGATAAATTAACAGGCACTGTCACGCCCTGACCTTAGATATCTCTGTTTTTCTATATATTTTGGTTAGGTCAGGGTGTGACTAGGGTGGGTACGCTAGTTTTTGTATGTCTAGGGTTTTTGTATGTCTATGTTGGCCTGATATGGTTCCCAATCAGAGACAGCTGTTTATCGTTGTCTCTGATTGGGGATCATATTTAGGTAGCCATTTTCCTCGTTTGTGTTGTGGGATCTTGTTCTATGTTTAGTTGCCTGTCTGCACTATTCGTAGCTTCACGTTTCGTTCGGTTGTTTGTGGTTTTGTTAGGTGAGTTTCAGTTGATTAAAATTATGTGGAACTCTACTCACGCTGCGCCTTGGTCTCATCTTTACAACGATCGTGACAGGCACTGCATTGATTATAGGCAACGCAGGACAAGCTAGATAAACTAGTAATATCATCAACCATGTGTAGTTAACTAGTGATTATGTTGGAGATTGATGGTTTTTTATAAGATAAGTTTAATGCTAGCTAGCAACTTAACTTGGCTCATTGCTGCACTCACGTAACAAGTAGTCAGCCTGCCACGCAGTCTCCTCGTGGAGTGCAATGTAATCGCCCATAATCAGCGTCCAAAAATACCGATTGTTATGAAAACGTGAAAATCGGCCCTGATTAAATCGGCTATGCCGATTAATCGGTCGACTAATTTGGGTAATCAATCAATCTTAAATTTCATTATCAATACAGCGTTTTGTCAAGTTTAATAACCAAGAGGGATGCAAGTCAGGCAAAACAATCACACACCAACGAAGTTCACTTTCGTCTAACAACCAAATGCAACATGCTGATACCTTTTGTTCTGTTCTTTTTAGAAGCCACCTCTCCAGGACTCTCATCTGATTTGGGAGAGGAAGAACAGTAATAAAACACCAAGGACATTAGAGCTACTTCACAATAAAATTACAGCCATGGTTGATAGAATTCAGGCACCTTTAAAGCTACAATATGTACCTTTTCGGGCGACCCCATTAAATGCACATAGAAATGTGAGTTATAGATCTGACACTTTGCTCTGACACTCATTTAAAGCAAGTCTAAGAAGCGGTAGATCTGTTCTATGTTCTATGCTTCCCATGCTTAAGTTTTGTTTTTGCATCTTTTACTTTCGGATTTGTACACCTGCTTCGAACAGCTGAAAATACAATATTTTTGCTTTTGTAAAAATCATTGATACACTTGCTTGTTTTGTCACAAACTGAAATTAGGCTAACTATTAGAAGGGCTTCCGAGTGGCACAGCGGTCTAAGGCACTGCATCTCAGTGCAGGAGGCGTCACAATAGTACCTGGTTCGAATCCAGACTGTATTACATCCGGCTGTGATTCGGAGTCCCATAGGGTGGCACACAATTGGCATTTAGGAATGGATTAAAGATGTAATGCGAGTGAGTGAGTAATGAAATGGTTGCATATCCCAGAACCAATGTATTGCTGTGAGGGCTTTCAATGTTGTTCAGATGATGGATATACTTTTATAATGAATTATATGTCTTATTTATTGTCCTATTATGGTGGAACAGTTTTAAAATAAATTATACATTTAATTATTGTTCTATCATGGGGAACTACAATTTTTAAATAAATATATCTAATTATTTATTTATGATCCTATTTTAATGGTACGGTCCATGACCCTATACACCCACCTGAATGACCCAGATACTAAGCAGAAGTCCCTAACTGTTTTATGTGCCTGCTGTAAGCGGTCTGTATGCAGCCAAAATGAGGTCAGAGACCAAGAGCAGCACTGCCCCCTCAATATTCTGAGTCTGCTTGGCAGGGTTGGTCCTGCAAAGCCAAAGCCCCCTAAAGGGAGAGCATACTACACAAGGAAATTCTCAAAGCTGCTAATGAGAACCTTGAAGACCTTGTACCTAGCCGGTGGGGATTCCGGTGGGGTGCCCCCACCCAGGCAGTGGCAGTGCTGGCAACACTAGCTGCAGTAACCCATGGGGAGGGGGTCACACTCGGACATTCAGAGAGGGGGTACATTATTGTGGTGGCACAAAATCAAAGTCTGACTGCATGGAGATGCTTGGGAATATGGTCAATATGGGTGACCGTATTGTGGGTGTTTCAATGAAAAGGTGTACATTTGACCTCCATCATCTAGGATGTGACAATGGTTAATAAAATCTCTCAATTTCTGCCCATTTTTTGCATGGTCTTGCAGGCCTTCTCATGCAGCTGCAACTGTAAGTGCATTTGTAAATCAAGACCTATCTTGAGTTGGGCTCTGGGATGGTGCAATTGTTGAGAATGTGAACTTATGGTTGTGTGGGGGGTATGGGTTGAGTGTGTGTGGGTGTATGTGTGTATCCCACAACTGTTGCGAAGGAGTAAAAGATGTTAGGGACAATAGAGGATGATCCACAGCTATATATAATACAAATCGAGGTGAGGGCGATGGAAATGCATTTGGCAGTTGATCTACTTCAATTCGGTAAATGGCACTGTGTGCTCTTTTCAAAGGATAGATCCCAGTCGGTTCAGGGCTATGGGATACAGGGGGTCGAGGGTGGTCTGCCGGGCATTGGGATGACAACCCAACTCGGGATGAGGAGGGCTTTTAGCAGATGGAATAGTAGGGACCAATTGGAGGTTTACTTAGTAGCAATGCAAATATCATGGTACAGCTATATTGTCACGTTCCTGACCTGTTTTCTCTTGTTTTGTATGTGTTTAGTTGGTCAGGGCGTGAGTTGGGATGGGCAGTCTGTGTTGTTTGTTCTATGTGGGAGTGTGTTGGTTAATTAGCCTTATATGGTTCTCAATCAGGGACAGGTGTTATTCATTTCCTCTGATTGAGAATCATATATAGGTAGGCTGTTTTACACTGTTAGTTTGTGGGTGATTGTCTTCCGTGTCTGTGTATGTTGCGCCACACGGGACTGTTTTCGGTATGTTTGTTCGTATGGTTTTTGTGTAGTCTGTTTTCCCGGTTCGTGCGTTCTTCGTGTTACATGTAAGTTCTTACGTTCAGGTCAGTCTACATCGTTTATTGTTTTGTTAGTTAGTCAAGTATAGTTTGTTTTCGTCTTGTTTAAATAAATATCATGTCATATCACAACGCTGCGCCTTGGTCGAATCACTACTCCTCCTCTTCGTATGAAGAGGAGGAGGAACACCGTTACAGAATCACCCACCAACAAAAGATCAAGCAGCGGTGTAACGGGAGTAAGGGACAGCGCAAGAAGGAGGAATGGACATGGGAGGATATTTTGGACGGAAAGGGTTGCTACACATGGGAGGAGATTCTGGCTGGTAAGGATCGCCTCCCATGGGAACAGCTGGAGGCAGCTCGGAGAGCGGAGGAAACCGGAGAGAGGAACCGGCGTTATGAGGGGACGCGTCTAGCACGGAAGCCCGAAAAGCCCGTGAGTACTACCCAAAAATTTCTTGGGGGGGGGGCTAAGAGGTAGTGGGCCGAGGGCAGGTAGGAGACCTGCGCCCACTTCCCAGGCTAACCGTGGAGAGCGGGAGTACGGGCGGACACCGTGTTACGCAGTAGAGCGCACGGTGTCTCCTGTACGTGTGCATAGCCCGGTGCGGGTTATTCCACCTCCCCGCACTGGTAGGGCTAGATTGAGCGTTGAGCCGGATGTCATGAAGCCGGCCCTACATATCTGGCCACCAGTACGTCTCCTCGGGCCGGCTTACATGGCACCAGCCTTACGCATGGTGTCCCCGGTTCGCCTATATAGCCCGGTGCGGGTTATTCCACCTCCCCGCACTGGTCGGGCGACGGGGAGCATTCAACCAGGTAAGGTTGGGCAGGCTCAATGCTCAAGGGAGCCAGTACGCTTGCACGGTCCGGTATTTCCGGCGCTACCTCCCCGCCCCAGCCCAGTACCACCAGTGCCTACACCACGCACCAGGCTTCCAGTGCGTTTTCAGAGCCCTGTTCCTCCTCCACGCACTTTTCCTATGGTGCGTGTCTCCAGCCCAGTGCCTCCAGTTCCGGCACCACGCACTAAGCCACCTGTGCGTCTCCAGAGCCCTGTACACACTGTTCCTTCTCCCCGTACTCGTCCTGATGTGCGTGCCCTCAGCCCGGTGCCACCAGTGCCGGTACCACGCACCAGGCAAATAGTACGCTTTGAGAGTCCAGTGTGCCCTGTCCCTGCTCCCCGCACTAGCCTGAAGGTGCGTGTCCTTAGTCCGGTGCCTCCAGTTCCGGCACCACGTACCAGGCCTACAGTGCGTCTCAGCCGGCCAGAGTCTGCCGTCTGCCCAACGGCGCCTGAACTGTCCGTCTGCCAAGCGCCGCATGAACTGCCCGTCTGTATTGAGCCTTCAAAGCCGCCCGTCTGCCATGAGCCTGCAAAGCCGCCCGTCTGCCATGAGCCTACAGAGCCTTCCGCCAGACAGGAGCCGCTAGAGCCTTCCGCCAGACAGGAGCCGCTAGAGCCTTCCGCCAGACAGGAGCAGCCAAAGCCTTCCGCCAGACAGGATCAGCCAGAGCCATCCGTCTCCGCAGCGCCATCTGAGCCATCCGTCTCCGCAGCGCCATCTGAGCCATCCGTCTCCTCAGCGCCATCTGAGCCATCCGTCTCCCCAGCGCCGTCTGAGCCATCCGTCTGTCCCGAGCCATTAGAGCCGCCCGTCTGTCCCGAGCCGTCAGAGCCGTTAGTCAGTCAGGAGCCGCTAGAGCCATTCGTCAGTCAGGATCTGCCAGAGCCGCCAACCAGACAGGATCTGCCAGAGCCGCCAACCAGACAGGATCTGCCAGAGCCGCCAACCAGACAGGATCTGCCAGAGCCGCCAACCAGACAGGATCTGCCAGAGCCGCCAACCAGACAGGATCTGCCAGAGCCGTCAGCCAGACAGGATCTGCCAGAGCCGTCAGCCAGCCATGAGCGTCCAGAACCGTCAGCCAGCCATGAGCGTCCAGAGCCGTCAGCCAGCCATGAGCGTCCAGAGCCGTCAGCCAGCCATGAGCGTCCAGAGCCGTCAGCCAGCCATGAGCGTCCAGAGCCGTCAGCCAGCCATGAGCGTCCAGAGCCGTCAGCCAGCCATGAGCGTCCAGAGCCGTCAGCCAGCCATGAGCTACCCCTCAGCCCAGAGCTGCCATTAATCCTGAACTGCCCCTCAGTCCAGAGCTGTCTCTCTGTCCGGAGCTGCCCTTCAGTCCGGAGTTGCCCCTCTATCCTGAGCTATCTCTCTATCCTGACCTACCTCTCTGTCCTGAGCTATCTCTCTGTCCTGAGCTACCTTATCCCGGTGCTGCCCCTTATCTCAACGGTACCCTTTAAATTAAGTGGGTGGAATAGGAGGGTTGTCATTCAGAGGGGAATACGGAAGCTGGGATTGACTATGGTGGGGTGGGGACCTCGCCCAGAGCCTGAGCCACCACCGTGGTCAGATGCCCACCCAGACCCTCCCCTAGACTTTGTGCTGGTGCGCCCGGAGTTCGCACCTTAAGGGGGGGGTTATGTCACGTTCCTGACCTGTTTTCTCTTGTTTTGTATGTGTTTAGTTGGTCAGGGCGTGAGTTGGGATGGGCAGTCTGTGTTGTTTGTTCTATGTGGGAGTGTGTTGGTTAATTAGCCTTATATGGTTCTCAATCAGGGACAGGTGTTATTCATTTCCTCTGATTGAGAATCATATATAGGTAGGCTGTTTTACACTGTTAGTTTGTGGGTGATTGTCTTCCGTGTCTGTGTATGTTGCGCCACACGGGACTGTTTTCGGTATGTTTGTTCGTATGGTTTTTGTGTAGTCTGTTTTCCCGGTTCGTGCGTTCTTCGTGTTACATGTAAGTTCTTACGTTCAGGTCAGTCTACATCGTTTATTGTTTTGTTAGTTAGTCAAGTATAGTTTGTTTTCGTCTTGTTTAAATAAATATCATGTCATATCACAACGCTGCGCCTTGGTCGAATCACTACTCCTCCTCGTCGTATGAAGAGGAGGAGGAACACCGTTACATATATAGACACTCAATCATCATGTTACTTTTTAAATGGTACGTTTACAAACATATATTTTGATAAAAATAATTGAAAGTTGTGTCTCATTATGGTAAGTGGTGAAATAAGTATAGCCAGTTACAATTGTAATGGCTTAGCAGATAAGAAAAGACGATCAGTATTTACCTGGCTAAAAGAGAAGGAATATAATATCTATTGTTTACAGGAAACCCATTCAACAGTTTTAGAAGTGTTTTGGAAAAAGAACTGGGGGGGAGAAATATATTTCTCCCATGGGCAAAGAAATTCAAAAGGGGTGATGGTTTTAATTAACAATAATTTTGATCCAAATGTGCAAATTGTCCAAACAGATCCTCAAGGTATATGGATTATTTTAAATATGTTATTGGACAATAAACAGATATGGCTTATTAACATATACGGTCCGAATAATGATGATCCAAGCTTCTTTGAAAATATATATAAGAATTTATCAACATTACAAGCAACACTAGACTCTATTATTATGGTTGGAGATTTTAACACAGTCTTAAATACCTCTATGGACCGGAAAGGAAATCACACTACAAACTATCACCCTCAGGCACTTAAGGAAATCATGAATGTCATGGATATATTGGAATTAGTGGATATGGAAACTTAAATACCCTGACCTAGTGAGATATACATGGCGGAGGCTTAATCAAGCTAGTCGTCTTGACTACTTTCTTATGCCATTCTCTCTGGCACCAAAAGTTTAAAAAGTGTTGATGAGGGACAGAATGCAGTCGGATCATCACATAATTGGCATATATATTACTCTTACAGAATTTCCACGTGGGCGAGGATATTGGAAATTTAATCAAAGCCTACTAGATGATAGTGTTTAGAACTAGGACAGAAGAATTTATAACTGACTTTTTCAGACATAACATAGGTACAGCAGATCCCCGTATAGTATGGGACACTTTTAAGTGTGCCTTTAGAGGCCATGCAATTCAGTACTCATCTATAAAACAAAAGCAATTTAGATCAAAAGAGTCCATATTAACAAAGGAAATTGAAGGACTAACAGTACAGTTAGATAGCAATAAAAACGGTACCATAGAGGCACAGAATAAGTTAGAGGAAAAACAAAAAGAAATGGAGGAACTTATTCAAGAAAGATCCAGTGTAATATATTATAAAAATAAAGCGAACTGGATGGAATATGGGGAAAAATGCACCAAATTCTTTTTCAATCTTCAATATAGAAATGCTACCAAAAAAAAAGTATTAAAACTTGTTACAAATGATGAAGTCACTCATGAATCACCAAATTATATTTTCAAAGAGGAAGTAAAGTACTTTAAGAATATGTTTTCGTTTCAGGCTCCTCCATCTCCACTAACTGAAACTAATTGTATGGATTTTTTTCCTAATAATAATGTAAAATTAACATCTGTACAAAAAGACTCATGTGAAGGCCAAATTACAGAGAAGGAACTGCTTGATGCAATTGGGACCTTCAAGGATGGGAAAACTCCAGGGCTGGATGGTATACTAGTGGAAGTATACAAAACTTTTTTTTATATACTCAAAGGACCATTATTAACATGTTTTAACCACTCCTATATAAATGGTAGATTATCAGACACGCAACAAGAAGGTCTGATATCATTATTACTGAAACAGGACCCAAGTGGTATATATAAAGATCCAGTCCATTTAAAAAATTGGAGACCTCTTACACTTCAGTGTTGTGATGCAAAAATCCTAGCAAAATGCTTGGCGCATAGAATTAAAAAAGTAATGTCAGATATTATTCATCCTAATCAGACAGTACTGGAAACAATAGAATACTATGAAATATCGGGGACACCAGGCCTGGTTTTCATAGCTGATTTTGAAAAGGCCTTTGATCAAGTACGACTGGAGTTTATATATAAATGCCTAGAATAATTCAATTTTGGGGAATCTCTTATAAAATGGGTTAAAGTTATGTATAGTAACCCTAGGTGTAAAATAGTAAATAATGGCTACATCTCAGAAAGTTTTAAACTATCTAGAGGAGTAAAACAAGGTTGTCCACTATCAGCATATCTATTTATTATTGCCATCGAAATGTTAGCTGTTAAGATTAGATCAAACAATAATATTAAGGGATTAGAAATCCGTGGCTTAAAAACTAAGGTGTCATTGTACGCTGATGATTCATGTTCTTTTAAAACCACAATTAGAGTCTCTCCACAGCCTCAGGGGATCTAGATACTTTTGCTATCCTCTCTGGATTAAAACCAAATTATGATAATATTACGTATTGGATCACTAAAAAATGCTAATTTAACATTACCATGTAGTTTACCAATTAAATGGTCTGACGGAGATGTGGACATACTCGGTATACAAATCCCAAAAGAAAGAAATTCTCACTCCAATACATTTTTATATTAAGTTAGCAAAAATAGATAAGATCTTGCTACCATGGAAAGGAAAATACCTGTCTATCTGTGGAAAAATCACCCTGATTAACTCTTTAGTCATATCACAGTTTACCTATTTGCTTATGGTTTTGCCTACACCCAGTGACCTGCTTTTTAAATTATATGAACAAAAAATATTCAATTTTATTTGGAACGGCAAGCCAGATAAAATTAAAAGGGCCTATTTATATAACGAATATGAATTCGGAGGGCAGAAATTATTAAATATTAAAGCATTAGACCTCTCACTAAAGGCATCAGTCATACAAAAGTTATACTTAAATCCAAACTGATTCTCTAGTAAATTTGTACGAATGTCTCATCCTATGTTCAAGAAGGGTCTTTTCCCTTTATTCAGATTACACCTGCTCACTTTCGGTTGTTTGAAAAGGAAATCATGTCCAAAATATCTTTATTTTTTAAGTCATTAGATCATTTATTTTGGTATTGTCCATATGTAGCTTGTTTTTGGTCACAGGTCCAGGAATGGCTGAAGAATTGCAACATTTGCCTAGAACTAACGCTACAGATAGCAATACTGGGTGATTTGAAAAGCCATAGTCAATCAATCAATAATATAATAATTATTTTAGCAAAAATGTTTATTTTTAATTTACAATCTGTAGAAGCTATGAGAATAGAAAGGTTCAATTATTTTGTGAAGCATCACAGCACAGTTGAAAAATATATGGCAAATAGAAATCCGAAATGGATGATGTTGAGAGATAGATGGGAGGGGTTGGGAGCTGAAGGGTGGGACTAATAAGATAAACAATGTAAAACATACGGGATCTGTAAAATGTATATAGGTTCGGAACTTTTGTGAAATAGCACAGTTACAAATAGAAATCAAACTGGATGGACATCAGAAAGAGAGGAAGGACTAAGAACAAACAAGAGAGAACTATTGTAAAGTAGACTGTGTCTGTAAAATGTGTATAAGATGTATAAATTGAAGGTAAAAGCCGAAGTGTTTATTAGTTTACTCCAATTGGGGGATCGGTGGTAGGGTTTGCGGGGAATAATAATAAAGGTATATTCTTTTAAAAAGTATGTATGTCTATATAGGTATGTGTATGTATATATGTGTATATGTATGCATGCGTGTATGGATATATATATTTACCCCAAAAATATATGGGGGACAGGAAATTATGCAGACAATTACATTGATGGAAGCAACATTCTTTCCACAATATTAAGCTGATCCACCCCTTAGAAGAAGAAAAAAAAAAAAAAAAAAAAGATGTAACGCAGTAATTAGCAAGAAAATGTGTGTGAAAATGGTGGAACACATCTACGCAGTTAGGCATATGTGAATTATGTCAGGTATGTGAACGAATGTTATCATAATATGCCATTTAGCAGACGCTTTTATGCGTGCATGCGTTTTGCGTATGGGTGATCCTGAGAATCGAACCCACTACCCTGTCGTTACAAGCGCCATGCTCAACCAACTGGGCTACAAAGGACCACAAAGCCTATAAACTACTCACAAGTAAGACAATGGTGAGCTCTACTGTTAAACAACTACTCACACTAGTAGCTTTACAATAGCCACCCTCTTCATCCCCCTAACCCAAAATCTCTTAAGAATATTGAGAAATTAGACCCAAGTATGCGAAGTCGTCCTGGATGCAAACAAATTTGCTTTAAGGTGACCTGGAGCAGAAGGATGTCTCCATCGTATAGGTGTCAACAGTCATGGGTTTTAGGTCATTAAAAAGACTTTCTTTCTCAACAGACATCATTAGCATTAGGCCAATGTACCTCTGACCCTTGTCCATGCCCCACAGAAAGTTTGGGGCATGAATACAGGTGTCCTTATAACAACCACTACAGATTCAAAACTCAACGTCTTGAAAGTATGACTGATGATTATATTAATGATAAACCACACGCATTAGCAACACACATTACAATTTTCCTGACAGATTAAAACTCAATAAAACTGGACTTAAACTAAATATCAGTTAAAGTTCCTTCAGGTTTGACTTTTTTCATAGCATCCACAGGCTTGTTTAAAAAAAAACAAATGAAGAAAGGAAGAGCTTTTTAGCTCCATCAATGGTCAACAAGAATTGACTCATACAACAGACTCACCACCATTCAGTAGTAGGCTACCTTTTGTCTTTTCTGTTTTTGGAACAGGAACCTCTACAATATTCTCAGCTGAAATTTTTTCAGGGGACAAAGAGAAACGAAAGTTAAGTGTGTGTCACATGAAGAAGAAGTGATCATGCTATTCCAGAGTGCAAAGTGCATCATCAAACCAAAGTCAACAGTCATTCAGTCTCTGAAAACACATTTAAGTTAATCAAATACGTTGTGCCTAGTTTATGGTCTTTCATGTAGGCTTGTGAAAAAAAGTCCAATAAGACCCAAAAGTAACCAAACTATATATTATTATATATATTTTTTTAAATAATGAGATCTATTCTGAACAGGGAACAACTTCAATCCACTAATGAGATTTAATTTTGCCTTACAACAGCCTGTACGAGTAGCAGATCGTCTTATCCAAGCGGTTAGGAGCATTGGGCCAGTAACCGAACAGTTGCTGGTTCAAATCTCAGAGCCGACTAGGTAAAAAAAGAATGGCTGATCCCTGGCTCTGACCCCACTCTTCTGAATGGAAATAACAGATGAAAAGTGAGATATAAAATTGACGGTAAACAATTATCCAACCTCTATACCCATTTGAACAACAAGTTTAAACTCAGGCCTTGGTTGGCTACACACAAGACACAACTCTATCTTCTCTCTCTTCAAAATGAGAGGCAACAGTGCAACACAAGCTAATTTCAATCCCAGTTTTGACCGAGGTGTTGCATGAAGAGGCCTGCTTTTTGGTCAAAAACACCACGTGAGTGATACAATATTTCCACGTATGAAGTCTTCTACCTCTGATCCCTGACTGCTGCACTGTCCGTCAAAGGGCTGTTTAAAAATCCATGGTGCACACGCAAACAGAGCGAAGAGCCACAGTCCAGAGAAAGTTGATTCTCACACAAAGTGTGACCATGTCATGCCCACCAGAAATCAATTTCCAACTTAAACACACGTACACACGTGCACACACACAGACAAATGATACTTTTATTCCCAAAGAGAATAAAATCATTCTGGAAAAGACATTCAAGGAAGATACCTTTTTTCTTGTCCTCTAATTATGTCAAAGGAAAGAAGAACCATTAGCAATAGTGACACATATTTCGACACAGTGTGTTTTTTTGTTGAGGGTTGGTCCATTTACTAGGCAATATTAAGGGTCATGAGGGAGTTTAGCAAAAAACTCCAAATGTAGGCCAAAGTCAACACGCACAGGGAGAAACCAACCGGGGGGGAAGTACCTTTTTTCAGCGTTTCCTTTTTGGGAGCAGCAATTTTGACCTCTTTTTCGTCTAACATACAAACAAAAACAAAAAAAGATATTAGCCACAGCATGGACCATGTCGGAGGGGACTGTACGTGCCATTTCAAAAGAGTGCATCATACCGCAAATATGACACAGTCGCTCAATCTATATGAAACAGAAAGAAGTCACTTATTCCTGTCATGATCCACTCCTGTACAAAAGGCATAACACTTCATCGATGACCATAATCTTTGATAGTGCCCATGTTTGTAGATAGTAGACACTATACATAAAATAGTTCCATCAACACTGCGAGTCATATTTATTAGACGGATGCTAAAACTTTACCTCACCACATAATAAACAAAATGCAGTGTTCAGATATTTTACATCAAGATATTAATAGACTAGTACTACATATTGCAATAGGCCTACTTAAAATAGTTTTTTCCCCCAAAAATGGCCTAAACTCTGGCCTATTGTCCCTCCAGTCTGGAACAGAAATACACCCCCTCTTGGTCATCGTGACCTTCGGTAAATAAAGAAACTGAAAACAGAGTCTTAAACCCCTCCGTAAATACTTAGCACACATGGCTTAAAGTCAATGTGGACGACATTCCTAAACTCTGGGGTTCAGGCTGAGCTTTGTGGGGCTGTTTGGCAATAGATGGGTGAACTTTGAGAACTTCTCTTCAATCCAATAATAACATGGTGGTTGATTAGCAGTTACAGTTTAACACACATTTCCTTCAAATAGAAATGCAAAAACGCTGCAGAGTTGCAAATCCAGTGGTCATTTGGTCATTCACAATGCATTTGTGCAACATTCCAGCATCACGCCAACAACACACTCAGTGTTAGTCCTTTCCAGATGTAGGCCTAATACCATTGAGTCAAAGGAATTTAGACAAAGTAGTCATCCTTGCTAAACTGAATGAACATACTACTGCTGGGAAAAGCGAGGCGACTGCTAGACATAGTCTTAGAATAGACAGTGCAAATAGATACAGCATGTTTTGAATAAAGATCACATCACTACAAGTAGCCCAGCAAGCTAATCCAACAAAGGTGAACATTGGTGACATAAGCTTTTGAGGATAGAAAACGGCATGTACTGCAGTATCCAATGTTGCACTGCTAAAAGGATACATGACATTATACTTTTTGAGAGACACAAACTGCGAAATACAACGTTATCAGAAGCCTGAACAGTGTTATGTGGATGGTCAGTGGTTGGTTCTAAAGATAAAATACTAAATTGACATTTCTGATTAAAGGGAATTACTGTAAGGCTTTTAAGAGTATAGATTAACTGATTACATTCAAATCCCTTCTTTTTTTTTTCTTTTTTTTTTACCAATGGTCTAAAAGCAGAAATGACAAATTCTGTTTAAATGACAAAATTAAAAGATTTAAATAGCACATAAATAATTAATTCAGCCAGAACAAAGATGTGCAAAGAATATGTGCATCACAACGACGATGAGTAGTGCAAAAGCTTAGAAAAAGTGAAAAGCATAAAAGTCCAGGCCAATATTCCCAATGGCAAGCACCATAGCAGCAAGTCCAAAGTCGAGGACAAAAACATAATATCCTCTTTTCAGACATTCTTTTCACAGAGACACTGTCCTTCCTTTGACACGACCAGCGCAATTTTCAATTTCCTCCAGTTAGAGTTGAGGGGTGAGGTGACCTTTGGGTGATCTTAGACCTCACCCAGTAGACTAGTCTCGTTCTGCTCCTCATGGATGGGAAGCTAGGAGTGGAACGCTCAGGAGCTTTTGACTACTGATCCTGTAGGTCTAATATAACGCCCTGAACCCCAGCACCGTTCTGGGACGTACCAGCATCACCCTCCTCCTCTGCTGTCTCACTCTCTGGATCCTCCACCTTCTCTACGGGAGGAGTGATCACGTCATAGAGAAACGTGAAGAAGCCGTGAAACCAATCTGAGCCCTCCTCGGCTAAAATACCGAAGATTTCCTCTAGGGAATCTGCGTTTTCATTAGTAATTTCACCGCCCTCTTTGGTCAAGCCTGACGAGAGAGAGGAGGAAAACAAGGGGGAAGAGAAGAGGAGAGAGAGGATAGAGGATGGAGAGAGGGAAGGGAAGAGAAATGAAGAGAGTGGATGGTAATGCAGGAAAGAGAGAGGCGTATAAGAAGAGCGACAAGAAAATACCCCCTTTAAAAGTTGAGTGTAGCCGTCTGAAAGTGTAGAATTTTGAAATGTCGCTGTCAGCTATGGACAGAGGTACTGTAACCAATCCTGCTCAGTGTTTTTAGTCAGTCAGGGACAGTCATTAGTCCTTGTCTTTGATTGGTTAAGTCTTTATTAGTCCCTTTATTAGGCCACACAGGACAAAAGCTATTAGGCTAGGCATTATGTGAACTGGAAAGTGTCAGTGATGAGCCAGTATTGTAGATACAGTGCCTTCAGAAATTATTCAGACCCCTTGACTTTTTCCACACTTTGTTACGTTACAGCCTTATTCTAAAATGTATAAAATTAAAATAAATCCTCAGCAATCTACACACAATTTTTTTGCTACATTTATAAAAAATATAAAAAACTGAAATACCTTATTTACATAAGTATTCAGACCCTTTGCTATGAGACTTGAAATTGAGCTCAGGTGCATCCTGTTTTCCATTGGTCATCCTTGAGATGATTCTACAACTTGATTGGAGTCCACCTGAGGTAAATTCAATTGATTTTACATGATTTGTAAAGGCACACACCTGCTATATAAGGTGTCAGAGCAAAAGAGAGCGCATGTCAGAGCAAAAGCCAAGCCATGAGGTCGAAGGAATTGTCCGTAGAGTTCAGAGACAGGATTGTAACGAGGCACAGATCTGGAGAAGGGTACCAAAACATTTCTGCAGCATTGAAGGTCCCCAAGAACACAGTGGCCTCCATCATTCCTAAATGGAAGAAGTTTGGAACCACCAAGACTCTTCCTAGAGTTGGCTATCCAGCCAAACTGAGCAATCGGAGGAGAAGGGTCTTGTTCAGGGAGGTGACCAAGAAACCAATGGTTACTCTGACAGAGCTCTGGAGTTCCTCTGTGGAGATGGGAGAACCTTCCAGAAGGACAACCATCTCTGCAGCACTCCACCAATCATGCCTTTATGGTAGAGTGAACAGACAGAAGCCACTCCTCAGTAAAAGGCACATGACAGCCGGCTTGGAGTTTGCCAAAACACACCTAAAGACTCTCAGACCATGAGAAACAAAATTATCTGGACTGATGAAACCAAGATTGAACTCTTTGGCCTGAATGCCAAGCGTCACGTCTGGAGGAAACCTGGCACCATCCCTACGGTGAAGCATGGTGGTGGCAGCATCATGCTGTGGGGATGTTTTTCAGCGGCAGGGACTGGGAGACTAGTCAGGATCGAGGCAAAGATCGACGGAGCAAAGTACAGAGAGATCCTTGATGAAAATGTGCTCCAGAGCACTCAGGACCTCAGACTGGGTCAAAGGTTCACCTTCCAACAGGACCCCAACCCTAAGCACACAGCCAAGACAACACAGGAGTGGCTTCAGGACAAGCCTCAATGTCCTTGAGTGTCAGTCATGCACAAGTAACATAACATCAAGTCAGTCATGCACAAGTAACATAACATCAAGTCAGTCATGCACAAGTAACATTTACTGTAGAGGTCACAAAAAGGTCATTATTAAAAATGCACTTGCCGAGTAGTACTTTGGCGTCCTCCACATCGAAGTCACCATCGCCATCTGCGTCATACACTGAAAGTTTACCTGCGAAAAAGTCATAGATAGGGTCATGCCATAAAAAACATTCAGAGTACAGTCCTTTCCACAAATATGCCTATTCTTGGGCTATCCATGAAAATCATTGCATGACATTAACTTCCTCTGTAATTAGAAACAGTTAACAGATCATTTGCTTTCTTTAATGTGATCCTCTGGGTTTTAGTGATACATCACTACTTGCCAATGAAGTCATACTATGGTGCTCCGTATCATATTTACAGCCTGCATCTCACCTCTGAATTCTTTCTGAATTCATTTCTGAGGGGGACATGGGGGGGGGGGGGGGGGGGGGGGGTCAAGCTGATTCTGCTGAACTGCATACTGAATACAGTATACAAAGCAGCAGCCACTCGACTCTGACTGCACTCTGCAGACATAGCTGTACCACAGACTGACTTCCTGTAGTTACACACACGGCCCGAGTGAGGTCACACTGACCACACACATATTTATTCAGTACGGAGAACTGATCCTTTAAATAATCAGGGAGTTCACAATCACAGTAAAACTAAAAATGTTTGGAAAATTAAGTGAATTTTCTGGTCAAACGGTTGGGAGGTGAGGGGATAAGAAAATGAAGCTATAAGTAAGCCTAAGTAAGTAAGCCTTGTCTGAGCTGAAGTGACCCATAGGCTCATGTTTATGTAGCGTGAGGCAGCATGATGTACAAGTACGCCCCCTGGATAGGACGCTAGTCTGTCGCAGGGCCTTGATGAAATGGAGCTATACTTTCAATTCAAAGAATTCTGAGATATGAGAATGAAGAACTTTCAGTAGGAGTCAAAGGTGGATTTTACAGTATGGTGCACGCAACATCGGCAAGCCAAGACAAATACGTTGTTACTGCATATTGTTAAATCATTACTTTGAGGCATATTATAATGTCAACTATTCAGAACTAATAACAGATAGAATTGAATATATTTTTGTGAAGTATGACAGATGGGTTTGAGTTGTTTGGTGATGCATGCAAGCAAAGACCATAAATACCTTGTAAAACCTCTGAAAAGTTAAAAGGGAATTCCTTTGCTCTCGCTGCATGCAAGATTAAGACACACAGGCACATTTTGTTTTTAGGGGTACCATCCAGATCAAAAGTTAATTAAACAGTGTCAGTATTGTGCCTACTTCACACTACACATTAAATTGGTTACTAAATTATAATTTTTTACAAAACCTCTTACTAATATCAGTACTAATTCATCTTTCCCCTTTCCCCATGGCTTCCTGTCTGGTATGTGTTCCTGTCTAAACCACATGCAACATTTTGGTTTCTGTATGAGTCAGAGAAGGCATGAAGTGCTGTTCCTACGTGTCTACAGTAAGCTATGAGGACAGAACATCATCTAGACCAGTGTTTACCAACTCCAGTCCCCCCAACTGCACACGTTTCTGTTGTAACCCCAGACAAACTCACCTGATTCAACTCACCCAGGGCTTGATGATTAGTTGACAAGTTGAATCAGGTGAGTGTGTCCAGGGCTACAACAGAAACATGTGCTGTTGGGGGTACTGGTGAACTGGAGTTGGGAAATACTGGAGTAGGGGGCTATACTCAATTTAGGCTAAACATGTACTGTAGCATACTAACACCCAATACCCTATTCATGATAGAAAACCATTACCTGCTCTACACAATATATATCAATACAAACATTAGTAACGTTGTGCATTCTTATCTTGAGAGATAAAACGAGGCAATAGTTGTATCAGATAAAGGTTACAGCCTGCCAATACTGTAGTTATTTGTTAAAACAGTAACCTAATAAAATAATAATAGCATTGGAATTACACTGTGGTTTCTTTGGGATTCATTGACATAAGCGTCACTCCCATTTGGAACCAGGTAGTTACCAATTGTGTTGAATTCTATGAGGTAAGTATTGTTACAGCATAGTGTATTCTTAGTAACATGTAAATACCAGGTACCAGCTTAAACCGGGCTGTAAAATAAAGCATTACTGTTTATCATAGGAATGAGGGGAGGTCAGGTGACTCACCAATGACGTTGTCGTAGTCCACCAGGTCTAACCACACCACGGCCACGGAGCTCCACACCCCCAACAAAGCCAGAACCATGAACCAGGTGAAGATCTTAGTGCCGCTAAAACCACTAGCAGCACCTCCACCCCCACTAGCAACACCCCCACTAGCAGCACCTCCACCCCCACTAGCAACACCCCCACTAGCAGTAGCAGCCTCCGCTTTCACACCATTCTTATTCACCACTGCTGTGGGCTTCACCTCTGGAAAAGAAAGAACACAATGAGCATATGTCAATTATTCTCACTGGGGCACAGGGTACTGGACAGATTGCAGTCATTTTGGAAGATGTACTTGCTACGACTGTGTTATGTTGTTTTCTCGCCTTAAGGTGAATGCACTAGTGTAAGTCACTCTGGATAAGGGCATCTGCTAAATGTCTAAAATGTAAATATAATTTTGACTGGACTTTCAGTCACTGTGATTGACAGGACTGAAAGAAACAGGAGCCATTCTTAGCCCAGTGGCCTTCCACAGAAGCTGTGAGTTAGTGTGTGAGCAGATCTGAATAGAGGACGAGTGAGGGGGATGCTGAAGTGCGGTTAGAAAATAACCCTGCCTGGATCAAATGACTGAATGACAGAGGCAGGCAGAAGACTTAAAGGCCCCAGGCCCTGACTAGTCCGACAGGCTCAACTCAAGGTTGCCCATAGTAGCACCAGGCAAGACAAGCTTTATTATGACAGGTAGGCCCAAAAGTTGTTGTTGTGCCTTTGAAATGGAACCCGTCCCAGTATGAAACGTGATATTGGTTAACTAAATTATATGAGGAACAAGGTGTATGAAACACCAAGACAGATCTGGTTCTCCCTGGTCTGGACCCCCCCCCCCCCCCATTACCTAGACATGTTTAAAGTGAGACCTAGGAGGGGTATTCCACCTCTAATAGTAGAGGGGTAGTCTCAAGTTGGCATACTTCCTAGTGACATAGGCTATTCACACGAGGAAACTCCATAGGCTCGCAGAGAGGTGATGTCTGATGGTATAACTCGACATCATAGGCTCTTGTTCTGGATGTGTAAAGAAAGAAATGTCATACTCTCCACTATAAAATAACTGGTTGATTGCCTAAAGGTCATGCTGGATCCTCGAAAGGTTATAGATTTCTCTCTTGGGTTCTTCAATGAAAAAGTGTATGAAACAGAGATGTAAGATATGACTGCATCGGTCCACAGACCCTAAACCGATCCAAACGTAGCACGCATCGGTCAGAAAGTTGATTCAAATGTTACGATTCGCCATTTGATTTGGCTCATATTACTTTCTTTCTACCTTCCGAAAATACCTAATCTTATGTGACAACTTATGCATCCTCTCCTTCAGTGTGGAACTAAGCATGTAACTGTGTGGACAGTCATTGATCTACAAGTCATTTTGCATTACATTTGACATTTTAGGCATTTCGCAGACGCTCTTATCTAGACTTGCAGTAGTGAGTGCATACATTTTCAAAGTGGTGGAAAAAGTACTCAATTGTCAGACTTGAGTAGAAGTAAAGATACCTTAAGTAGTATTTTACTGGGTGACTTTCACTTGAGTCATTTTCTATTAAGTATCAAGTATACTACTTAAGTATCAAAAGTAAATGGAATTGCTAAAATGTACTTTAGTATCAAAAGTTAAAGTATAAATAATTTCAATTTCGTAATATTAAGCAAACCAGACGGCACAATTTATTTATTTACGGATAGCCAGGTGAACACCAACACTCAGACATAATTTGTGTTTAGTGAGTCCGCCAGATCAGAGGCAGTAGGGATGACCAGAGATGTTCTCTTGATAAGTGTGAGAATTGGACCATTTTCCTGTCAAAATGTAACAAGTATTTTTGGGTGTCACGGAAAATGTATGGACCATGTACACCATTTTCTTTAGGAATGTAGTGAAGTAAAAGTTGTCAAATTTTAAACAGTAAAGTACAGATACCCCCAAAAAGTAGATCTTTAAAGTATTTTTACACCACTGCATATTCATTTCTACTAGTCCCCCGTGAGAATTGAACCCACAACCCTGGCATTGAAAGTGCCATGCTCTACCAATTGAGCCACACGGGACCATGCCAAACAACCCTAAGGAATATCAGTATCCTAGTCAAACTGCGCACCGTGCCCAGCTTCACGCACTGACCAACGCTAGGTAGGCAGCCTGTTCCTTATCTTGCACATCTGCCTGGCACCTTCAGCATTAAAATTATAAAATGGTTTGCACAATATTAGGCTTTATTAGTTAAGTGACAACCTATGTAAATTTGCCAGGTTATTGTTATCTATTCGCTGTTGAAAATTTAGGTTTACCGTAATAAAAGTAAGCTACCGGGGACAACTCTCATCTGGCTATACCTGCTGATCGGGACTTACAACAGATTTTATTTTGATTGTTCAGGTTCACCATGAGCAATAGATTTGGTAGTTTTGCTTTAAACAATCAGTGTATATGTTATTTTTAAATATACCAGATAAAGTTGATAATTTCATAACGAGGAATCAAAGCGGGAGCGGGAGGAGAAAATAAGCTCACTAAAAACTTCCCAATGGTCAAAACAATTAAATTTTGAGATGGGGTGAAATCAAAAATGGTGCTATATATTTAATGCCTGTCATAGCTAATCTGAAAGCAATCAATATTGATACCCCCCCCCCCCCCCCCCTCTGATAGTGGGGTGGTAGATGCCTAGTCTCCTTTATGGCTCAAATCAGGTACCTACATAGTATACACCATAGACACACACAACAGGTCAGACAGATCTAGCTCAGAGAGGCCCAGCTCATGAGCTCCAACAGTAGCAGATTCATTTTGAATGGAAAATGTGTGTTTATGCAACAAATGTTAGTTAGTGCATCATATCGCGTCGAACGGAATCAATTCGTTCTCTAATCAAACCGAATAGCACCGAATCGTTTCAAATTAAAACATATCTTTCCTGTATCGTATCGGAGGCCATGTATCTAGATAAGTATTAAATCGAATGATGCACTACTTTCTATTGCCATTTCTGGGAGTGTGATATTCACACACCAAAATAGGCCCATCTCAAACTGGAGAAATCAATTAGGTTAACGATATCTAAAATTAGCTTTAGACAGCTTTCACAAAAATTGCTCATATGGAAGACAGACTGTACACAAGCACAAGTTCTGTAGGATAAGGTGAAACCAACGAGAGGCGTTGCAATGGCTCACAAGAACCAGCTGGGCTTACAATCACAATGTGCCCTTGAGCAAGGCACTTAACCTTAATTGGTCCTGTAAGTCGCTCTGGATAAGAGTCTGCTAAATGACTAAAATAATGATTTAAATGTAAGGAGTAGTTGGGACATGGAAACAGTGATTTGTTTCCACAACATAAATATGGACAGGATTCATTCTGTAAATTGATAAGATAAAACCAGGAATAGAGAGAGTGATGGTGACAACATAACCGGCAGGGGGGTAGGGAGAACTGGAGCGAGGAAGATCGAGAGAGTGTGAACAGGTGGTTATTCAACTACTAAAGCCTCCAGAGATACAGGTTTGGAACGAACACACAGCTACCCTACTGTAACTGTAAAAGTTCTAAAGCATTGCTGTATACGAGGTAACACTCTATAGTTACAAGCAATATACAAACATACACTAGCCTAAGTCACAAACAACAACCTAGCCTACGTTTGCAACAGTACGCATGCTTTGACAAGTCACCATGTTCTATATTCTTTAGTCCTTTAAACCTTTAGGACTTTTACAAGTAGTTTGAGCTTTTAAATAGCTACCCATTTAGAATAGGTTGCTGGCCAAGGTTGCTCTGTCTACTACCTTTTGTATAAGCCCTACGTTACTGCCGACACTATCACACACTGCTCCGTTACCCAAAATGACAACTCAATCCTCCCACTGTCGGTTGCCATTCCACATTTCTGAATGAAGCAGTTAAGCAGAACCATTAGACTATCATTTACAAATTCCCTTGACCCTACCTGGGATTTCTTCAGCGAATATGGCTTCTTCACAGATAGGTTCCTCCATCAGGTCAGATGAAGTGGGATCCACGATGAGAGAACTCCTCGATTTTTCCTAGTTTCTGACAAATCCCCCCTGCCTGTATCAGTTGTAGAAGTCAGCTGGAACTTGATAAGGCCAAACTGGTCCGGGGAACTATTTTTAGAGCTGTCAAACAAATATGGGGAGGGCATGCCGAGTGTGTCACTACTCTGCCATTGCCAAATAGGACGGAGGGGGGACTGTGCAGAACGAAGTGCGCACAAAGACAGTGGAGCAGAATTGGCAATTGTCCAAACAGAGACAACGTAACAACATGAGAGTTGCCTCTTGAAATGTCTGCATGCTTAACTATCTTTAGAGAGAATCTGCTGCAGAGGTTGAACTTGAACTTCTCTTGAATTTGAACATGTCATTACACTTCAGCAGGTATTCCCAAACTGGGGTAGGCGTACCAATGCCGTCGGGAGTACGCCAAAGAAAAATTTGATTCACATTTTCAAACAGTCCATTTATATTTTCCAACAAGGCTATACATTTGGGTGAGTCCCCCCCCACTCGCAGCTTCGTTTCACTGCCAAAAATAAAATTAAACCATCTAGTGTTCAGTGAAATAGCAATGTCAAATACAGGTAGCCTAGTCAAATAATTAACATACAATCACATTGACCGTTACGCTCTCGCGGGAATTCCACTAACGGTCCGTATGTAGCCAAACGTAGCTTCTGCTCATGTTGGCATCTGTACTGATGGCGCAAAAGCCATGACAGGGAGACATAGCGGAGTGGTAACGCGCGTGCAAGCAGTTGCTCCTGCAGCATCCACCGAGAGGCTCTTGGTGCCAAGGGAATGCCTGACAGCTTGAAAGTGAAAACGGTTAACTTTGTTAAAGCAAGGCCCCTGAACTCTCATGTATTTTCTGCACTATGCAATGATATGGGCAGCGACCATGTAACACTTGTGCAACAATCAGAAGTGTGCTGGTTATCAAAGGACAAAGTATTGACACGTTTTTTTAAATTGAGAGATGAGCTTAAAGTTCTCTTTACTGACCATTATTTTCACTTGTCTGACCGCTTGCATGATGACGAGTTTCTCACATGACTGGCCTATTTGGGTGATGTTTTTTCTCGCCTGAATGATCTGAATCTAGGATTACAGGGACTCTCCGCAACTATATTCAATGTGCGGGACAAAATTCAGGCTATGATTAAGAAGTGGGAGCTCTTCTCTGTCTGCATTAACAAGGACAACACACAGGTCTTTTCATCATTGTATGGTTTTTTGTGTGCAAATTAACTCAAGCTTACGGACAATGTCAAATGTGATATAGCGAAGCACCTGAGTGAGTTGGGTGCGCAATTATGCAGGTACTTTCCCAAAATGGATGACACAAACAACTGGATTCGTTATCCCTTTCATGCCCTGCCTCCAGTCTACTTACCAATATCTGAACAAGAGAGCCTCATCGAAAATGCAACAAGTGGTCCTGTGAAAATTGAATTGAATCAGAAGCCACAGGCAGATTTCTGGATTGGGCTGCGCTCAGATTATCCTGCTTTAGCAAATCGTGCTGTTAAGACACGGATGCCCTTTGCAACCACGTACCTAAATGAGAGTGGATTCTCGGCCCTCACTAGCATGACAACTAAATACAGGCACAGACTGCGTGTGGAAAATGATTTAAGACTGAGGCTCTCTCCAATACAACCCAACATTGCAGAGTTATGTGTATCCTTTCAAGCACACCCTTCTCATTAACCTGTGGTGAGTTATTCACAATTTTCAATGAACAAATAAAGTTTTATATGTAAAATGGTTAAATAAAGAGCAAAATTATTGATTATTTTTATATTATTATTTGTCCTATAAGAGCTCTTTGTCACTTCCTACAAACCGGGTTGTGACAAAAACTCACTCATTCTTATGTTTAATAAATGTATAGTGTGTGTGTGGCAGGCTTACAATGATGGCAAAAAACAACATTTGAGAGTGTGTTGACCCTGGTGCTAGAGGGGGTAAGCAGCTGGACTATAAAAAGTTTGGGAACCGGGACAGTACTGGAGAGGGTAGTAAGTAGTTTTATGTTCCTCGGCGTACACATCACGGACAAACTGAATTGTTCCACCCACACAGACAGCGTGGTGAAGAAGGCGTAGCAGCGCCTCTTCAACCTCAGGAGGCTGAAGAAATTTGGCTTGTCACCAAAAGCACTCACAAACTTTTACAGATGCACAATCGAGAGCATCCTGTCGGGCTGTATCACCGCCTGGTACGGTAACTGCTCTGCCCATAACCGTAAGGCTCTCCAGAGGGTAGTGAGGTCTGCACAACACATCACCGGGGGCAAACTACCTGCCCTCCAGGACACCTACACCACCTGATGTCACAGGAAGGCCATAAAGATCATCAAGGACAACAACCACCCGAGCCCCTGCCTGTTCACCCCGCTAACATCCAGAAGGCGAGGTCAGTACAGGTGCATCAAAGCAGGGACCGAGAGACTGAAAAACAGCTTCTATCTCAAGGCCATCAGACTGTTAAACAGCCATCACTAACATTGAGTGGCTGCTGCCAACATACTGACTCAACTCCAGCCACTTTAACAATGGAAAAATTAATGTAAAAATGTATCACTAGCCACTTTAAACAATGCCACTTAATATAATGTTTACATACCCTACATTACTCATGTCATATGTATATACTGTACCCTATACCATCTACTGCATCTTGCCATCTTTATGTAATACATGTATCACTAGCCACTTTAAACAATGAAACTTTTATGTTTATATACCCTACATTACTCATCTCATATGTATATACTGTACTCTATACCATCTACTGCATCTTGCCTATGCCGTTCTGTACCATCACTCATTCATAAATGTTTATGTACATATTCTTCATCCCTTTACACTTGTGTGTATAAGGTAGTTGATGTGGAATTGTTAGGTTAGATTACTCGTTGGTTATTACTGCATTGTCGGAACTAGAAGCACAAGAATTTCGCTACAATCGCATTAACATCTGCAAACCATGTGTCTGTGACAAATAACATTTGATTTGATTTGAACCACTGCACAACAGTATTTAGAGCTTGCTGTAAAAAAAAAAAGCAGCTCATGAACAGGCAGACACACCCCTTTTACTGTGCACTACACTACTGTAATAATAGAGTAATAATGTATTGTATCATGTATTGTTTAATGATGTAGGCTGTTACCTTTTGTTGTAATGTAATTGTTTTAATCCTGTTTGGACCCTTGGCATCAGCTAACGGAGATACTACAATTTTCTCACTAGATGGGTGGAAAAATGCATTACAAACTTCCAACAATGTAACCTAGTCTAACATGTTTGATCCCATACATTAAGGGAGGACGCTGTACTGTACATGGCACTCTCTCGTATGCTTCCAACAATCGGGCACGCAATATGCTAGTTACCATGATACAGAAGCCATCACAGGCATCATTACATTTTAAATGGTGGTGGACAACTCTAGTATTTTTGGAGTCAACTCTGACTCCTGCTATCAGTGTCATTGGAATCGACTCTCTCTCTTGAATCCAATTGGACAAAAATGACCCAAATTATCTAACATTAGCTACAGCTGCAATGTCAGTGTGTGCATGCACACTGATGAATTGGGTGATTGATTAGCAATGCATAGAGCAGTCTGAAAATCTCCACTAACAAAAATATTCAATATCTTACGTCAGGAGCCTATTAATGACTCTTTGAATTTCTGGAGTCGACTCCGACTCCCCACCACTATTTATTACAGACCATTATGACAACAACTGACATGTAAGGCTATCCGTTAATCTTAGTTTGTGTTTAACATAATATCCTCTATAATAGATGAGTGCATCATGGTAGTAGGTACATAAAAGGCGGGCCAAAGGTTTCTTTGGTTTGGGCTGCAAGCAACCATGAAAATGAGGAACTGTCAAGCATGCACAAGCCTTCAAAATATGTCTAGAGGTGGTTGATGTTGCCTTGGCTACAACCACTGGCACCAACCGCTGTCACTCTAGTGTAGACTCAGTGTCTCTTTTGCAATACCAGCACTAACAACCCATTGAGTTCACAGCACGACAAACAGGGCCAAGCATTAGTAGGCTATGCCTTTCTATCAGATATTACAATCACAGTACATGCTTACTTTTATGATACTTCAGATAAACCAAGCAAGTCCGTGCAACTGTAACTGTTATCAACCACTCACTTTCAACACAGGGCACTTTCCACTTGTTTAGACTCAGTGCTTACAATGACACTCTCCAACGATATTTTATGAGGAGTAGACAGGCTTTTTACCAGATATGCGTGTCCAGGGATGGTCTGGGTGAATTACATGGTGTCCACTGAAGGAAATAATTTTATAACTATGAGAGAAATTCCCCCGTATTGCCATACACATCAACATTATTCATCACAATTTGACCAACCACCGAAGGCAAGAACATTATCAAAGTCTTTGCCTCCTGCTCGTGCAGTTGCATAACTGGCAAATACATATTGAACTGGTTGCAACCTGAAATACTCTGAGACCAGGTTGTTAAACTAGCTATACTTGTATATTAGCCTATAATATAGTTTACTAGATATGCTGTTAGCTAGTTAGCATAGGGATTAGGGAAGGGTACCGACCTTTTTTGGATTGGTTTCTGGAATTCTTCCTTGGAGCCATCGTAAATGCACGGATGCTTACAGTTCAAAGGGTTAGAAATGTTCAAATACTTAGCCTGTACGCCTTCTTGTTCGCTAAATAAAATGCTGATACCTCCTTATTAGTGGAAGCTCCTACTGCTGACTATCATAACACAAATAACTTCCTCATGGATACTGACAAGCTAAAATGTACTAATGAGTGATCTCAAATTCGACAGGGAACGAGGTCATGGGCGGAGTTTTCAACCGGATGATTTTTTGCTGTAATTCTACAGCGTGGACCACTATGGTTGGGAGCGCCTAGAGAATCCGCCTTGAAGGTTTTGATACATTGCCTGGCGACACGACTCCTGGCTCCAGAGAAACGCTACGCCACGCCCACGGATGTACATTTCTTCTACGTAGCGAACTACAGTGCAGCGGAATAATTTAGTGTAAATTATCAGGCTATTTGATAACAACAAAAACGTGGCAAAAAAAGGGAACGTGTCCTCTCTATCGCGAGATTTTAACAATCAAAGGTTTAGGTGGCTGCTGGCTGGAAACAAGAGGGCTCCTATCCCCCTCATCACCATTATATGTGTCTTTCCTTTCAGATAGAGGCGGTGGATCTGGGAGGGACAGAGGGGACTGTGTTGTATCTAACCTGAGAGGGGGGGGGGTCTTCTCCGTGTCGCTGGTAGTGCCTCAGTGTGCTGGGGGATTCCTGCAGTATCTTCTGGGGGTCAGATTTTATGGGATTATAGCAGTTTCCTGGAGAGATTAATCTGGAGAGAGAGAGAGAAATACTGTACATAGCCATAATAGGACATTTGACATATACACTCACAAGAACTACAGTGCATTCAAAAAGTATTCAGACCCATTGAATTTTCCACATTTGGTTACGTTACTACCTTATTCTAAAATATATTAAATAAATAAAATCCTCATCAATATACACATAATACTCTATAATGATATATACCTTATTTACATAAGTATTTTTACTCTTTGCTATGAGATTCGAAATTGAGCTCAGGTGCATCCTGTTTCCATTGATCATTCTTGAGATGTTTCTACAACTTTATTGGAGTCAACCTGTGGTAAATTCAACTGATTGGACATGATTTGGAAAGGTGACAGTGCATGTCAGAGCAAAAACCAAGCCATAAGGTTGAAGGAATTGTCCATAGAGCTCTGAGACAGGATTGTGTCAAGGTACAAATCTGAGGAAGGGTACCAAAAAATGTCTGCAACATTGAAGGTCACCAAAAACACAATGGCCTCCATCATTCTTGAATGGAAGAAGTTTGGAACCACCAAGACTCTTCCTAGAGCTGGACGCCGGCCAAACTGAGCAATCGGGTGGTGACCATGAGTTACTCTGAGGAGATGGGAGAACCTTCCAGAAGGACAACCATCTCTGCAGCACTCCACCAATCAGGCCTTTATGGTAGAGTGGCCAGACAGAAGTCTTTTGCTCAGTTGTGCACCGGGGCCTCCCACTCCTCTTTCTATTCTGGTTAGAGACGGTTTTGCGCCTTCAGTTTCTTGGCAATTTCTCGCATGGAATAGCCTTCATTTATTAGAACAAGAATAGACCGACGAGTTTCAGAAGAAAGTGCTTTGTTTCTGGCCATTTCCAGCCTATAATCGAACCCACAAATGCTGATGCTCCAGATACTCAACTAGTCTAAAGAAGGCCAATTTCATTGCTTCTTTAATCAGAACAACAGTTTTCTGCTTTGCTAACATAATTGCAAAAGGGTTATCTAATGATCAATTAGCCTTTTAAAATGATAAACTTGGATTTAGCTAACACAACGTGCCATTGGAACACAGGAGTGATGGTTGCTGATAATGGGCCTCTGTACGCCTATGTAGATATTCCACTAAAAATCAGCCATTTCCAGCTACAATAGTCATTTACTACATTAACAATGTCTACACTATATTTCTGATTAATTTGATGTTATTTTAATGGACAAAAAAGGTGCTTTTCTTTCAAAAACAAGGACATTTCTAAGTGACCCTGAGCTTTTGAAGTAGTGTAGTGTATGTGCTTTTCTTTCAAAAACAAGGACATTTCTAAGTGACCCTGAGCTTTTGAAGTAGGGTAGTGTATGTTGCACGTCGCTACTTCACAGGAGCAGCATTTGAACGTAAACATGTATTTTTTATCATGTGCCTTAATAACAAACTTGTATTCCATCGATAAATACAAATACAATTGTTTAATTAAGAGCCTAGTTGGTTTGGCCATGGAAAAAGTCAGGAACCTTCCCACTAGCCATGATTGGCTGAGATAATGTATGGGCTGGACATGCCGGGAGATGAGTTTGGATTGGTCTGCCATGTAGCACACTTCTGTCTATAACGTGAGCTGTTCAGTATGTGTTGACATTCCTTTCCACTGTGCCATTTTTGAAAGATATAACATTAGGCTTTGAGAACTACAAAAGTTTTGCTACTTTTCTCAACGACATTGTTGCCATAAATTTAGCAGGCACTGTTGACAGATCAGTAGGAAAAAGTGATGGGCTACTGCACACGCCACGGTCAGTGTGAACCGGAGACAAACAAGATGTAGCTGCAAACAAAGCAGAGTTAAATGGTTCCAGTCTCCCGTGAAGCGTTCATCCATGTATACGGGTAAGAGTCTAAGTACATTTTCCAGATATAAGTTTCTAATTTTGTCAGAAAGTCATTTTTATTGCAAGTTAATGCATACTGTTAGTTGGCTAGCAAACGTTAGCTTGCTGGCTCGCTAGCCAATGTTACATGTATGATCTGTGTAGTAATATTATTCTAATCAGAAATCCATTTGCATTGTTAGTTATAGCCTAACATTAGTTAGTTAACGTTGAACCTAGTTTGTTAGCTTTAGCTAACAGCTATGACAATGTTTGTATTGGTAGTAGTATGAGTTAGGGTTATGCCGGTTCATTGTGTAGCTAGCTAGCTACTTAGCTAGCTACATGTCTAAACAAAAGACTCCACTTTGGCCGGATTATTACATGACCCTTTAGCAGGTGTGTCTGAGGGTGATTACGGCCATCAATTGTATTTCATGAACGTGTACATGTCTAAACAGTAGTGACCCATCCACTTAGCTAGATGTGCGCGACGGGTGGTTATAGCATTTCCTTCACATGACCCATCAAAGTCTGTCGGGTAAGTGTCGGTTAATAAAGATTAAAAAAAACTCTAAAATATTTTAATCTGGACACTTTCTGTTTTTGATAATGCTACTATGCAAGTACTTTCACTGTACCGTTTACAACTTCTGTATCCTGTACATGTGACAAATAAACGTTGATTTTATTTGATATAACGTCACCGTGTTTACCACATGGCCTCACATGTGAATCCTTAAAGAGATGGATGGGATTAAGGTTTAAGAGGGTGTAAACAATGCTGAATGGGTGTAGACAAAGAAGATGTCTTGTCTACTGGAGACTGAATCGAGGCAGTAGGTCACATCAAAGTGAGAATAACAAAACCAATGGGGTGCCCTGGAGGTCATGACCCCTGGGCACATTCCCTGCGTGCCTGGTCAGTTTTCGGTCATGATTACGGATTTTTGTTGTTGTTGCTGACATGGCTAATTGAGTGACTGTCAGTGACTGACATAAGAGGAAAAACTGCTGACACACAAATGTCAAAATTGCACCTAGTGATTCTGCTATTCTTACTCTCAATAGTAAATTGAGACCCCGACTGAGCGTATGTCGCGTATGCCTGGAACCTGCCCTGTACAGACCCACAGATGACAGGTCTCAGACCATGACAACTGCAGGACTGCTTCCAGCACCATTTGTATTCCAACTCGGTCAAATACACTATAGAAAAGGGTGGTCGAGAAGAAACACTAAATCATCACACAAATATCACATCAACATTGCAATTGGTAGCCTGTTGTGTCCTGGAATTATGCAATATGATTTGTGACCGCAAGTCTCTGATCAATGCAATTCATCGTCCTCTGAAATTCAAAAGCATTTTATTCTCGTTGTCATGTTGGTTAATTTATTAAGCACTTATTTACCCAAAATATACTACATTTAATTGCATCAACACGTGGGAGCACAGGGGTTGTGGATATGGAAGCATATAATTCTGTAGTAGCTTTTTTCATGTAGAGCTTTTTCAACAACCAGACAAAGCTTATCTTTCAACTAAAACCAAATAAATGATTTATTATAATACATTTGCTATAGCACTGTGCAATTCACATTGTTGGAGTAATCAATTTAGAGTTGTAGAGCACAGTCTTCATTTTGTTTGCATAAATAAAATAAAAAGTTGTGATTCCCTCCACTTCCCTCAAGAATATCTCCCCCTAGACCTTCGTCATTGTATTTAAAGTAGATTTAGCTGCAGACTGTCATGGGTAATGCCAATGACAACAAATGTAGCTTTCCTCTCAAATACAGAACAGTAGCCTATAAACAGCCTGATTCCGTGGGTGAGATCCTTTAGTCGTACATATACGTTGCTTCTTGACACGTGGTTTTTTCCCCTCTTTTTAACATGAGAAAGCAACCTTTTGAAAATAACAGGGTTCTCAAAAAAATAAAATGTTCCTGATGAGGTGTACAACTTGTGCCAAGTTGCCTACAAAATAATGACAGTCTATTTACAAAAAGAAAGATAGGGTCAGTAATTTAATATCAGCGTTCGTAAGCTAAAGAGATTCAGTTTGGGGGATGTGTCCTTGTATGTGTCCATTTGGTGAGAGAAAAACTTCACCCAGCCGCCTTCAATACATCAGTCAGTTGCCAAACTGAGGAAAATGAAGGATATCACACATGCATACTATAGAGTCATGTCTTTACATTCTGTCAAGTCTTTGATTGGTCGCCTGACAATCCAGAAAATCTTCCTCAATGAACCGTTTCCTAAACATGGATTGGGATGAAGGGTAGTGATAGGTGGTTGGAAACCAAGCGTGTTCCTGGAATGTATAGGGGGAGAGAAAAAAGAAAGAAACGTGTGCAGTCTACTAATCAGGTCACAAAGTGAACCCCCAAGCATAGCGACTTTCTCAAGATGAAAGGGCACGCCTTCGCTCTCTGAAGATGGGCATTGCAATAAAACATATTTCTTACTAATAAGGGGGGGGGTAAACAAAAGGAGGCAAAGACATTGAATAAAAATAAACCTAAATGACAAAAACCTTAAAATGCCCTGGAATATTCCTCAGTCCATTCACTGTACAGTGTACACAGCAACAATTGTTTCTCGCCTTTCTCCTTGCGTGTTCTCACGCCTCTCTACATGGCTGGGTGTAGAACGTTGATTTTATGTGACGCTCAGGCTACGGACCTTTTTGAGGGGTTATTAAGGTGTTGTGGCCTCTTATAAGATCTCATAAGGAGTCGTTGAGCAAAGGTTTGTGTTACTAACACATGGATCTGGTGGGATGAGTTGAACAGTCCAGGTTTGGTGCCAGAGGAAGAAGAAAGGAGGAGGAAGAGGAGGGCAGGCTAGCAGAAGATGAGCCTTCTTCGCCGACACCGGCGACCTCACGTGGACTTCTGCCGGTAGTGAAGGGTTAGGTCTCCACCGCTCTTCCAGATAAAATGCTTGACGGTCCGCAGGTCCATGTTGGGATCCAATACCTATAGACAACGAAAAGTGATTTTGGGAACATATATTAATACAAGATCTAACACAAAGGCAAAAGATGGGGACTGTACCATATAAGCTGCACAGTACCTGGTCCTGACAGAGCAGCTCAATCTTCTCCTCGGCCAGCACGGCCACGTCCTCCTCCTCCTTCTGCTCGCTGGGCTTGTCGTTGTTCCCCGAGGCCCCCGTCTGAGACTCGTTGTCCAGGTTGATGATCTTCTCGTATACGTGCTCCATCACCTTCCTCACCTGGAGCATGTCGCTGGCCGACAGGCGGTCCCTATTGGAAGGACCACAATGTTGGAATATAACCGCAAGCTTGGAACATTGAACGGTGAGATAAATAGTTCCAAGTGAATGATCTCTTTAGCAAAATGTGGTTTGCAGGGAAGGATGAACATGCAACACGAATCGGAACAGAGAAACTGGTTCAATCGTTATAAAAGTGTTTGACTTACTTCTTTAAGGTTTTTGCACCAGAAGAAGAATGAGGCTGGAGGTAGAAGGGGATTTTGTTGAATTTGGGCATGTTTTTCTAAAAGACAGGGAAGAAAAAGTTGAAAATCATACATGAGAATCAAAATGTATAAACACTACACAATTAGCTATAGTACATTACTCTAGAAAGACATTTATATTGATCATTAAATTAAAGGACGAGAGCTCACATCCACGGTGATGTCGATGACCCACTGTGGCACGGTCTCGTTGAGCAACATGGACTCAGTCTCACCACCGGAGTCTCGACACAACAACCTGGAGAGAGAGAGAGAAGAGAGAGAGAGAGAGAGAGCCTTGAATAAGCCTGCCGGGATGGCCAGGTGGGTGGGGTTTGCACTTTTAGTACTATTTCATGCTACACTGTAATAGACAGAGATAGCGTTGTGTATTTTACCTGAACAAGGTCCTTCCCCCTGCCTCTCCAAAGATGACTGGCGTGTGAGGGGGAACATGGAAGTAGCCGTTACCTTTCTGTATCCTGCTCTCATGCTCCCCGTTCACTGAACACACACACACACACACACATCAGAACATAGAATATCACTGATAGATTTCATTCAACTTAATAACTTCAGAAAATATCACAAAGGCTGTCTGCATTATACTGTTAGTAAATGTGTGTGTATATGCGTATAGCAGCTCACTGTGGTTCATCTCTGTCTCTTCATCCATGGGGTTGATGTGGGTTCGGGGCCAATACTCCAGTAAGGCCTGCAGCAGCAGTCCACCCAGGTTCACTAGAAAAGAACAGAACACTGTAGGAATGATACTGCATGTACGGTAACACTGTTTGGATAATAAAAAAATAAAAAGTCAACCATATCTTACAAGGCAGTAAAAAAAGTATCACTCACACTTGGGGTCAGACCCATCAGGACTGGAGAAGCCTGCATCCTTGGCTGACACCCATGCAGCAAAGCAATCGCTCTCATCCAGCGTGATGGTCAACATCTACCCAACAGAATATATGTATTAAAATGAGGACAAATCACTGTTCCACCGACTGTCCAAAGCTTACAATGTAAAAAAGCGCAGGATCAGCTTACCCCAGTTTTAAGATCCACTGAGAACCAGTTTGGCACATAGACCATTTTGAACCTCTTTTTAATCTCTTCGTCAAACTCCATCTTTCCCAGGTCTTCCCCTTTACACGCCTGGATGAGGACAAGAGGTATTCAATCATACAATATGACAAACAATGGAGAGATGGAAGATAAATGATCGATAGAAGAGAGAGCAAAAGGCACGCACCTTTAAAACATCCCAGTATGCAATGTTGTTGTTTGTGTCTTTGGTTAGTATGTGTCTCTTGTCGTTCAGAATGTGGCACTGGATAATGCTGGCTCCCCCTAGTGGACAGAAATACACACAACACTCATTTAAGCCTAGAATATGTTTGTTTTTTTACTTAACTAGGCAAGTCAGTTAAGAACAAATTCTTATTTACAATGACGGCCTACCCTGGCTAAACCCGTACGATACTGGACCAATTGTGCTCTGCCGTATGGGACTCCCAATCACGGCCGGGTGTGATACAGCCTGGATTCGAACCAGGGACTGTAGTGACGTTTCTTGTACTCTTGCCTTAGACCGCTGCGCCACTCGGGAGCCCAAAATACAGAAGGTGTTTAAAGTAGAATAGATATGTGGGCTCCTGAGTGGCGCAGCGGTCTAAGGCAAGAGTACAAGAGACGTCACTATCCAGGATCCAGGCTGTATCACATCCGGCCGTGATTGGGAGTCCCATACGGCGGCGCACAATTGGTCCAGCATCGTCCAGGGTAGGCCGTCATTGTAAATAAGAATTTGCTTTTAACTGACTTGCCTAGTTAAATAAAAGGTAAAAAAAAAAAAAATATGTAATTACAAAATTTGCAATGCAGTTTATTGGGAGATTTATGAAGTTTGAATCTATCAATCATTTTTAATGATTAATGGATCATAAAAAAATAAGACGTGTGTGTGTGGTGTTTTTACCTGTAACGACCTGCTCGGGTTGAGTACAGAGAGGCGTCAGGGGAGCAGTGCAGTCGTTGTCGTAATCGCCAGATGCTCGGAAATTATGAATGCCCTTCAGAGACTGCAATGAGTCATGACGGGAAACATAATCAGGGAGTGAACATTGCATTAAAAGTATACAGCGACAGACAGGCCTCACTGAATCCTGTTTTTTTCCCTGTGTTATATTTTTTACAGTAATTCTATGTCTATTTAATATGAACATATCCATTATTCATATAAAAACCCTGTTGTTCCAACTTCAGCTATGCTGCTTACCCATTTGTTGACGGTGGACTTGGTGGTGGAGACCCAGAGGGCCGTGGGGGGGTCTGCCGAGCGGTCCAGCTCCATCTGAACCAGGGAGACAAGAGGTCATTCAGATAGGAAAACTGTGATGGGTAAATGTGTTGTTGACAGAAACACTTAAGGAGGACTTCACCTTGATATTACTTGCTGATTATCTTTAAGATTTCTCATTAATGCGTTCCTGACTCTACTAATTATTATACTAGCGTACTTTCTTGTATACAACAGTCTTAAAAAAACATTTGAGTTAATGTTACAAAATACTTAAGTCCAATAAACATCTAGGCCTAATATCTACAAGTTAAAACATTTTCAACTACGTTTCCCAGCATGGCATCGGCTAGGCGTATCGCAGTAACCCCACCCCTTTCACCTTGAGGACTGGGGCTTTCTCCTCGCAGATGAGAACGCGGAGGTCTGGATTTCTCAGGTCGGTGCAGTAGATCTTGCGGTCGCGTCCGCCGGAGTAGACATGCGTGAAGGCTTCGTTGACCTGCAGGGCCCACACGCCCTCATCGTGCACCCGGTAGGTAGCGATGCACCGCTGCTGCCCCAGCGACCACAGACGGATGGTCCCGTCTGAGCTGCCCGAGAGACACTGGGGGGAAAAGCAGAAGTAACATTAGGAATACAACATTTTCAAAACTTTCACAAAAATGTCTAGGTTGTTCGAAATCCAAGTTGCAAAATTCCAGGTAAGAGGCTTCCCTCGCAGCTTATTGCCAGCAGATTCCAGAAATTACTGAAAAAGTCCTCTCCCTCCTATGAAACATAAGAGAGCCATCGCAGCTGACATTTTTAAGGGTGAGCAACGAGATGAGATTTCTAAGAGCCTTCCTTACCTGAGTGCCATCCCTGTTTAGCAGTAATGATTTAACGTTGTCTGTGTGGCCTTTCAACTTCATCAGCTTGGCACAGGTTCGAGGATCCCAAACTCTCAGCACCTGTAGCAGGACACATTCACTCTATGAGGTATATGAAAACACAGGTTTAGGTTTTTGTTGGTGGCACACTCTGTTCTTACACACATCTTACTTTAGAACATGGAGGTGAAGTAACATGTTCAGTTAGCTGGAAGTATACCAATGTCATCACACCACTAGAAACATTACAGCTATATCAATACACATGTGATTTAAGAACCCACCTTTTCAGTGGACCCTGACACAATGACGGTGCCCATCTGATTCATAGCCAGACTGTAGATGGAGTCTTTGTTCCCACTCAGTGAGGAGGCTGGGAGACGACAACAACAGCATAGTTACTACAACACTCAGGTCTGTCTCAACAGTCTACTCGTCAGTAACCAGAAAGGTCTCACTGAGACACAGTGTATTTTACATATTTAAGATATCCATCCTTCAAATTGACGTGTACTACAGAAACAAGAACATTGTCTTCAATGATGGTCCTCCAGATACACATCTATCTCATGTCTTCATTCCAAGTAGCGCAGTGAACATTTACAATACTCAGTCTAGGATATGCCTGTGACATGATATAGCTGGGTCATGTTCATTAGGGCAAGCAACGGAAAACACTTTATGCAACGGGAAAAGAAAATTATCGTTTCCAGGTAGTTCCTCCCTGTTTCAGTTCCTTGTCTTCAGTTTGGTGCCCAATGACTGAACAGGACCCAGATGAGAGAGCATACTCACTGGTGACAGTATTATTGGAGGCGGTCAGTGCCGTTAGTGTGTTGACGTCCCATAGAAAGATCTGTCTGTCCAGCCCTGCTGAGGCCACCAGTTCCTTGTCCTTAGCATAGGCTAAGGCTTTGACATAGTCCTGTACAGACAAAACCATAGGGGGTTACATCAATCTGATGCCAAGTCAGTGCTTTTGAGTAAGATTTTGGTTCTGATTGTGCTTCAGCCTATACCTTGAAATGTGCATGTTAACTCTAATGTAGCAGTAACGTTATGCGTATGTATCTTAAGTTTGGCCTTTGTGATGATTTTGGAGCTCAGTACATAGTATGCTATTACATACCTTATGTGTTCGCAATGTGGACATGCAGAATCCCTTATGCGCATTCCAGACTTTCACTGTGGTGTCTGAGGAAGCAGATATCACTGGAATACAGAGTAAGATGTGTCTTTATTTTTCAGACACAGGATAACTAGGAACAGACAATATGCTATTAAAAACATACATTTTCAAAGGCAAAAAAACAACAACTATTTATATCAATGGCTTGCAGGCTTAAGTAACTGTCCAGTGTTTCCAGATTTCTATGAAATATGACCTATAATTAATTACAATATGAGTGAAATAGTTTTCCTTTCAAAAAAGGGTAATTAAGTATGTTAAAAAGCAGCTTTCTGTGTTGGAATGATGTGGGCATACTGTATACCGGTCATTAATAATATTAATGTGAGTAGACCGATGATTGGCCAGCTCAGGAGGATGACGGCATCCTCTATGACAAAATATTAAGTATTTTTGAAATGGTCTGTTTGAGGTACAAGTTTGAGGTATTTTTTTTAAGTGTTTTTTTCTCCAATTTATGCTTTGGCCACAAATACGAGTATAGGATGAGTCAACAACATTATTTGGGTATGAGTTAACAGAATAATAACTTTTAAAAGTGAGATTTTCCATGGACATAGGAGTAAATATCCATAAACAGGGTTTTGCCAATTTGCACATGATGGAAATGTCCTAAAATCTGGTTGCTTTTCAGTGATAATTCTTAAATAAATATATGCTTTCCATTCTGAGGGGTAGGGCTCAATTTAACCCCTTCAGCTCTGGATTAATACATTACACTGACTCACATGTCTTCCCATTGCAACAGAGGACGATGTCATTGACCCAATCTGTGTGGTGTTCCATAGACGCAATGTACGGGTCCTGCTGCAATAAAGAGAGTTTACGCTGCAAAATCAGTGGGTTTATGCAAGTATTCTATGACAATCAATTACAATAACAGCACAACAAATAAGTCTGGATATTTTCATTTGAACATTGACCATAGGCATTGGTCTGTACATCTATGCATCTAAAACATTAGCTCTTTCTCAATTCATCTTTCCTTGACACCTTTAACATCCCCTCTCTTCGCCTCCTTCTCAAAACAGTGGATGGACCGTGGACCTTCTCCTCCAATACCGTTGAGAAGGAGACGATAGGATGTTAGGAATCAAGGAAAGATGAGTGATAGAGCCATCAAAACCACAGTGTGACCTCGAGGGAGAGGGGTCAAGGGGTCATGATGATAATATGGCATTCTGCCAGGTGGAGTGTTTAGGTGACGGACAGGTTACCTTGTGCTGGTTGACGCTCCATATCCTAATAATGGAGTCTCGGCCAGCCGTGAAGAGGCGGTTCAAGGCCGGGTCGAGCTGCAGAGCGTTCACCCCATTGCGGTTATACTTCTCCACCTCATCCCTAATCACATAGGATACCTGCAGAGAGAACTGGATATGAGTGCACTTTGAACCATATGACAATAAAATGAAGATAGATTGGTATTGTTTCTGGTGAATCCTTGACATTGTCCTGTATACCTATAATAACATATAGGCACTGGTGTTGGCACTGTTGCTGAAACCTTTCAAGTGTCATAAATGGCTTGTAAACACTGGTAATGTATATCGGTCAAGGATATCTGTTGAAATGGATGATGGTACCTGTGGAAATGAATGATGCTACAGCAGGAGTGTCAGGTGAGTCCTGGAAACACTAGCCCTTCATCACCACTCTCAGTTCCATTACACATAAGAGTCATTGGACAAAGGTCCCTTCTGTAGGAGGGAGTTTTATTAAGAACCCCGACACTCAATCTGAACATTAACACGCATCGCTTGCAGTACGGTATTGGAAGCATAAGGACCTTATCTTTCATATCAGCGAGAATTAATAATAATAGAAAAATAGTTAAATTGATACACACCTTGATAGGTTTAGTGCTCCCACACAGCCATATCTCTGTGTTACAGCGCTTGTTTACAGAAAACAAACAAGACGAGTTGACCGCCTGTGCTAATTAAGCAATAAGGCCCGAGAGGGTGTGGTATATAGTCAATATACCACAGCTAAGGGATGTTCTCATGCACGACGCAAAGCAGAGTGCCTGGATACAGCCCTTAGCCGTGGTATATTGACCATATACTACAACCCCCAAGGTGCCTTATTGCTATTATAATTAGAGCAGTAAAAATAAATGTTTTGTCATACCCGTGGTATACGGTCTGATATACCACGGTGCCAGCACATCAGTATTCAGGCCAATTTATAAATAGCTTTCTAGCATGTTCCGAGCACCTGCGTGGAAGCGTAACTCTGGAAGTGTAGTGGATATGTAGTTTCAAATAAAATTATTGGATGGAGGCAACCATAGGTGTATAGATCTGTGCAAAACTGCTACAGTAAGTGTATCCTCTTTATTTGAAGGATTCTTTCTCACTGATGAATGATAAGGTCCATATGTTTCAAAAGCCGTATCGCAAGCAATGATTATTGACGTTTCTAAACGTTAAAACACAGCGTTGGGATTTTAGTTCACAAGGCAGTCTTGGGCGAAGCTAATAGAGCTCACCAGTCCTTGTAGTCCTAAAACCACAAAATGAGTTACCTCTGGTTCGTTCACCCATCCCTATGGGAAAAATTGGGTTTTGGAATAAATGCAGAAAATAAGGTCTGAGTTTAACACAGGCTTAGGAAATCTTATACGTTTTGTTGTATTTGATAATAGCAGTCAGTTAACATGACCTTTATGAAGCCTGTATGTGCTTCGTGATTCTTTTTATTACAAATTCTTCAAAATTCAGAGAAAGTGACATTAGCTGATTAAGTTTATCTCATAGAACAAAACGTATAAATTCTCCTAAGCCTGTGTTTACCACAGACCTTATTTTTGGTATTTATCCAAAACGACATTAATTTTTCCCATAGGCTTTGTCCAACGATCCATTGTGGAGTTAGTGCCTACAAAAAGACAACCATTAGTATTTCTCTCTATGGCTGAGAACTGCAGGGAGAAGGCAGAATGCCGCCTAGAGTTTGAGAGTTGTGTAAATAATAGCCGTCCCATTAAACACAGCCTAAATGTACGTTCTGAGAGACCATAGCCTGCTGACAAACAGTGAAATTGTTTTTATTTCACTATATGCAAAATTGCAGTGGCTTTGCAATGCAAATCTGGAAAATTCAATGCAAATGGTTTTCCAGGTGCAGAATACACATGTGCAGATATCTACATACACACATTATATTGCATCAACAGGGGACAAGGAGACTTGTTGACCATCTATAATACTGTAATGCAGCACTCAACACACTGCATGCCATCATTCGTCTTGCATATGTGTGACTACAGTTTGATGACGTCGGGCAAAATAGGATCAAGCCTATCAAATTGTAATCAGACAAAAGATAATTGCACCATCCAACTGGTTGCATACAAGATAGAAAATCACGTCCTTCAGTTAGCTATCTCGTGACGTGAGGGTGGGCGCGGGGGGAATTCTTCCATCTCTAGCCGCAATAACACCCCATAATCCCACTTTCACATACAAATATCTTGACAACCCATTAAACTCGAAACACGGTCTCGGTCAACCGAATTGAGTAATTTGCAGCGGATCGCAAAATCTTTTGAGTAGCTGTAAGCTAAACTAGCTCTCTGCTAGCGGTGCCAGAGCTTGGGACTGACCGGCTGCACTTGCCCGCCACACGTTGAGTGTTTAAAGACATCCATGGATAAGCAGGCAAAATATACATTTCCGCGGCCATGAATGCAACTTGAAAAATCCTTACTCTGCATGACAATATAGATACATTTACCTGGACTTTTCTCCGCCCAGCAGCATTTTGCCTGTGAAGAGTCGCCATCTTACATGTTGACAGCTTGACGTCACTTCCATAAGGCGCAAAGGAGTATACTTCCGGAAAGTGAGGGCCCAATCTTCGAGGCTCCGCCTACAAAATTGATAAGCACCTTAATACATGTATTGCACAGAAAGAATATATTTACACTAAACAAAAATATAAACGCAACATGTAAAGTCCAAAAAATATAAATTATGTAACGACCCGGTATTGTGTTCTGTGTTTGTGGGTGTGTTATGGTTCTCATGGCTACTAGCAGGGGTTAAATATGTCAGGACAGATGGAAAGGTTGGGGGGGTATGATGGGTAATCCCGCGGGATTTGGAAATGCATAAAGAGGGATTAGTGTCTCATATCTCTCTCTTCCGTTCGGGCCTTGATCTGTTCATATGAGAGTGACCCTTAACCCGACAGGGTAACATTGTGTACGTTCGGCATTTAGCGGCGTGGGCTGTGGCCTGAACAATAGCCCAGTTTAGGAATAAACCTGTGTTCTAACCTGTACACCTAGAGTCCGTCTCTTTCCTCTTTAATGACCCAGTCGGGTCATTACAATATAAATATTCCTTACCCCAGGATACTTCAACTGGTGACTATCCGAGAGAATAAAGAAAAAGGAGCACTGTTGCTGCATAAATCTGATAGATTTACAATCGGCAACATGTAAACAATCGGCAACATGTAAAGTGTTGGTACCATGTTTCATGAGCTGACATAAAAGATCACAGAAATGTTATAAAAAGCACAACAAGCTTATTTCTCTCACATTTGTTTACATACTTGTTAGTGAGCACTTCTCCTTTGCCAAAATAATTCATCCACCTGACAGGTGTGGCATATCTGTCACGAATCCCGTTTCCTGAGTCGGTTTTTTGCTTGTGTTCTGTCCTGGAGTGTTTTTTCCGGCGTCCTGGAACGCACCCTGTCTGGTTGCCGGGCAATGTAGCCAGTTGGGAGTTCTGATTACCCGCACCTGTATCCCATCAGCTATCTGCACACCTGGTCCTGATCATCATCTCTCCTCTTCATAAGCCCGGACCTGACATCCATTCCCTGCCGGATCGTTAGCCATGAACAGTATGTTGTGCCATAGTATCAGCCTCAAGTTGGATAGAATTTGTTTTGTTGTTTTTTACTTATTGCTTGCCTTAAACTTACCTCCGTTTGTTTTGTCTTCAGTTACTCACCCGGATCATTTACCCCATTCCCGCCTGGTCGTCGGAGGATTCTGCTACCCCATTGGATCCACCTATTTACTCCCATCAACTCACCACCGCTGCCCGCTACGCCACCTGGATATATCTACCCATTCACATTCACTTGTAAATAAATACTCACCTTCTTCCTACTCTCCTTGTCCTGGTCTGCTTCTGGGTTCGATTTTGAAAGAACGTGACAATATCAAGAAGCTGATTAAACAGCATGGTCATTACACAGGTGCACCTTGTGCTGTGAACAATAAAAGGTCCCTCTAAAATGTGCAGTTTTGTGTCACAACACAATGTCACAGATGTCTCAAGTTTTGTGGGAGCGTGCAATTGACATGCTAACTGCAGGAATGTCCTCCAGAGCTGTTGCAATATAAATTAATTTCTCTACCATAAGCCACCTCCAAGATCGTTTTAGAGAATTTGGCAGTACGTCCAATCGGCCTTGCAACCGCAGACGGCCTTACAACCGCAGACCACATGTAACCACGCCAGCCCAGGATCTCCACATCCTGCTTCTTCACCTGCTGGATTGTCTAAGACCAGCCACCCGGACAGGTGATGAAACTGTGGGTTTGCACAACCGATTAATTTATGCACAAACTGTCAGAAACCATCTCAGGGAAGCTCATTTGCGTGCACCTCCTCCTCACCAGGGTCTTGACCTGACTGCAGTTCGGCGTCGTAACCTGCTTCAGTGGGCAAATGCTCACTTTCGATGGCCACTGACACTCTGGAGAAGTGTGCTCTTCAAGGATTAATCCCAGTTTCAACTGTACCGGACAGACAGTGTGTATGACGTCGTGTGGGCGGGCAGTTTGCTGATGTCAACATGGTGGCGGTGGGGTTATGGTATGGGTAGGCATAAGCTACAGACAACAAACACAATTGTATTTTATCAATGTCAATTTGAGTGCACAGAGATTCCGTAATGAGATCCTGAGGCTCAATGTCATGCCATTCATTTAAAAAAAAAAATGTTTTATTTAACCAGGCAAGTCAGTTAATAACAAATTCTTATTTACAATGACGGCCTAGGAACAGTGGGTTAACTGCCTTTTTCAGGGGCAGAATGACAGATTTTTACCTTGTCAGCTCGGGGATTCAATCTGGCCCAACGCTCTAACCACTAGGCTACCTGCCGCCCATTCATCCGCTGCTATCACCTCATGTTTCAGCATGATACTGCACGGCCCCATGTCGCAATGATCTGTACACAATTCCTGGAAGCTGCAAATGTCCCTGCATACTCACCAGACATGTCACCCATTGAGCATATTTGCGATGCTCTGGATCGACGTGTACGACAGCGTGATCCGGTTCTTGCCAAAATCCAGCAATTTCACAGAGCCATTGAAAAGGAGTGGGACATCATTCCACAGGCCACAATCAACAGCCTGATCAACTCTATGCAAAGGAGATGTGTTGCACTGCATGAGACAAATGGTGGTCACACAAAATACTGACTGGTTTTCTGATCCACGGCCATACTTTTTATTATGTGTCTGTGACCAACAGAGGCATATCTGTATTCCCAGTCATGTGATATCCATAGATTAGACCCTAATGAGTTTATTTAAATTGACTGATTGCCTTATATGAACTGCAACTCAGTAAAATCTTTTAAATTGTTGCATGTTGTGTTTATATTTTTGTTCAGTGTACATATATTATCACGTAATACATGCGTGGTGAAAAGCAATGTAATTACAGTGTTATTGTAAGTTACCTAACTTTTTTTAAAATTATTTTGTAGCACCTTCATTTTAGTAGTCTGATGCAGAGCTGAGTGGTGACAGATGGGCACCTCACCACACAACAATCAAAACACAGAGATTAACAAGGAATCATGAAACTCTCCTGGAATCATGCCTGGTTTGCAATCTCAACAAAAGGCCTACATTTGTCTGTGTCCTGTCTGAATTTTATCACAGATATCTGTCTATTAATTTCTGTCTAGGACTATTTATCCAGTCCCTGTAAGATCTCAAAGGGTACTGGGAATTTAGTGACCATAAATGAACTTACATTCAACCCCTTGACCTGACAATTGGTCAAGGGTGCCTTGTTTTGTTATTTATCCACCTGTCTGACATATTTGGACCTGCTGACAAAAAAACAGTCTAGGCCAGCATAGGTTACCAGCCTTTGCTGTGTTTTTGCTGATGACCAACCTTCGCTGTGTTTTTGCTGGTGACCAGCATCTGTTTTGGACATTGTGACAAGCATCTGCTGGTATAGTGGTCACCAACTAAACCAGCATCAAAGTACTTTGAGGGCCTAGTTTTCCCCTTAGACATGCAAGTCACATTATGCTGGCTAGAAAAGTGATGTTTAATTCCTATCAGAATCCAGAAAGAGTAGGGATATCCCATTTTTTTTTATTTTAGTCACCCACAATATGCATTCAGAATGACTGCCAGGGTTAGAAAGATAAGTACATGAGATTACCTAAAACATCTAAACTGGAACAACCACTTCAGTAATGGGTACAATAAATCCAACTACCAGATTGAATTAGTTTAGAAAAATGTATCTTATTTATCTTTGTGTAGCATAAGATTAATTAATCAAGCAATGTACATACTGTCACGACTTCCGCCGAAGTCGGCTCCCCTCCTTGTTCGGGTGGCGTTCGGCGGTCGACGTCACTGGCCTTCTAGCCATCGCCGCTCCATTTTTCATTGTTCCATTTGTTTTGTCTTGTTCCGCGCACACCTGGTTTACATTCCCTAATCACACTGCATATATATATTCCTCTGTTCCCCCCATGTCTTTGTGTGGAATTGTTTTGTTTTGTGTTTGTTGTATCGCGCCAGTCTGGTTTTTCACCCTGGGCATTGCCTATACCCTATTTGGGGAATTATTGGTGAACCTTATTGTTATATTATTGACGGTATTTTGCGCTTGTCACTTTTGCCGGTTGGCTTGAGTTGTAGCTGTTTGCGCCCGTTAGTTTGTTGCTCTAGGCTAATAAAGTCGCCTGATCACCTATTCTCTGCTCTCCTGCACTTGACTCGAATGACCAGCAGCGAAAACCCTGACACATACAAAAATACAACAAACAAAAACGATATTGAAACAAACAATTCCCCAAAAATCTAACTGCAATAGAGCATGCTGGGAAATATGATAATGATGGGCGTGGTTTTGCCAGACTACCTTGACTAGCTACCATGCTGGACCAGCATAGACCGGCATGGACCAGCTTGGTCATCAGCATACCAGCGTCACCAGCATTCCAGCATAAACTGGTCACTAGCATCCCCAGCTTGACCAGCTGGTTGGCCGGCCTAACCAGCTAGACCATGCTGCTCGGATCAGCTTGACCAGCACTGACCAGTATTGACCAGAATGGGCCAGCTTGAAATTTAGGCCGGTCTATGCTGTTTTTTTCAGCAGGTTATACTGCTAGTGACAGATATTAATGTTTAGCCTCCCTTGTATCAGCTTGACCTAACCAGCTAGACCATGCTGCTCGGATCAGCTTGACCAGCACTGACCCGTGGGTTTAGAGTAAAATCATTCTGGGAACATGCCACTGTATAATTACCAGGAATTCAGCTCAAAAACGTTTTTGGTCATACCAAGATGACTGTGTCACTCTTCAAGTCCGCCCCTGCTTCTATCACAATAAAGCATGAATTTAGTGTTATAGTGTAGAGGTGCTAGTGTAACGGATGTGAAATGGCTAGCTAGTTAGCGGGTACGCGCTAGTAGCGTTTCAATCAGTTACGTCACTTGCTCTGAAACCTAGATGTAGTGTTGCCCCTTGCTCTGCAAGGGCCGTGGCCTTTGTGGAGCGATGGGTAACGATGCTTCGTGGGCGACCGTTGTTGATGTGTGCAGAGGGTCCCTGGTTCACGCCCGTGTCGGGGCGAGGGGACGGTTTAAAGTTATACTGTTACATTGATGCTGTTGACCCGGATCACTGGTTGCTGCGGGAAAGGGGGGTGAGTGTAACGGATGTGAAATGGCTAGCTAGTTAGCGGGTACACGCTAGTAGCGTTTCAATCAGTTACGTCACTTGCTCTGAAACCTAGATGTAGTGTTGCCCCTTGCTCTGCAAGGGCCGTGGCTTTTGTGGAGCGATGGGTAACGACGCTTCGTGGGTGTCAGTTGTTGATGTGTGCAGAGGGTCCCTGGTTCGCGCCCGTGTCGGGGCGAGGGGACGGTTTAAAGTTATACTGTTACACTAGTCTCTCTAGTCAGATGGATTGCTTCCCACAATGTACCAATGGCTCTGAGTTTTTGAGACTATAGAGGTGCCTCTATTACTCTAAGTGAACTGGAATTTAAACGTATTGGTCCTTTTCAATTCATTATCTGTGTGTTCTAAAAGGTTGCAGATGTAACTCTGGAGAATGCACATGTTTCCTACAAAATGATTGTGCATTTTGTACTCTGTAATGAAACCATCCACAGCGGTGTTTATTTGCTTGGTATTTTAAGCTACCACACAACATTCTTTGAAATGTCTGTCCACCACCTCAAGCTCAACCTCGACAAGATGGCGCTGGTCTTTCTCCCGGGGAAGGTGTGCCCACTCAAAGACCTCTCCATCACAGTCAACAACTCCACAGTGTCCCCCTCCCAGAGTGCAAAAAACCTTGGCGTGACCCTGGCCAACACCCTGTCGTTCTCTGCAAACATCAAAGCAGTAAGACAAGTAGTCTTAGTAGTAGGCCTTCTGTAATATATCCTAGTCGGTGCAATACACAAACGGTTGTTCTTACCGTTTACCAGCAGAGGGGGCAATGAACCCAGATTTGGAATACATTTGTTGAGACAATGCAAGGCATCAACACACATTATAGGCTACTGGATTGGTGGGTGAACTCAATAAAACATTGTATTAGTGATTCATATTGTCCTAACCATTTAAACTAAGTTATAGACCTACTTCTAAATCAACCCAGAATTAAAAACAAAGCATTTTGTTGTCATGAAAACATCATAATCCCCATTAGACTCATGATCCTATTGAGTCTAGCTTTTCAAAATAACATCCTAATGTTCACTTTCTGAAGAGCAGGTGGTTACATAAATAGGCTAGTTATGTGGTTAGCTTGCTAATTAAATGGGGAAAATCGACTCCATAAATCACTATACAGTCTCCATCAGGATGAGGCATGCATTCACTGATAGTTGAGTTAATAATAATATTCAAGATCAATCAAATGTCCTAATCCTTTATCCCATAGGGCTAGGCCTACATTTCAACTGTAGGCTATTTAAAAGCATAATTGACTAACCTAGGCCTATCTGAGGGAATAATGTTCTGTAGCACATAACGTGTGACAATGTGTGACACATCTAAAGACAGCAAGATTACAGACTCGTCAAACGAGGAGTTTTTAATAATACTGTCTCACTATCCAGACACCTTTGCTCATCCTCATTCCGTCTATACATTGTTTAAACGTAGTAGCAATAGCATATTATTGCATGCTCGACTATCATTTTATTATGCCCTCGTGGGATGCACAGCCGGTGATGTGATGTGCTGTCCGAAAAGTACAGACGAATCTGAGTAGGCGTTACCTTGGGAAATCTTAGTTCCTCACTTCGCGGCTCAAGGGCAATCAAAATGGTTCGGACTGGTTTTTCGGAGAGAGGTTACAGAAGATGTTCAAAACGTTCAATCTCTCACCGGCGCGCGTATGAAGTTGTTACAGCCTACTTGGACTAAATCAACAGCTGTGTGGACAACGACTGTTTCTGGACGGAGCACATTAAATCATTTATTTGGAGTCAATTTATTGGAAAGTGCTATAAAATATGAATTGGTCAAATCAGAACCGTAAAAAATGTGCCTAATAAGGAGTTGGGTTAACAACTGGTAGAATTGAGTCCGCGCGTTTTTTTTCATCCAACATGGGATGCACCTTGCATTAATACTTTAATTATAATGCTTTTCAAATAAGGTGTTTCGGATGGTCTGGAATTGTCTAAAGACTGTTTGACAAGGCCTTACTTCGGGTATCTCTACCAGTGGATGGAAATTCTTAAATGTATTGAAGTAGACTGGGGGAAGCAATGCTGTAAATAAAGGAGTTTCACATGTAAGTAGCCTATTTTCATCTACCTTTGTCTAGTGCCGGTTCCTAACCTCAACAAAATATGTCATTAGATGCCTACTGGCCCTACAATTTTTCTTTAATCAAACACAGCCCATTTAAACTACAATTCAGCTAAAGTGTATAGGCTATCGTTAACATGCGGCTATTGATTGTAGTTGACTCATAGCCTAGTTTGAACCTTTTGGAGGGGCCAATAGGCTATTTTATATTTCAAATAGGCTAATTAATACATAATATGGGATTAAATTCATGGTATTATATTTAGGCTTATATATTTTAGGTTTTCATTATAGCCTAAGACTATAAGTCATATGTCATATGTCCTGTATTACGCAGTTGACTTGGCATACGAAGTTGTGAAACAAAACTTGTGCTTTCAATTACAGTTAGAAGATTATAGGGTTGACTACTATTCATAGTTGTTCGTTGAAACATTGGTAATTTGGGAAAGGGTCTTCGAAATTGTGCGAACCTTACCTTAATGCGTTGCATATGTTGTTTGGAAATCACGGTGGCGCGCGCACGGGGGATTAGTTCCCCCACTCGGTAATCATGTTTAGAACTTCTCTTTGGTTGATTACTTGGGTTGAAATGATTAGGGCGCGGGAGTGAAACATTAGGAGCAAGTCTTCCTAGCGGTATCGTGGTTGTTCTTTTCACATTTGCCCAAAATATTATTTAAGATTTGTGTTAGTTAGGTTTGTGTTACACATTGCCCCTTCTCAGTGTTTTCAATGTAGGCCAGCGCTTAACCCCTGTGTCCTTTCTATATGTAATCCAAAGAGTGATTCCAAACTATATAGGCTACAGTATTTTTTAATTAGCAAACATCAAATGAGAGCAGCATTAGATACACTGCGCAAGACTACTTTAACCCAGGGACAACAGGTGTCCGCAGGCTATGCCTCGCATGCAATAGCCAGGGTACATCTGAGAGTAGGCCTACCGTCGCAGTTCAAAAGCCACGGGCGCTGAGATGTTTGTTCAGTGTACTAGCGTGCTATTCTCCTGAATAACTGACCTTTCGAGATGTAGTTGGCTAAGCAGACGCGGAAGCTGTCAGGGCCCCCGAGCGCGCGGTGGTTTTGATCAGCAACACGGACCGCTGAGCTCTTGTCCAAGGTCCTGAAAGTCAAAACAATAAACTGGTGATTCAGTTAAAGTCTAATTTCGGACTACGTTAAAGCCCTTTAAAGTGTATATACGTGTATATAGGCCTAACAGAACTGGGAGGAATATCGTTTTTTTCTACCTCACTTTCAAAAAGCATTTGCTCCAACAGCAGCAAAATAATATAGAGTTTAATGAAGATAAAAAGAGAGGAAAAACAAGAACTCATCAATGTTTACATATATATATATATATACAGTACCAGTCAAAAGTTTGGACACACCTACTAATTCAAGGGTTTTTCATGTACTATCATGTACTAACCAAAAAAGTGTTAAACAAATCAAAATATATTTTAGATTTGAGATTCTTCAAAGTTGCCATCCTTTGCCTTGATGACAGATTTGCACAATCCTGGCATTCTCTCAACCAGATTCATGAGGTATGCATTTCATGGAATGCATTTCAATTAATATGTGTGCCTTGTTAAAAGTTAATTTGTGGAATTTCTTTCCTTCTTAATGCATTTGAGTCAATCAGTTGTGTTGTGACAAGGTAGGGGTGGCATACAGAAGAAAGCCCTATTTGGTAAAAGACCAAGCCCATATTACGGCAAGAACAGCTCAAATAAGCAAAGAGAAACAAACAACAGTCCATCATTACTTTAAGACGTGAAGGTCAGTCAACATGGAACATTTCAAGAACTTTTAACTCTCATGAGGACTGCCACAGGAATGGAAGACCCAGAGTTACCTCTGCTGCAGATGATCAATTCATTAGAGTTAACTGCACCTCAGATGGCATCCCAAATAAATGCTTCACAGAGTTCAAGTAACAGACACATCTCAACATCAGCTGTTCAGAGGAAACTGCGTGAATCAGGCCTTCATCAGGCCTTCAAGTTATTGCAAAGAAACCACTACTAAAGGACACCGATAAGAAGAAGAGACTTGCTTGGGCCAAGAAACACGAGCAATGGACATTAGATCGGTAGAAATCTGTCCTTTGGTCTGATGAGTCCAAATTTTGAGATTTTTGGTTCCAACCGCCATGTCTTTGTGAGATGCAGAGTAGGTGAACGGATGATCTCCGCATGTGTGGTTCCCACCGTGAAGCATGGAGAAGGAGGTGTGATGGTGTGGGGGTGCTTTGCTGGTGACACTGTCAGGGATTTATTTAGAACTCAAGGCACACTTAACCAGCATGTCTACCACAGCATTCTGCAACGATACCTCTTCCCATCTGTTTTGTGCTTAGTCCCACTATCATTTGTTTTTGAAAAGGACAATGACCCCAAACACACCTCCAGGCTTTGTTAGGGCTATTTGACCAAGGAGAGTGATGGAGTGCTGCATTAGATGACCTGACCTCCACAATCACCTAACCTCAACCCAATTGAGATGGTTTGGGATGAGTTAGACCACAGAGTGAAGGAAAAGCAACCAACAAGTGCTCAGCATATGTGGGAACTCCTTCAAGACTGTTGGAAAAGCATTCCTCATGAAGCTGGTTGAGAGAATTCCAAGAGTGTGCAAACCTGTTATCAAGGCAAAGGGTGACTACTTTGTTTAACACTTTTTTGGTTACTACATGATTTCATATGTGTTTTTTCATAATTTTGATGTCTTCACTATTATTCTCCAATGTAGAAAATAGTAAAAAAAATTAAGAAAAACCATTGAATGAGTCGGTGTTTCCAAACTTTTGACTGGTACTGTATAAAAATGTGTGTGTATATATATATACAGTACATATATATATATATATATATATATATATATATATATATATATATATATATATATATATATATATATATAGGGCTACAGTATATATCAACATCCAATATATATATTAGACTTGTTAATATTATTATCCCAATTATATTTCATCTTTATTTGATGATAATAGTACACAATGATACCGCCCAGATTATCTAAGACATTTGGAATTAAAAACAGAAAAGTGCAACAAGTTTGGATGTGCTATGTCTAGATGGATGTTATGGCTGTAGCTTTTGCTTGTATTCCTTCAAACACACACCATGTTGCCCCTAAGTCAGGTAGCCAGAAGTGAAGCCTCTGACTGGGCTATGGGGGGTTTGTTGGTAATATAACATGCCTGGCTCATGTATGCATGCTATGTGGCTGCACATGAATAACAGTCATTGAATTTAAATAACACTGTCGAAACATCATCAAAGTCGTTATCAAGAGATCCACAACTCACACTGCCTCATTTGACTGTGCCTTCAGAAAGTTTTCACATCCCATGAATTGTTCTACATTTTGTTATGTTACAGCCTGCATTTAAAATGGATTACATTGAGATTTTGTGTCACTGGCCAATTCGCAATACCCCATAATGTCAACGTAGAATGAGGATTTTAGACATTTTTACAAATGAATAGAAAATGATAGCAGAAATGTCTTGTGTCAATAAGTATTCAACTCCTTTGTTACGGCAAGCCTGAATATGTTCAGGAGTAAAAATGTGCTTAACAAGTCAGATAATAAGTTGCATGGACTAAGTACAATAATAGAGTTTAACATGATTTTTGAATGACTACCTCATCTCTGTACCCCACACATACAATTGTCTGTATGGTCCCTTAGTTGAGCGGTGAATTTCAAGCACAGATTCAACCACAAAGACCAGGGAGGTTTTCCAATGCCTCGCAAAGGGCACCTACTGGTAGATGGGTAAAAAATTTAAAAGCAGACATTGAATATCCCTATGAGCATAGTGAAGTTATTAATTACATTTTGGATGGTGTATCAATACACCCAGTCACTACAAAGATACAGACATCCTTTCTAACTCAGTTGCCGGAGAAGAAGGAAAACACTCAGGGATTTTACCATGAGGCCAATAGTGACTTTAAAACAGTTACATAGTTTAATGACTGTGATAGCAGAAAACTGAGGATGGATCAACAACATTGTAGTTACTCCACAATACTAACCTAATAGACAGAATGAAAAGAAGAAAGACTGTAAAGAATAAAACTATTCCAAAACATGCATTCCGTTTGCAAAAAGGCACTAAAGTATTACTGCAAAAACGTGGCAAAGCAATTCACTTTTTGTCCTAGGTACAGAGTGTTATGTTTGGGGCAAATCCAATACAACACAATTACTGAGTACCACTGTACATATTTTCAAGCATAGTGGTGGCTGCATCATGTTATGGGTGTGCTGTACTTGTTAAGGACTGGGGAGTTTTTCAGGATAAAAAAGAAAAGGAATGGAGCTAACCACGGGCAAAATCATAGAGGAAAACCTGGTTCAGTCTGCTTTCCACTAGGCACTGGGAGATGAATTCACCTTTCAGAAGGACAATAACCTAAAACAAAAATCCAAATCTACACTGTAATTGCTTACCAAGAAGACTGTGGATGTTTCTGAGTGGCCGAGTTACAGTTTTGACTTAAATCTACTTGGAATCTATGGCAAGACCTGAAAATGCTGTCCCTCTGTCTACCAATGATCAACAACCAATTTGACACAGCTTGAAGAATTATGAAAAGAATAATGGGCAAATGTTGCACAATCCAGGTGTGGAAAGCTCTTATCGACTTACCCAGAAAGGTGCTTCTACAATGTTTAGACTTTAGAATACTTATGTAAATGAGATATTTCTGTATTTCATTTTCAATACATTTGCAAACATTTCTAAAAACATGTTTTCACTTTGTCATTATGGGGTATTGTGTGTAGATGGGTGAAAAAATATCAGTTTAATCCCTTTTGAATTCAGGCTGTAACACAACATGTGGAATAAGTCAAGGGGTATGAATACTTTCTGAAGGCACTGTATATAGAGAGAGATAGTTATGAATTCATAGTTATGAATCTAATCAAAAGCTTTGCTCTGTTGAAGTGTTATTATCAGCAATAGGCGCATCTGGAATATTCTCTCAAAGCTTGCCTCTTATCGAAATGAGGACAAATGCAGTCTCGTACTCTCATTTCATTGCTATTGAACAAGTTTAACTGAATATCACTTATCATTTTAGCCTGTTTGTCTATAGCCTACATAAGGGCTATAGCCTGTGGGGAGGATTTATCCAAGTGTTTTTCCAAAGGCATCACTGTGCCATGCTATGAATGATAGGCTAATACTTTATTGCTCTGGTGACGCAAGGGAGTCCAATCAGTCACATATAATGTGAATGCCTACATCACATCTCCTCATCACAGAATCTCTGAACATTTATATAATATAACCCGCTCAATGGTCTTTTACCTAACTTGACACCTCGAGATATCCCCTACCCTTTTTGCTAAATAGTGTTATTACAATTATAAAGCAATCTTGATATAGCATATAATGAAATAATTACTTTTTTTGTATAAGGCCTACATTTCAAGACGTGTCAGTATCAATCCACTCACATGTCAAGCTCAGATGAACTGATTTATGGGTAATATTGTAAGGCTTCTGGATAGGTTACATGGATGACAGACCAGGCCTGGTTGTTGTGAAACACTCTATCCCACATTTATGTGTTTGTTGTGGTTTTCAATGGTAGAAACATAATCCTCATGATTTTGACTTGACCAGTGGCTGTTTCGCTAAAGCAAAGCAAGCCATCCAACTGAGCACAGACGTCAGTTCAACGTCAAGTTTTGATTTACATTTGGTTGAGTTGTCAACTAACGTGAATTCAGCGTGAATCAACAAAACATTTCACCATGTCATTGTATTTATGTTAAAAGTTAGGTGAAAAAAATACGAGATGCCCTTACCTTAATGACTTTTTGCAAATCCAATCAGTTTTCCACGTTGATTCAAAGGTATCACATAGATTTTTGGAGTTGAAATGACTTGGAAACAACATTTCTCTCTCCACAGTTTAACAAAAAAATGTGTCTTTATGTTATATTCGTAGCCACCAATGGCGTGAAGTGCAAGTGAATGTGTGAATAATACAGACATTTTTACTGTGATTTATCAGACATTTTTACTGTGATTTATCAGACATTTTTACTGTGATTTATCAGACATTTTTACTGTGATTTATCAGACAATGCTTGGTTTTCCTTGTTGTCCCTCTGTATTTCATTTTAAAGGCCCAGTGCTTTCAAAAACAACATTTCCTGTGTTTTATATATGTGTCTAGAAAAAGTTTACACCCCATTTCACTTTTTTTCACATTTTGTTGTGTTACAAAGTGGGATTTAAACACATTTAATTGTACTTTTTTGTCATTGATCTACACAAAATTCTCCATAATGTCAAACTGAAAAGAAAATTGTATATATTTTTACAAATGAATAGATATTAAATAACTAAAGTATAGTTGTTGAATAAGTATTCACCCCTTTGTTGGGCAAGGCTAAATTAGTTCATAAGTAAAATTAACAAATCATATAAGTTATAAGTTATATAAGTTATATGAAATAAAAGGGGTTGACTTGAATTTTGAAAAACTACCCCTTCCTCTGCCCCCCTATACATATAACATCTGTAAGGTCCCTCAGTCATATATTGAATTTAAAGCACAGATTCAACTACAAAGACCAAGGAGCTTTTCGAAAGCGCCATAAAGAAGGGCAGTGATTGGTAGATGGGTAACAATAACATGGTCATGTTAATAATTATGCTATGGATTATGTGGTAAACCTCCCAGACACATCAATGATGCAGTTGTCCTTCTGAACTGACCTGGCTCGGGCGGCAAAGGTCAAGTCATGCATCCTACGAAACATAACCTGCCAAACCGCGATTCTTAACACTTAACCTGGAAGCCAGCCGCACCAATGTGTCGGAGGAAACACCGTTCACTTGATGACTGAGGTCAGCCTGCATACGCTCGGCTAGCCACAAGAAGTTGCTTAAACGCAATGAGCCAAGTAAAGCCCCCCGGCCAAACCCTCCCCTAACCCGGACGACGCTAGGCCAATTGTGCGCCACCCTATGGGACTCCCGATCATGGTCGGTTGTGATACAGCCCGGGATTGAACCCAGGTCTGTAGTGACGCCTCTAGCACTGCCATGAGGTGCCTTAAACCACTGCACCACACGGGAGGCTGTCTCCTTATTTTCAAGGATGGTGGTGGCTGCATCATGGTTTGGGTATGCTTGACATTGGCAAATACTGGGGAGTTTTTCAGGATGATAAGAAACAGGGTGGAGCTAAGCACAGGCAATATCTTAGAGGAAGTCCTGCTTCAGTCTGCTTTACACAAGACACTGGGAGAGGAATTCACCTTTCAACAGGACAATAACCTACAACACAAAGACAGATCTACACTGGAGTTGCTTACCAACAAGACAGTGAATGTTCCTGAGTGGCCAAGTTACAGTTTTGACTGCCTTAACTTGACTGCTGTAACGCTGCTTGAAAATCTATGGTCTAAGAATTTAAAATTGCTGTCTAGCTCCATAACCTTGACGTAGCTCGAAGAATTTTGAAAAGAATAATGGTCAAATAATGCACAATACAGGTGTACAAAGCTCTTATGAGACTTACCCAAGACGACTCACAGCTGTAATCACTTGCCAAATATGTTTCTAACATGTATTGACTCACGGGGGTGAATACTTATCTAATCAAGGTATATTAGTATTTTATTTTTCATTAATCTTTTAAAAAATGTAAAGATTTTCTTCCACTTTGACATTACAGAGTATTTTGTGTAAATCGTTGACAAAAAAATGTAATCCCACTTTGATACACAATAAAATGTCAAGAAATCCAAGGGGGAAGTATACTTTCTATAGGCACTAAGAGCTGTTTGAAAAGACTGCCTGAAATTTCTTCCTGTTTTGGAGGGATGGAGTTTTGGCTAGCCTGGTGACATCACCACGTGGTAAATTAGTTAATAGACCAATAATAAAGAGAGTTCCAAACCTCTCTGCCAATAACAACTTGTTTTCAGGTTTCCCCTCCCGACTCAGATCTCTCCCAGACAGTCCTTGCTACATTTTTGCTTGAGAAATTGCTCTTGCTGAGAAGCTATTTCTATTTTATACCATTTTGATTGAAACCAATCACAGTAAGGTACTTACTTGTTACCCAGAAATGATTTGATATTGAGAATAAGAAAAAACAGCTGCATTCGGCCTAACAGAAATAAATCTTTCCTCTAGTTATGCCTATTTATATTCTGGTGAAATGCCTAAATATATATATATATTTTTTAGCGCTAAGTCTTAGTATTTCACAGCTGCCTAGATGTATACCCCAAACTATAGGTCTGACTGCTTTTTGGTACACTGTGAGCCCTTCGTTGGCTGCTATCACCATATGATGTACTGACTTCAGCTGCTCTGGGTCATATAGGTTACACAAGCTGTCAGCAGATCTTTCGTCACAACCCTCATTGCTAGAATTAACAGTGCACCATATCAAGAACCACATTTGCATAAATAGATTTTCATTACTTTTAAATGGATTTGAGCATTTCCTCCCTCTGTTGCAACTTTTGCCTTGATGCTACACAATGGAGCGGCAGGTAGCCTAGTGGTTGGAGCATTCGACTAGTAACCGGAAGGTTGCAAGATTGAATCCCCAAGTTGACAAGGTAAAATTCTGTCGTTCTGCCCCTGAACAAGGCAGTTAACCCACTGTTCCTAGGTCGTCATTGAAAATAAGAATGTGTTCTTAACTGACTTGCCTAGCTAAATAAAGGTTCAAAAAAATCACATCTATATTTTTTACTGGGTTGGGATGTGGTGTATTGTGGTGGGGCCATTGCATTGTTGACCTGTCACTAATCGCCTGGGACATGATTGTAAACAACACCTTGCCTTATTTGTCAAGCCCCTCTATCTTTGTTGCTCTTCTGTAATGACCCCATCCCTTTTGGGTGGCCAATAAATTATCTCTTGAAGAGACCCATTTAAAGCCCAAATGGAGTGTCAGTGTTTTGACATGTGCCTTCTGGAGGAGCCTCAGGTGGTTGACACAACGAATGGTTTAAAGGATGACCTTGATGCCCATCTCATTTGCCCGAGGTGACCCCCTTGTCAAGGGATTTGTCGGCAGCTTAAGTTTAGTTATGGGTCCGTTTGATCTGAGGTATCTCAGTGGCTAAGAGCACCCATTAGCCAATGGCCACGTGGTAATCTTGAATTTGAATGGTTCCCCCTGGGAAAATGGCCGCCGGTGGCAGACTGCTCTATCTGGGTGTATATTGTTCATGCAGCTTCTCACGTCCTTTTTTAAGAGACAAGTCTTCGTCAAGGGACAAAGAAATGTGAATAATTTGTGGTATGGCCCCTTTTTACCAGAAAAGAAAACATACGTAGCAGTGTTTCGATGCTGTATTTAGGGTATAGCACAAACTCGCATCTCACTTCGTCCCATGAGACCATGTGTGTCTAATACGGTCTCATGAGACGAAGGAAGATATAAGTAGACCTTTTTGCCTGTGTATACAAATGGAGTTGGGATTTGAGCAATGACAGTTTTTGTTGAACTCAGTCCCATAAGAGCCCAATTAAGCAATAAGACATGGGGGGGTGTGGTATATGGCCAATATACCATGTCTAAGGGGTGTTCTTAGGCACAACGCAATGTGGAGTATACCACAAACCGCCTAAGTGCCTTATTGCTATCATAAACTGGTTACCAACGTAATTAGAGCAGTAAACATAAATGCTTTGTCATAACTGTGGTATACGGTCTGATATACCATGGCTGTCAGCCAATCAGCATTCTGGGCTCAAACCACCCAGTTTAAAAGACTAAATAAACACTGGGTGTCAGACAGCAAGAGATGTGCTACCACTGTTCTAACCGGTGTTGAGAATGTAATGTCTTTGGGAGATGGCCAAGTCTCACCAGCAGTAACAGCAATCAAAGTCCCCTGCCTTTTCATTTGAGATTGGCAGACAGACCGGCATTCAGTCAGAAGGTTCAAGCGCGGTATGACCTTACAAGAATGAGTTGGAGATTGGTGGCTTTGATAATGCTCAAAGGCAGTGATAATGTGCTATAAATGAATGATAATGAAACATCAACATAAGACGCAGCAATGAATGCATTTGTGTCGACAGATGAAGTCTATTGTGTGATTCCCTGTGTTGTTTACCTTACAGAATGCCGACAGAATAAAGAGAAGAAAATGTTCATGTACCACTGACACTCAAGTTTGAGCCAAATATCTTGTTGGAGTGAATTAAAAGGCTGTTCTTGAGGTTTCAACAGTTCCCTCTTCAGTAAATAATTTCTCAGTACCCATATTGATGTTTAAACCAAGTTACAACGAGGAGCAGAGGGGACCCTTTGCTTTCAGTCTATACATCACTGGTTTACCAACAGGACTGCTAGTGTGCTATCAGATATTCCAAGCTCCATTACTAGTTGTGGTTCAGTTGTGCTCGTTTTGCAGTTTCCCTTGGAATAGCTCCTATTAAACAGGTTACTTATTTTAGAATTTAGTTTAGTATCTTTTTTAGTTCATCTTACAAAATTATGTTTATTTTGAGAATCATTTATTTTGAGACTTTTTCAGAAACGGAAGGATAATTGAGGGTTATGAAGAGCAAAGGAGGAATGTTTTGTCAGCGTAAGCCGTCAATCATACAGCACATACTTTGAACAGAGTCAAATGAAGCAGGAACATAGGGGGGGATCCTAAAATATCTCCTGGGCCGTCCGTCCCTGTGACGCTCCGTAGATTGTGGCATCACCTCCATTGTACAGGAGCAGAGACAACACAACTATTATTGAAGGCCTGTTTGGATGCATTATGAATTACACACACATTGATTCTGGCAGGAACCCTGTCCTATTTGGGCCTCTGGGGCAATATGGGTATCACACTTGTAGTAGCTTGCTGTGCTGCGCTCCAACCTTCTTTGGTCAAGCTCTTTACCATATCTGACAGTGGAGGTGCACAGGCGTCAATACTAGAAATCTTACATTCTGTAGAAACGTGCAACAGCAATGTATGATTATCATGTGTGTATGTGAGATTGAGTGTGTGTGTGTGTGTGTGTGTGTGTGTGTGTGTGTGTGTGTGTGTGTGTGTGTGTGTGTGTGTGTGTGTGTGTGTGTGTGTGTGTGTGTGTGTGTGTGTGTGTGTGTGTGTGTGTGCGCGCGCGCGCGCGTGAGGGTGTGTGTGTGTGTGCGCGTGAGAGTGAGGGTGTGTGTGTGTGTGCGCGTGCATGCGTGTTCAGTGTAGCAAGAAAGTGTATCTTTGACCAGGAAGTATTTTTAACACGTTGCAAATCTATTCATACTACAGATGCAAATTAAACAAATGACAAATGTCAAGTCATGCAGAAGACCAAATGAGTAGTTTGAACAACCCCCGAAAAACTGAAAAACAGCGTGAGACCGAGCCTCATGACAGTACACAAAGCCTTAGCCCTGCATGAGCTTTACCAAGCCACTGAGTTCTATTAAAGAGGCGACGCTGCTCTTTTAGCAGGAAACAAATGTGACAAGGTGCAGGGAGAAGAGGATCTCAAACAAGATGAATCTAAGTGGGTCGCGAGAGCGTGAGGCAATTCTGCATCCACAAAACAGACGGAAAGAGAGTGAATCAATGTAAAGGCTATTAGGATGATGAAGATCATGTCATTTAAGGAACAGATCGGGGCCAAAACAGAGTCTGTTGAATAGGCAAGGCTTTCTGCGCTGTTGCTTTGTCTCAGATATGCACATATTATGTCAAATTTAATGTTGGGGTTTGAATTTCCTGTATTTTTCAGCTATTACCAACTCTAAATATGTATTCGATCTGTATGTAGTGGTGTTTGACTATGTGTAACGATGTTGTGCAAAGGAAATGAACAGAACTAACTAGCAGTGAGATTTGTTTGATTCAACATTGGCTTTTGTAGGCCTGGTTCTAGCCTCTGGGGAATCCAATAAACATTATTACTAAGATGCACAATTGAATCATTTCTAATGAAGTGGATTATGAATTGCCTCAAAAGTGAAGTGCGTGCTTTATTATCACGTTACATAAAGAGAATAAGGATAAGGAATAAGGAATATCAAAGAGGGAAAAATCTGAGCATGCTGTGCCGCTTCACTTACAGATCATATTGCGCTGCCACATGGGAGGCAGTGAAAGGTATGCTTTCAAGTTAGCTATCGCCCGTGTAAGCTTTTCCATGTAAACTCAGAATATGATGGAATGTGTTCCCTCCTGTTACCTTCTCTATGGTAGATAAGCATTGATAAATAGATGACTAACTGTTCTATAAAAATACACCCTTTGAGTGCTTGAACGTGTGTGTGTGTGTGTCGGCAGGTGACTGGAAATGTCCCTCACAGTCGTCGTGTGTGTGTGTAGTCATGTCTTTGGTCTTATTTGGTAATGAAGTAATGAGAAGTCATATCAACCAACGGCAACAAAGATGGTAATAAAATGTAACTCGAACCTTGGCTATGCTAACCTACATTAACAGTGCCCACTTCCTCTTCTCACATCCCTACCTGTAGTACAGTGCATTTTGTCATCCCTTATAAAACACTAATGTGACAGATGGGTGTTCGAACCTGGGTGTCCTACGTCTATATATAACGCAAGTGTATATGTCTCAGGAATGGTTACTCATCAGGCGAGTGTTTCTGAAGTCAGGACTAACAGGAGGCAGGGCTGTGTACAGTATGCTAATTTGCTTGTTTTGATTTACTGTGATAGATGTGTTATTATGGTTGACACTTCTGTTTTCTCTCTCTCCATCTGTCTACTGTAGTCTGAACTTTGATCTCATTGTTTCCCCCGTGGCTCTGAAAGTACTGTGATGGTGAGTGGAGACCACAGGAGGTTGGTGGCATCTTAATTGGGGAGAACAGGCTCGTGGTAATGAATGGAGCAGAATTCGTGGAATGGTAACAAATAGATCAAACACATGGTTTCCAGGTGTTTGATGCCATTCCATTTGTGTTGTTTCGGCCATTATTCTGAGCCATCCTCCCTTCAGCAGCCTCCTGTGGCGGAGACTCATCCTGAACTACAGCAGACAGGTTGACAGGGTTTCTTCCCATTACACTATCACTCTGCTGCCTAGTTGACGTTCAAGGCTGCACAAGTAATTGGCAAAGACAGGGAACGTTGAACGATGATTCATATATCTCGCACGGTATCCATATCTGTGGAATTAGATCTAAATGACTGTGGAGTGTGGATCCCACACAATAGCGAATAACAACCTGTCCTTTCTGACCTATTTTCAAGATGAATTAAAATGAATTTGAACATTGATGCCTAATGAAGAAGAACTGGTACTGTACAGTGGAGTCTTAAAGTGGAGCACTGTGAAAATACTGAGCTACAGGTACAGTATGTCTGAGAGTCTCAGAGCCAGTAAATTATTTTGCAATGTGGGGAAGGCCTCATTAAACCACTATATGTGACCAGCTGTCTTAAATAGGGCTCAACAGCTGATTTGTTTATTTATTTTTTTGCAGTTGTTTTAAGTACATTCAAAATTGTTTATCGTACTCTTTATTGGCAGTTTTGAGGAACAAACCTCAAGCTGTTTTTGGGATGGTTGAGTACAGGTATTAGAAACTGCATCCTTGGCCTAAATCTGAAGCAGTACAAAAGACCAGCACCATTGTGATTTTCTGACCATATCTGGCATGCCAAGGGACACATATACACTGCTGTAAACTGCCATCTGTGGACAGGAAGGAGATTATGGATTCCATCAGCGTTTCCTAACTGATTGGTTAGATGAATCACTGTCGCTGCCTGGATGATTTGCAAGAGAGAGAGACAGAGAGAGAGAGAGACAGAGACTGAGACAGAGATAGAGACAGAAAGAGAGAGAGAGAGACAGAGACTGAGATAGAGACAGCGAGAGAGAGGAGAGACAGAGAGAGAGAGAGAGAGAGAGAGAGAGAGAGAGAGAGAGAGAGAGAGAGAGAGAGAGAGAGAGAGAGAGAGACTGAGACTGAGACTGAGACTGAGACAGAGAGAGTGAGAGAGAGAGAGAGAGAGACAGACTGAGACAGAGATAGAGATAGAGACAGAGACAGAAAGAGAGAGAGAGAGAGACTGAGACAGAGATAGAGACAGAAAGAGAGAGAGAGAGAGACTGAGACAGAGATAGAGACAGAAAGAGAGACTGAGACAGAGATACTGAATAAACTCGCCTGCATACACATACAATCTGTTATGATTCCCAAAGAAAGAGAGAGAGAGAGCGAGACTGAGACAGCGATAGAGACAGAAAGAGAGAGAGAGACAGAGACTGAGACAGAGATAGAGACAGAAAGAGAGAGAGAGACAGAGACTGAGATAGAGATAGAGACAGAGAGAGAGAGAGAGACTGAGACAGAGATAGAGATAGAGACAGCGAGAGAGAGGAGAGAGGAGAGACACAGAGATAGAGACAGAGAGAGAGAGAGAGAGAGAGAGAGAGAGAGAGAGAGAGAGAGAGAGAGAGAGAGAGAGAGAGAGAGAGAGAGAGAGAGGAGAGCTACTCATTTGAGATGGATGGATGTCAGGAAGAGGAGAAAATGGAAGGAATATATTGCAGAAATATATAGCTCTAGGTAGTGATTCATCTATATGAAAATTGGACCTAGCCAGTTCAATCTCTCTCACTTTTACCAGTGTTAACCGGCCGGCACATTTTGAGATAGCACATCGTTTTACCCTTGTTTTTAACCATTGAGTAGGCTTTTTCCTGTGTAGAATTGAAAAGAGACACCTAGAGGCCTGTGGTTAAGAGTTGGTGAGACAATGTCTGTGTTCCATTGTCCAAACTAGCGTACCATATACACTTGAAATAAGCAACGTATTCGGCATGCATTCTAAGTTATATGCTAGTTCTGGTATTGGAACTGACTGTTCTGTGTTCCACTGGAAAAGGCCCCCTGTTCTGTTGGAACAGAGCCTATGAAAATGGACAATAAGAGTACACCTGTCACTGTACTCCAACTGACCCCGCAGCAACTGTGTGTGTGTGTGTGTGTTATTTACTGTAGCTAGCACATGCAGTGTCTGTTGTGTTCAGCAGGGCTCTATCAGCACGTCTAATAATATCAAGAGTTTGCCTTGTCCACCACAGAGGTCCTGAGATAACTTGTGGGTGGCTTTGGCCAGGCATGGTGCGAGAGTGGCTGAAACAACACCCCCCTGAAGGGCGAGGGTCGCGGGTGGTGGGTGAGCCGCTGGTTGATCATTTTTTGACAGGAGGGCTGCTGTTATGTCCTACTTTGAAAGTGACAGCTGAGTGACGGAGCGCTACCACAGGCGAGATGGAACTGAGGAGGCTGAGGATATGTTTTTTTATTTTTTTTATTTGAACCTTTATTTAACTAGGCCAGCCAGTTAAGAACACATTCTTATTTACAATTATGGCCTAGGAACAGTAGGTTTACTGCCTTGTTCAGGGGCAGAACAACAGATTTTTACCTTGTCAGCTCTGGGATTTGATCGAGCAACCTTTCGGTTACTGGCCCAACGCTCTATTCTACCTGCCGCCCCACGCCCAGCGCTGTAACCACTAGGCTTTCTCCCTCTCTCTCTCTATAAGGCTGGAGCTAGGGCCAAACCCAGGGCCGGGGCTGACCCAATTCCTTTCAACACATTCAAGGGCTTGATGAAAAGTTGAATCAGGTGTTCTAACTGTAGAATAGTTGAAATACATGGAATGGCTTGGTAGTTTGGAGAGGCTGGGGAGGTTAGAAAACCCCTGATCTACACGTCACCCTCACAACCTGTTGCCACCTGTACGGTGTCCATTTTAGGACATCCTCAGCCTCACGCCTCATGCCTCACCCCTCCTTGAGTCAATGAGCGACTCTCACCAAAAAGCAATGACATTTACATTAGCTTCCATCATGGAAGAGCAGCCAAACAGATCCAGATGGCAGAACAACAGTCACTGTACAGTGGCGGGGCATCCGTGGCTCGTGACATCCTTCTCTGGCTCCATGGCAATCCGTCTGGTCTGTGGTCTGACTCCCAGCTGCAACCGGGAGCCTCCATGCTCTAATCAGCATATTCATCACTAATTGCCTCCCTGTCTGTGGGAGAGGGGAAACGGGAGGGTGGGGGGTAAGAGAGAGAGAGGGGTGAGGGAGGATGGGAGGTAAGAGAGAGAGAGGGTTGAGGGAGAGCAGGCAGGGAATGATTTACATGTGATGGGCTGCTCTGGGTTAAGCAGGTTGGTTGGTCGTAATCACAGAACTACTGTATAGGCATGTAAACGCTTGCTCTCTCCCTCCCTTGCTCCCTCTCTCCCTCTGCCTCTCTTCATCTTTCTTCCTCTACGGTTGTCTCTCTCTTCTTTTCTCTCTCTCTCTCTCTCTTTCTCTTTTCTTTTCTCTCTCTCTCTCTCTCTCTCTCTCTCTCTCTCTCTCTCTCTCTCTCTCTCTCTCTCTCTCTCTCTCTCTCTCTCTTTCTCTTTTCTTTTCTCTCTCTCTCTCTCTCTCTCTCTCTCTCTCTCTCTCTCTCTCTCTCTCTCTCTCTCTCTCTTTCTCTCTTTCTCCTTCTACATCTTTCTCCCTCTCTCTCCCTCTCTCTCCCTGTATCTCCACTTCTACACACCGACTAGGGATTGACTGAGATGCTGCGTTTTTTATTGCCGTGATTCAACCCATTTTTTATTCTAATGTGTTTTCACCTCTTAGCACAGTCACCCTCTCTAAATTTGTGAATAACAGTCAAATTAATCAGAGCAAAATTATGCGGCAGCATTCATATCATCATAAAATTGTGTGAAACAAAAATTATATTTAAGAACCTCCAGAGTGGAAGGAGATCAAACCCAACCCAACCATCTGCTCAGGTGGTCTTCATTATTTACTGTCCCTGTTTCCCGCTCTGACAGCGGTAATTTCTTTAGCGGTGAGATGGATGGCTCAAATGTTTAACCAAACGAAGTTGCGGCGAAGCGCAAGCTGCCCCATTGAGCTGTGAATATCCCTGTCAGTCAGGCGACCTTAATGACTCAGCTAACAAACACACACACACACACACACACACACACACACACACACACACACACACACACACACACACACACACACACACACACACACACACACACACACACACACACACACACACACACACACACACACACACACACACATATGTTGGCATAAACGAATAAACACACACACTCACCGGCTACAGCACCTATTAATTAATCCTCCCTTCCCATGGTCACTGGCCAACTCCCAGGCCTGCTGTCTCTGTATGATATCTCAATGACAAGATTACTGGAGTATTCCACTGTAACATTTAGCATTTGGTTGTTTTTTTGGTTGTATAAGGCTTTGTTTGTCTGGTTTTAAAGATGTCGGATAACAACCAGACTACAACCAGACTTTTCTGTGATGTCATCAAGACGTTAGGGAAATAAATTATTTATTTTATAAATCAATGAATATATTAGAGGGTTCCGTCATCAGATAGATGTACAGAATATAATACAAAATGTAAATTAAATAGGGAAATTCGATTTGCAGCACAACACAGGCATACTTGACATACAAAACAGACATAGACATCACATAAGACATGAAGGCAAGCGAGGCATACATAAATATAGTAAATAGGTGACAAAGTATACTGTACAGTCTTTGTTTGTGTATCAAGTGACACCATCCACAGTGCACAACCTGCCTGTCAGCCTGTACGTTTGGTTGACCTACTCCTGTGAGTGAAACAGTAAATGAGGGAGGTCTGTGAGGCGTGAAACAGAGGCTTTCCTTCCCAGGAGTAATTTATTTAGGTGGTGGGTTATACACCAATACTCACTGCTTCCATCAGTCATGTTGTGACATTCTATGGTACATAAGGGAACTCAAATCCTAGCTTGGCGGTCCAGTATTGCTGTCCCCCCCAATAGTTAATTGATTGATTTATTCCATTGAATGGTCTAGCTTTTATTGTTTAAAAGTCTAAGCATTTCTACCAGGGAAAAGCTCCTTTGGTTTTAGAAGTGGGGCAGACATAACCTGGCGGGTGTTCTGGGTGTTCTCCCCCAGAATTATTTTAGGCATCTAAAGCTAAATTCCTGCTTTTTTACACAATCCAATATGCCATCTCTATTTAGAAAGAAAAGGAAGCAAAAATGCCCACAGTGATCAAGTTAGATAAGAGATCATTATTAAATATGTTTCAGTGATTAATAAGACCTAACTAGATCAAAGGTAATTCAATAGTAAAGAACCAATAGCCTAACAAATTAACAACTCTTTAAAAAATGCAAAGACTTTTGATTGACTTTATTAAGACTTCCTCTATATCAAATTTCATCAAGACTGACCAGTCTACCCAAGCCACCTGCACGCCCGAAGCCCACCAGTCTAGTCAATAACTCAACTCTCTCCCTGTCAAGGGTGTGAGTTGGGATGGGTATTCTATGTTCTATTATTTGTATTTCTATGTTTTGGCCGGGTAGGGTTCTCAATCAGGGACAGCTGTCTTTCGTTGTCTCTGATTGAGAACCATACTTAGGTAGCCCTTTTTCCCACCTGTCTTTGTGGGAAGTTGACTTTGTTTATGGCACTTAGCCTTTAGCTTCACGGTTTGTTTTGTAGTGTTTATTGTTTTGTTCGGCGTCTTTTCTAATAAAAAGAAAATGTACGCTAACCACGCTGCACCTTGGTCCAGTTCATTCAACGGCCGTGACACTCCCAACACAATTTCCTTCCCAGTTCACACCTTACACTTTTTTTGGGAAAGGTTTAGAAACAAAAAATGAAACAAAAACCCCCACATATACCTCAAATATACATTAACACACAAAAACAGCACATCCTCCATATAATTAATCTCATAGGACTAATAGAACTGTAGAGCTCTTTTTACTTGCACACAATATAGCTGGGCCGCCCCATCCTGTCCCCATGGGTCCACCACACTGCAGCGCCCCAAACCAACACAGCCCACTCAGCTTTAGGATCTTAGTGAAGCGTTCATTATTGGTGTCGGGTGTGTTAGGTCAAGGTGAGAGAGACAACTCACAGGACGGCAGACCCCAAGGGCCAGGACTGAGCAGCCCGGCAGCTAGGGATTGCCTAAAGAGGTATCTCCCTTGACTTGGGCATGTTTTCACTACAGATGCCTTAAGTCATACTGTATTCCATATGAGGCCTCCAGAACTTATGAAACTTGCCCAGTATACCCTTAATCAAATCTAGTGATACATAACTTGACATTGTGGGAGGAACCAACCTTCCAATTAATGGCAATGCATTTCCTAGCCGCTATAAATGCTTGGTTACACAGTTTCGTCATATAACAGTCTCCAGTATCAACATTTCCAATCAAACAAAAACTGTGAGAAGGGAGAATCTATAGACATGCTGAGATAAAATAACATAATCTTTGACAGAATTCAGCCAGCCTTCATAATATGTCCCCTTTTGTGTTTTACACCTCCTGCATAGGAATTACATTTCTGAGTGCATGTAATTCAGTTTCACTGGTATATAGTACTTTATATGGATGATCTTAAACTGAACATGACTGGGCATTCAAACACATCTGTATCCATTCATTATCATCAATAGCTTCTACCAGGTCTTCCTCACATTTTTGTTTTACATGTTTTGTGTCATCGGGAAAAGCGTCCATCAACCCTTGATGCAGTTTGGAAATCAACTTTGGAGGTTTGTCAGATTGCCTTAAAATAGCATCTGGCTTGTCCAGTGTTTGCCGCACAGAGAAAATAAAGTGTGCTAAAATTCACCTCACCTACTCAAAGACTGGTCTTCCCTGGCTGCCTGACCCTGCTGAGACCCCTGTCACCATCTGATCCTCCTAAAATGAGGCATGACAAAGAATTCCCCTGAGCTTCATAGACTGGTCATCCCTGGCTGTCTGACCCTGCTGGGACCCCTGTCACCTTCTGATCCTGCTAAGACCTGATGAGCATAAGATCCTGCTAAGACCTGATGAGCATACGATCCTGCTAAGACCTGATGATCTGATGAGCATAGTGTTGTGTACTGACTGCACTAGAGGGCTGCATTCCCGCGGAAAACCTGCAGGACCTGCGGGTCTGACAGAGATCATTTGGGCGCGGTCTGCATTTTTCATGCTGTGGGCGGGAGCAGGCGGTCAGACAGACGACTTTGGGATGATTTTTTTTTTTTGTCCCACAGATTATTTGGAAACGGTCCTCTTTCTGCTTTGTATGCATTAGCCTACCTATTGTATTAAAAACACATATTTTTGCATTATTCAAAAGTTCTACTAAACTAAAATATGGAATTGTTTTATGATGGTCGTACCATGGATAATTTTTCTATTTGATTCAGAATTTTAGGACCCCTGTAGGTATAAAAAAAGTTAGAATATATATAGTTGAAGTTGGAAGTTTACATACACTTAGGTTGGAGTCATTAAAACTCATTTTTCAACCACTCCACAAATGTCTCGTTAACAAACTATAGTCTTGGAAAGTTGGTTAGGACGTCTACTTTGTGCATGACACAAGTAATTTTTCCCAACAATTGTTTACAGACAGATTATTTCACTTATAATTCGCTGTATCACAATTCCAGTGGGTCAGAAGTTTACATACACTAAGTTGACTGTGCCTTTAAACAACTTGGAAAATTCCAGAAAATTATGTCATGGCTTTAGAAGCTTCTGATAGGCTAATTGACAACATTTGAGTCAATTGGAGGTGTACCTGTGGATGTATTTCAAGGCCTACCTTCAAACTCAGTGCCTCTTCGCTTGACATCAGGTGAAAATCAAAAGAAATCAGCCAAGACCTCAGAAAAAAATTGTAGACCTCCACAAGTCTGGTTCATCCTTGGGGGCAATTTCTAACCGCCTGAAGGTACCACGTTCATCTGCACAAATAATAGTGTGCAAGTATAAACACCATGGAACCACACAGCTGTCATACCGCTCAGGAAGGAGACGTGTTCTGTCTCCTAGAGATGAACGTACTTTGGTGCGAAAAGTGCAAATCAATCCCAGAACAACAGCAAAGGACCTTGTGAAGATGCTGGAGGAAACAGGTACAAACGTATCTATATCCACAGTAAAACGAGTCCTATATCGACATAACCTGAAAGGCCACTCAGCAAGGAAGAAGCCAGTGCTCCAAAACCGCCATAAATAAGCCAGACTACAGTTTGCAACTGAACATGGGGACAAAGATCGTACTTTTTGGAGAAATGTCCTCTGGTCTGATGAAACAAAAATAGAACTCTTTGGCCATAATGACCATCGTTATGTTTGGAGGAAAAAGGGGAACGCTTGCAAGCCGAAGAACACCATCCCAACCGTGAAGCACGGGGATGGCAGCATCATGTTGTGGGGGTGCTTTGCTGCAGGAGGGACTGGTGCACTTCACAAAATAGATGGCATCAAGAGGAAGAAAATTATGTGGATATATTGAAGCAACATCTCAAGACACCAGTCAGGAAGTTAAAGCTTGGTCGCATGCCCATAAAAACGCATTGAATAAAAGATTCATACATGGCAAAACAGATAGTAAAAAAGGAAGTTTGTTTTTAAGTGTCTGTCCTATATCTGAGAAATATAAGAAAGATCAGGATTTTTAATAATTTTTTACCCATATTTAAAGCGTAGGTAACATAAACATCACTACATGTAACATCTGGATTTGCAGTAGAATACACATCAAAAGTCCCAATGCAAAATTACACCTCACTTTCCTATTTTTCAAGTTATTACATAAAATTGATCAGAATTCAGAAGAATGCCGAAGTCATGCCGGAAAAAAACATTTGCGGGGTGTGATGTAATATGGAGGACCCGGCAAGCCAGCCTATTCCCTATAATGTTAACTCCAACAGAAATAACTTCAAATGTATAACTTCAAATTAAACCAAACCGTTTGCGCTCATGACTACTGGTTTAAGTAAAATTTTCAACCAATTTACAAGCAAATACTTTATCAGCTTGCACAGTTGCTAGCCAACTAGCCTGCTAACGTTAGCCCTACTAGCCTGTTAATGTTAGCTCTACCAACCTGCTAACGTTAGCCCTACTAGCCTGTTAATGTTAGCTCTACCAACCTGCTAACGTTAGCCCTACTAGCCTGTTAATGTTAGCTCTACCAACCTGCTAACGTTATGTTAGCACAGCGTGACTCAGACAGTTGCTATCAACACCTATTTTGTAGCTCAAACGGTTCGGACGCTACAGATGTTTTCGAGAGAAGACCAATTTTCAGGATGTCTCCTGGTCTGAAACATCGCTGTAGCTCTGCCACCTTTCACCGCAGATGCGGAAGGCCGACATTGGCGGATGAGGTGGATTGAGACGCAGCCCATGCAAAAGCATATATCTCTATCTTAAACAGATGGACTTTGATGGGGATTATTTTATTATGCTAATTCAATTTGTATGCGGGCACGGACATCGACTCTAGAGGGTTATGAAAGGGGTTGTTGGGGTTGTTCAATGACCAACATGTATTTCTTTAAAATCTATCACTTGATGGTTTAGTTTCAGAGACAAATAATTATGTTATTTTGCTAAATGCTATAAATCCACCTCACTCTCAGAGAAATGAGTAGTACTGCTAGGTTTTACACAGTTAAATGTGACAAATAACTACAATTTTATAAAGAAATGTACAAATGATTTGTGACAGTATTTAATTTAGCAGATGATTTTATCCAGAGCAATTTATAACAAGTGCATTAATCTTAAAATAGCTAGGTGAGACAACCACATATCACAGCCAAATATACAGGATACAAACATTCTAGTACAGATAAACAATGGATATATACCATTTTGCAACAAAAAAAAAACTTTCATACACATCTAAAAATCTATGAATTAAAAATCTTATAACATCAATATTTTACACACACATGAAGGTACTCATACGCAATCATGAATATATATAGGTATAGCATTTTGGATATTGCGTTTTGGAAATACACTCTTCAAATACATAGCTTAAGTATTAGGTTGACAGTTCATTTAGTTGCCAGATGTGGCTACCTACTTTGTCACAGTTGTCCCCTTGGTGAAGGGCCTGTATTGGGTTGGGTCCCCCTTTCTCGCTAATCTCCTCTTGTAGTGTACACATTGACATCTTGAGCTAACACCATGGACATCTTGAGCCAACACCATGGACATCTTGAGCCAACACCATAGACATCTTGAGCCAACACCATGTACATCTTAGCCAACACCGTGGGCATCTTGAGCCAACACCATAGACATCTTGAGCCAACACCATGGACATCTTTAGCCAACACCGTTGGCATCTTGAGCCAACACCATGGACATCTTTAGCCAACACCGTGGGCATCTTTAGCCAACACCATGGACATCTTGAGCCAACACCATGGACATCTTGAGCCAACACCGTGGACATCTTGAGCCAACACCATGGACATCTAGATCCAATCCCATTGACATCTTGATCCAAAGCCATGGGACATCTTGAGTGAGGGACAAAGAGATAAAAAGATAAAGGGAGAGAGAGAGAGAGAAAGATAGAGAGAGGGAGATGAGAGAGAGACAGTCATGGATCGTGAAAGACAGAGAGGAAAGGAATAAAGAGGTGGGGCAAAATCTTCCCACATCATTACACAACAACTCAGCCTCCCAAAGCCTCATGGGACCAAGCAAGCTGAAAAAAGAAGGAAAAAACCCTGTCAAACAAATCAACAATCAACAATGAAGCAACATGTTGGCAAGAACACCAAGGAAACATTTGAATAATCAAACAGTGATTATAAACGCACACGCAAGCTGCGTCGGAGGCCAAATTTCAGAGAGTCTGACTTCCCAAATCAACTACCCCTACGTGAACCCCCCCCCCCCCCCCCCCCCCCATTCACAACGTGGTCTCGGGGTATTTCGTTTTAATCTGTATGTAAATCCATTACGTTAGTTATATCATGAAAGGAATAGCAGTCACACAAAATCATATGAATTAGAGGACGGTGACTAAGTATACCAAACATTAAGAACTCTTTCCATGAAATAGACTGACCAGGTGAGTCCAGGTGAAAGCTATGATCCCTTATTGATGTCACTTGTTAAATCCACTTCAGTTAGTGTAGACGAAGGAGAGGAGACAGGTTAAAGAATGATTTTAAGCCTTTAGACAATTGAAACATGGATTGTGTATGTATGCCATTCAGATGGTGAAAATATTTAAAATGGTAGTAGGTGCCAGTTGCACCGATTTGTGTCAAGAACTGCAATGCTGCTGGGTTTTTCACACTTAACAGTTTCTTGTGTGTATCAAGAATGGCCCACTACCCAAAGGACATCCAGGCAACTTGACAGAACTGTGGGAAGCATTGTAGTCAACATGGGCCAGCGTCCCTGAGGAACGCTTTCAACACCTTGTAGAGTCCATGCCCCGACAAATTGAGGCTGTTCTGAGGGCAAAAGGGGTGGGAGGCATCTCAAAAATAGGAAGGTGTTGCTAATGTTTGGTATACTTAGTGTATAATATTTTACGTCTTACCCGGTCGCACAATAGCGTACGAATTGGATGAAGTAATTTATCATATGTCTTGGAGGGCGTATAATATTATAGCTTTCTCTGAGACCAGGTTGCTTCTTGCGTCATAACAACGAAGAATTACGGGGAGAATTTACGTTGGCGGTTAGGGGTACTAACGAAAATGGTTAGGTGAATTTATGTAGCAGGTTAGGTGAATTGGGTTAAGTTTAGAATAAGGGTTAGGGGAAATGTTAGCTAAAATGCTATATTTGTCCGCGACACGAACACTCAACCTTTGGATTGCTAGATGGTCACGAATTACACCCACCCATCCTCCGCGACCAACCTCCCTTCTTTCATTTCTGTCTAAAGTAACTACCTACTATCGGTAGGTATTATACATCTTACAGGTGCTCAGAAATACGTAAAGTGTGTTTCGTATGGCTCTGAGGCCAGGTTGCCCTTCAAGCCTCTTTGTTTCTTAATTTACTCTCAATTCTCATCTTTTCCTCTCCTCCCCTCTTTTCTTCTCTTCCCCTGTGGTCAAAGCAAAGGAGTTGATTAGACAGAGGGTTCAGTTCGGGTGCAGTTGTCTTGCCCAAATTAATAATCTGTCACGAGGGGGTCACCAGTCATCGATGACAGTGTTTTTGCCTCCATCCCCTTGTTAATTAAGCATGTAACGGTGTTGGGGGAGGGTCAGGTTGTGTATGCACTGTGCATGCATTTGTGTGTATCTGTGTGTATGCGGTTTGTGTGTGTGTGTGTCTTGAAAGAACGGAGATAGATTAAAGACAAGCTGTAATCCTATAGGGACATAAGGTCTCAATAATAACTAACTGATGATGAAGAAGCCGTCGGTTAAGACGCCGGCAACATTGATTAACCATAATCCCTTTTTCCCCCTCATCACAGTGACTATGGAATCAATTCAACAAAGCCTGTATTTTGTGGGCTGATTTACAGCAACGAAAGGCTCAGTGTTTTTCCTAATCACTGGTTTCTTTGAAAACTGAGCATCAAGGTTAGAGGTGCACCACACACTTATAATGAAGGATAACTACTCTGTCAATCTCTGTTGACCGTGGTATGTGAGTGTGAGAATGTGATGTGTGCACGCACATGCACCCAAGCCTCTGTCCATTGCCCTTCCATCTCAAGAGATATCTAGAGTGGTTTACTCGGTTTGAATCCTAGAATAAATCGGCAATTGCACAATAACGCTACAAATAATGGTTCTTATCAACAAACATCATTTTTTCCCGGTTTATATCGAACACATCCCCATCCAGGCTACCATACGATGGTGAGACATGAATGACCAAAGGTCTAAAGACGAGTCATGCTACAGGCACATTCAGTCCCCTCAGGCTGATGACTCTTCTTACATCCCAGTTGTAATGGTCTAATAGGAAACCTAGATGAATAATGCTGACAGCCTGTAAAGTGACTCTATGCTTCAGCTGGATATGCTGGATAGAGGCCCTGACTGGGCCCTAGGCTGACAGTCTCTGGCACCGCTGGTACACTGCTCCTCCATGTGTTGCTCTTTATTGCTGATTTCCCAAAAGGATACCAGGTCAATCCCCAGTCTCAGTCTAGGCGGGTTTGGGGTGAGGGCAGAGGGTTTGTGGGGTAGTGGGGTGGTGGGCTTGACCCGAGCGCTGAAGTTAGGGGCCAGGTCTCCCTTGCAAAAGCGGTATTTTGACCTCGATGGGACAGCCTGTTAAAATAATGATTATATAAATAATGAATTTATGTCTGAGGTTCATTTCTGATTTAATAGGGATTCCCTGGGTTATGGAACAATAGCTAGGGTGTGTTCAATGAAGTGAAATGTTCATAACATTTCGGATAGAAATGTAGCTAACATGATTCCTAATTCTAGAGAGAGAGAGAGAGAAAGAAACAGAGAGAACATACACGTGTGTGTGTGTGTGTGTGTGTGTGTGTGTGTGTGTGTGTGTGTGTGTGTGTGTGTGTGTGTGTGTGTGTGTGTGTGTGTGTGTGTGTGTGTGTGTGTGTGTGTGTGTGTGTGTGTGTGTGTGTAGTAGGCAAGCTGTTCTAAACCCTCAACATCAGGGCCACAAGCTACATGTTCCTATCCTCAGGTAAACCCTATCTCCCCCCTCTCCCTTTTGTTCAGTATTCTCTTTAGACGCCTGCGCTCAAGTGCTGCAGCTGAAAGTACCCGAGTGGCGCAGGCAGCCAGCCTTTGAAATGAATCCGAGGCCCATTTAACTTGTTCAATACCCCTAGTGACCTACATAGTGCACTTTAGTGGATCAACCCTATTTTTGGAGGGAATTGCATTTGCCTAAACGGGCTCTTGGTCAAGCCTGACGAGCTGTCCTTTACATTTCATTAACTCCAGATATGCTGAGTGCTGGTCCTACAGGGTGCAAGACTACAGAGTGCTAGACTACAGGGTGCAATACTACAGGGTGCTAGACTACAGGGTGCAATACTACAGGGTTCCAGACTACAGGGTGCAATACTACAGGGTTCTAGACTACACGGTGCAATACTACAAGGTGCTAGACTACAGGGTGCTAGACTACAGGGTGCTAGACTACAGGGTGCAATACTACAGGGTGCAATACTACAGGGTGCAAGACTACAGGTCACTAGACTACAGGTCACTAGACTACAGGGTGTTAGACTACAGGTCACTAGACTACAGGGTGCAATACTACAGGGAGTTAGACTACAGGTCACTAGACTACAGGGTGCTAGACTACAGGGTGTTAGACTACAGGATGTTAGACTACAGGTCACCAGACTCCTGGGTGTTAAATTACAGGGTGTATTTACATGGTGTTAGACTACATTGTGTCAGACTACAGGGTGCTAGACTACAGGGTGTTAGACTACAGGGTGTTAGACTACAGGGTGCTAGACTACAGGGTGTTAGACTACAGGGTGTAAGACTACAGGTTGCTAGACTACTGGGTGTTAAATTACAGGGTGTATATTTACATGGTGTTAGACTACATTGTGTCAGACTACAGGGTGCTAGACTACAGGGTGTTAGACTACAGGGTGTTAGACTACAGGGTGCTAGACTACAGGGTGTTAGACTACAGGGTGTTAGACTACAGGGTGCTAGACTACTGGGTGCAAGACTACAGGTGTCTAGACTACAGGTTGCTAGACTACAGGGTGCTAGACTACAACTCACTAGACTACTGGGTGTTAAATTACAGGGTGTATATTTACAGGGTGTTAGACTACATTGTGTCAGACTACAGGGTGCTAGACTACAGGGTGTTAGACTACAGGATGTTAGACTACAGGTCACCAGACTACTGGGTGTAAAATTACAGGGTGTTAGACTACAGGGTGTAAGACTACAGGTTGCTAGACTACTGGGTGTTAAATTACAGGGTGTATATTTACATGGTGTTAGACTACATTGTGTCAGACTACAGGGTGCTAGACTACAGGGTGTTAGACTACAGGGTGTTAGACTACAGGGTGCTAGACTACAGGGTGTTAGACTACAGGGTGTTAGACTACATTGTGTTAGACTACAGGGTGCTAGACTACAGGGTGTTAGACTACAGGGTGTTAGACTACAGGGTGCTAGACTACAGGGTGTTAGACTACAGGTTGTTAGACTACAGGGTGTTAGACTACAGGGTGCTAGACTACAGGGTGTTAGAATACAGGGTGCTAGACTACAACTCACTAGACTACTGGGTGTTAAATTACAGGGTGTATATTTACAGGGTGTTAGACTACATTGTGTCAGACTACAGGGTGCTAGACTACAGGGTGTTAGACTACAGGGTGTTAGACTACAGGGTGTTAGACTACAGGGTGCTAGACTACAGGGTGTTAGACTACAGGTGTCTAGACTACAGGGTGCTAGACTACAGGGTGTTAGACTACAGGGTGCTAGACTACAGGTCACCAGACTACTGGGTGTAAAATTACAGGGTGTTAGACTACAGGTCACTAGACTACTGGGTGTTAAACTACAGGGTGTATATCTACAGAGTGTTAGACTACAGGGTGTTAGACTACAAGGTGCTAGACTACAGGTCACCAGACTACATGTCACTAGACTACAGGGTGATAGACTACAGGTCACCAGACTACAGGTCACCAGACTACAGGTCACCAGACTACTAGTCACTAGACTACTGGTCACTAGACTACAGGTCACTAGACTACAGGGTGCTAAACTACAGGGTGCTAGACTACTGGTCACTAGACTACTGGTCACTAGACTACTGGTCACTAGACTACAGGTCACTAGACTACAGGTCGCTAGACTACAGTGTGCTAGACTACAGGTCACCAGACTTCAGGTCACCAGACACCAGGTCACTAAACTACAGGGTGCTAAACTATAGGGTGCTAGACTACAGGAAACTAGACTACAGGTCACTAGACTACAGGTCGCTAGACTACATGACACTAGACTACAGAGTGTTAGAATATATGTCACTAGACTACAGGGTGATAGACTCCAGGGTGCTACACTACAGGTCACTAGACTACAGGGTGCTAGACTACAATGTGCTAGACTACAGGGTGCTAGACTACAGGATGCTAAATTACAGGTCACTAGATTACAGGTCAGTAGACTACAGATCACTAGACTACAGATCACTAGACTACAGGGTGCTAGACTACAGGGTGCTGGACTACAGGGTGCTGGACTACAGGGTGTTAGACTACAGGGTGTTAGACTACAGGGTTCTAGACCACAGGGTGCTAGACTACAGGGTGCTAGACTACAGGGTGCTAAACTACAGGGTGCTAGACTACAGGGTTCTTTACTACAGGGTGCTAGACTACAGGGTTCTAGACCACAGGGTGCTAGACTACAGGTGTCTAGACTACAGGGTGCTAGACTACAGGGTGCTAAACTACAGGGTGCTAGACTACAGGATGCTAAATTATAGGTCACTAGATTACAGGTCACTAGATTACAGGTCACTAGACTACAGGGTGCTAGACTACAGGGTGCTAGACTACAGGATGCTAAATTATAGGTCACTAGATTACAGGTCACTAGATTACAGGTCACTAGATTACAGGTCACTAGACTACAGGTCACTAGACTACAGGTCGCTAGACTACAGGGTGCTAGACTACAGGGTGCTAGACTTTACATTAACAGAGCAGAAATAACGCTGTTTTTATAATGCCGTAAACAAAGTGTTGTGGTATACTTACGGGATTCAATCATCTGGACTGGCCTAGGGGGCCCTGGCGGTAGCTTCCCAAATAATGAACACAGAGGTTGTGTGTGTGTGTGTGTGTGTGTGTGTGTGTGTGTGTGTGTGTGTGTGTGTGTGTGTGTGTGTGTGTGTGTGTGTGTGTGTGTGTGTGTGTGTGTGTGTGTGTGTGTGTGTGTGTGTGTCTTTCTCTGTGTCTGTGCTCTGACACCTCCTTGGGGGTGACCTGTGATTGGGTTACCAGGGTTACCAGGTCTCTGATTTGTGTTGGGAACAAAGGCAGCCCTGACCACCAGGCACTAGTGACAATCAATGTAAATAATACATTAAGGTAATTGGACACACAGTATTTGGGCACGTTTTTTAAATGTTTTGCAACAGAAATTGAAAATGAGTGTTTCTTATTGAATGAGTCCAAGTAGGCCCTCCCCGTTTCAAATCGTTTTCTTCCGTTTGTTGACCACTGACCCTGGCTCTCCCGTCTGCTTGGCTTCGTGTTGTGATGTTAGAGTCAGTGATGACTGCATGCACACAATCACACATAGTAGGCCTGTTACGCAAATGCCTATACACAGTACTAGATATATTTTTTACTGCACTATAAAAAGAAAGTGCTATCTAAAACCTCAAAGGGTTCTTCGGCTGTCCCCATAGGAGAACCCTTTTAAGAACCCTTTTTGGTTCAAGGTAGAACCCTTTTGGTCTCCATGTAGAACCCTTTCTACAGAGGGTTCTACATGGAGACCAAAGGGTTCTACCTGGAACCAAAAAGGGATATCCTATGGGGACAGCCAAAGAACCCTTTTGGAACCATTTGTTTCTAAATGTAGACCTGAGAAATTACAGGAGAAAGTAAATAAGCCGTGCATTTGTTTCTTGTGTTGAATGTACAGTACAGTACAGAACAGTACAGTCATTCTGCGTCAATGTTGATGTGTTATCAGGATATCCAAGTCTGGGGTCCCTATTCTCTTCGCTCCGTTAGGTGTCTTGTCTCTTCAGATAGCATCTCTGGGCTCCATAACTACAAAGCATTAGAAGCTGACGCGTCCATTTATTTACACTGTACATGCACACGCTTAACAATTTCATTTATGATACACAACAATACATTATTAACTCTTTGAATTATCTTTATCTTTAATATTTTCCCAAATACACATGAATCCTGTACTGGTGGTTACTAAGATAATTATATAGGTCATAAAAATGGGTATCGAAAAGAAACATGGGAATAACCAGTGCTGGTTGTGAAAACATGGACACATGAGAGAGGCAGAATTCTGTCAAAGCAAAGGCAGATGCAAAGTTGGTTGAGATTATGCTGCGAGAGAGAGAAAAGCAACCCAAGCGTACTGGCGTTTTGTTCAGCCCTTCACAATGTCCGTTGCATCAGGGTCCGGGGCAGTAAATAGCTGAAATGGTATGGAAGTAAAAGGCGAGACTTCACATGCATGGTGTACAGGCGCAGGGGGCCACACAAAGGCCATGGAATCACACACAGATTGATTTAACCTGTTTATAAAGCTGCAAAACACGAGGGGATATTTATGTCATAGGCTTTAATGCAGGTCAGGCCTGATATATTGTATAACATGTATAATATCTTAATGTACGGTTGACACTCATTGAAGTACTGCATTTTATAGATTTTTTTCATGGGGTTATTGACCCAGAAAGTGATTTCTGATTAAAAACATTCAGTAACACTTTATGAGCAGTTATTGTCACCTATGTAGTGCATTAATATAAGACGTTATGAATGTGTTTGCATTATATGAAAAATGTTTTTCATGGGATGTGTTACCAAATAGTCTATATTTTCAATGAAGTTGTCATCTTCTGAGCCTGTATTAATATGGAATCGGATAGGTAAGGCTTTAGGCAGGTCTAAAGTGGCGACAGTGATTATTTCAATATTTTATTCTCTAGTGAGCAGGTAGCTACCTGGTTGAAAGACTGTATAAGTCTCCAGACTCTGATGGACTGAGGTTGTAAGCTGAGGTAATGGGACATCAGGTGCTCTTTTGATGTGGACTCTCACAAGGAATAACGTGAAGAAACGCATGAATGGATGAAAAATGAGGCCTGTCCAATCATTCAATTAGAATACAAAACAGATGGCATAGTCTGTTTGTGCACGGAAGTTTGTGCACCCACACAAACACGCGTACAGGCATTCACGCACACGCACACAAACACACACACCAGTACACACCCACACCACGCATAACACAATAGTGCCACAATCTTTTTTGGCGACAGAATAACTGTCCTCGGCTGAAGTGATGATGTGAGTGAAGGGGAGGCAATATCAATGACAAAGACAACCGTTTCGTTATGATAACCCCCCCAAGCTTGGTCTATCTGTACATTACAATAGCAACCAAATAGGACCCTTTGCTGCAGTGGGCTAAATCAGGGTCACACAGTGTTTCTTGATAGTCTTAAACAAATCTACTTTGAAACAAAAGTATACACCTCACACACATGGTTATGAGCTTAAAGAAAATAAGACACTTGTACCATGTCAGATATAGAGTTGAAAATGTATTACGTTTTGAGTTTGCATCCCAATATTACATTTTGTACACGAAAAGTTTTCAGACCCCTTGACTTTTTCCACATTTGTTACGTTACAGCCTTATTCTAAAATGGATTTAATTTTTAAAGATTCTCATCAATCTACACAAAATACTCCATAATGACAAAGCAGAAACTGTATTTTTTTAAATTTTTACAAACGTATTACAAAGAAAAAACAGATACCTTATTTACATAAGTATTCAGACCCTTTGCTATGAGACTTGAAATTGAGATCAGGTGCATCCTGTTACCATTGATCATCCTTGAGATGTTTCTACAACTTAATTGGAGTCCACCTGTGATGAATTCAGTTGATTGGACATGATTTGGACAGGCACACACCGGTCTATATAAGCAAAAACTAAGCCATAAGGTTGAAGGAATTGTCCGTAGAGCTCCGACACAGGATTGTGTCGAGGCACAGATCTGGGGAAGGGTACCAAACCATTTCTGCAGCTTTGAATGTCCCCAAGAACACAGAGGCCTCCATCATTCTTAAATGGAAGAAGTTTGGAACCACCAAGAAGAATGGGAGAAACTCTCCAGATACAGGTGTGCCAAGCTTGTAGAGTCATACCCAAGAAGACTCGAGGCTGTAATCGCTGCCAAAGGTGCTTCAACAAAGTACTGATTAAAGGGTCTGAATACTTACGTAAATTGTATATTTTTTTATGAATTTGCAGAAATGTCTAGAAACCAGTTTTTGGTCTGTCATTATGGGGTATTGTGTGTAGATTGATGAGGGGAAAAAACTATTTATGTAATGTAATGTAACAAAATCTAAAAATTCAAGGGGTCTGAATAGTTTCCGACTGGACTGTACATCACAAAAGACTGACATATAATAAAAGCGTTTTACATAGAAACACCAGATTTTTTATGTTTATTTTTTAAATGTTTATTTATTATGAAGTTATGAAAAAGATTAATAACATTCCACCCATGAGGCCACCAGAGGGCGATTTGGTTATTTGACTGCAGGAAAGAGGTCTATGTTAACTCAGGTCTGCATTTAGGAGTGATACCCCTGTGTGACTGTCCTGTTGATTACCTCTCTCTGTCTCTTTCTATCTCCCCCTCCCTACTCCCTCTCCCTATCACCTCCTCCCTACTCGCTACTCTCCCTCTCTCTATCTCTCTCTTTCCTTCCCCTCTCCCCCCCTGGTAGCTGGTGAAGTCAACCCTAGGACAGGTGACTCAGGATGAGAAGATGGCCACCCTGCTGCTACCACCGGGTCCTGACAGCTTGCACCGGTTCACCCGGGAGTCCCTGGCTGCCGTGGAGCAGCGGATCGCTGAGGAGGAGGCCCGGCGTACCAAGCACTACCAAGAGGACCTGGGAGACGTGGAGCTGCCCCGGCCCCGGGCCGACCTGGAGGCCGGCAAACAGCTGCCACGCATCTTCGGCGACATCCCTGCCGGCCTGGTGGGCGTCCCACTGGATGACTTTGACCCATTCTACTTCAAGAACCAGAGAGTGAGCACTGGGGGGTGATGGTTGGTGGGAGAATGAGAGAGGCTGTGTGGGTGTGTGTTTGTGTGTGAGCGTGAGGTGGTGGGTGTCTCTTTCAAGGGTCCTTATACTTGTGTTCGAATGCCTGTGTTAAATGTGTTTCTAAGAGCATGTCACTTCTTATATCATCACTGACATCGCTTCCTTTGTCTATTGGAACTCCTTGAAGGATTTCCTCTTTAGTACCATTCCAATCACTGGAACATCTTCCTGTGTTCTTTTATTCATTTGAACCAATTTCCCCTTCTGAAACACATCTCTGGTGTACTCACAGTGACCCTCCTTATATAAAGCCTCTGAAATGGTGTGTGTGTGTGTGTGTACATGTGTGTGTGTGCGTGTGTGTGTGCGTGTGTGTGTGCGTGTGTGTGTGTGCGTGTGTGTGCGTGTGTGTGTGTGTGTGTGTGTGTGTGTGTGTGTGTGTGTGTGTGTGTGTGTGTGTGTGTGTGTGTGTGTGTGTGTGTGTGTGTGTGTGTGTGTGTCATCCGTCCTAATGGAAACTGTCTGTGGCCTTTGAGGCAGGTTGAAAGGATTCCCCATACCCATTTTTGGGTGTGTACGTGCATGTGCGCTCATCTGCACGTGTGTGTGTTCTTAGGATGCAAAAGGTAGGACTGATTTACGAATAGAAGGATCAGGCAGACAGGCAGACAGAAAAACAGAAAGAGAGTCAGACAGACAGACAGACAGACAGACAGACAGACAGACAGACAGACAGACAGACAGACAGACAGACAGACAGACAGACAGACAGACAGACAGACAGACAGACAGACAGACAGACAGACAGACGATGGTTTACTGTTGCCACCATTATCTGTTTCTCACACAGTCCTTCTTCCTTAATAAGAATTTTGAAATGGGTTTGTGTCCCCCCACTGTGTAGACTGGAGGGTGCCTCATCAAGTCATTCTATACAGTATGCATTACAGTATACCTCCCAGAGTGGCACATTTTTGTTCCAAGCCGCTTGATAAGTTGAATTAGGTGTGTTAGTGCTGGGCTGGAACAAGAATGTGCAACCCTGGGTGTACTGTAGGACTGTAGATAAAAAAAACATGAATTCCAGGATGTAAATAATAATCTTTTAAGCTGGTGGATAAATCAAATTGAACTGACAGCTATGGCTGTAGTTGGTGTGGCATCTGTTGGATTTAAGTGATTTGAGTGTGTAGCAATTGAGGAAATAACATTTGATTTGATTTAATCAGTTGCCTAGGGAGTGGAAATTGTACCGGTACAGTATGTGAAAAGGACAGAGGCTAGAGTACTGGTTTTAAGGTGCTAAGTTTTAAAATTGGCCTTTCAAAATTCATCAGTCTGGAGCTTTGGTTGGTTTGCTGGAGGATACAGAGGGAGGCTGAGGTCTGAAGAGCTAGTTCTCCTGGGGATAGATAGTTCTCCTAGGGATATATAGTTATTCTGGGAATATATAGTTCTCCTGTGGATAGACAGTTATTCTGGGGATAGCTAGTTCTCCTGTGGATAGATAGTTATTCTGGGGATAGATAGTTCTCCTGGGGATAGATAGCTCTCCTGGGGATAGATAGTTCTCCTGGGGATAGATAGTTATCCTGGGGATCGATAGTTATCCTGGGGATCGATAGTTCTCTTGGGGATAGATAGTTCTCCTGGGGATAGATAGTTCTCCTGGGGATAGATAGCTCTCCTGGGGATAGATAGTTATTCTGGGGATATATAGTTATCCTGGGGATCGATAGTTATCCTGGGGATCGATAGTTCTCTTGGGGATAGATAGTTCTCCTGGGGATAGATAGTTCTCCTGGGGATAGATAGTTATTCTGGGGATAGATAGCTCTCCTGGGGATAGATAGTTATTCTGGGGATAGATAGTTATCCTGGGGATCGATAGTTATCCTGGGGATCGATAGTTATCCTGGGGATCGATAGTTCTCTTGGGGATAGATAGTTCTCCTGGGGATAGATAGTTCTCCTGGGGATAGATAGTTCTCCTGGGGATAGATAGTTGTTCTGGGGATAGATAGTTGTTCTGGGGATAGATAGTTCTCCTGGGGATAGATAGTTCTCCTGGGGATAGATAGTTCTCTTGGGGATAGATAGTTCTCCTGGGGATAGATAGTTCTCCTGGGGATAGATAGTTGTTCTGGGGATAGATAGTTGTTCTGGGGATAGAGGACATGTCAGCTGGATACAGCTGTGGGTCCTCACCTCACTTTCCTCTCTCTTCCTGAATGTTTCTGCCTCCCCCTCCCTCTCTCTCTCACTTAATCTCTCTCTCCCCATCCCTCCTACACCCCCCTCCCTCTATCTCTCTCTTTCTCTCTCTCTTTCTCTCTGACTCTCCCTCAATCTCTCTCTCCCCATCCCTCCTGCACCCCCCCCCCCTCTCTCTATTTCTCTCTCTTTCTCTCTATGACTCTCCCTCAATCTCTCTCTCCCCATCCCTCCTGCCCCCCTCTCTCTATCTCTTTCTCTCTCTCTCTGTCTCTCTTTCTCTTTCTCCTACCTCTCCCCCAGAGGATAAGAGCTCCTGCTAATTTCCCAAAGGTTTTGTAGAGGAATGGAACAAATAAACCAAACCAAACCAACCTCTCATTGTTTACCTTAACCGGCACAGGCCATTTGATAATCCAATAGATCTATGCAAGCCCACACCGACAGACTGAGAGAGAGTGGATAAACTAGCTGGTACTATATGAACTACAGTTTAAGATATGTTTTCAGATGACTATGAAGGCTTGGGATGTGGACTCATCTTGAAATTAGTCTGTTTTGAGGTCTAAATACATTGGACTAGTGTTGCAAAACGAATCCCTGTTGTAACATTCCCGGAATCAGGATGGAATAGGCAGGAAATTTACTATTTCTAGAAAAGATGGGCTTTTTGGGAAAGTTATGCAACCCTACATCGGACACACTTTGAGTGTAAAGACATTTTACAGAGCAGAGAGTACCAGCATGGGGGACTTGCAATGTAATCAGTGATTTTGTTTGTTTGTGTATGTGTTCGTGTGTGTGTGTGTGTGCGCGTGTGTGTGTGTGTATGTGTGTGTGCGTGGATGTACTGTCAGTGTGTGGTTGTTGCCACTGCAAGTTTATTGTACACGTTTATTGCCATGCCATATTGCCCTTAACCATGATGCATCTCTCTGTCTCTTTCAATCTCCCTCACCCCCTCTCTCTCACGTTATTCCTCTCTCTCTTTGTCTCTCTCGCTTCCTGTTTCTCCACAGACATTTATAGTACTGAACAAAGGGAAGGCCATCTTCCGATTTAGTGCCACGTCTGCACTCTATATTTTTAACCCCTTTCATCCTGTTAGAAGAGCATCGATTAAAGTTTTAGTACACTCATATCCTTTCTGATGGAACGCTCACAGCTCCACCAACACTTGTTTTAGGGTTTCAAAATGAAAATCAATGAGCAGAGACTGAACAACATTTGGGAGGGAACCAAAGCCTTAGAATGTACTCTGGTTCAGTTTGTCTAGTTAGATTGTCATGTCATTTTCGTTGTAATCATGTTGACATTGTGTACTAATGGGGGTAAATAGAGACAGGGGAGGGAGCTGAGCTGCTCAGAATTGAGCCGTTGGTATTGCCTGCTGTCTCTCACTATCAGTGAAGAGAGAAAATGTCAGTCCCACTATTAGTTTGTATTGTACTGTTTTATTACGCAAAATCAAGGAATGAGAGGAGTCTACACAGGACTAGACTTGTCCTCTGCCTCATGTGCATTAGACTCATCTTAGAGGTCGTACTCCAAAACAGATTTCATCTCAAGCTGTCACTGACTCATAGACTCAGTGGATGGTTACTGTTAGGTTATGTATAGACTGAATGGTTACTGTTAGGTTATGTATAGACTGGATGGTTACTGTTAGGTTATGTATAGACTGGATGGTTACTGTTAGGTTATGTATAGACTGGATGGTTACTGTTAGGTTATGTATAGACTGGATGGTTACTGTTAGGCTATATATAGACTGGATGGTTACTGTTAGGTTATGTATAGACTGGATGGTTACTGTTAGGCTATATATAGACTGGATGGTTACTGGTAGGCTATATATAGACTGGATGGTTACTGTTAGGCTATATATAGACTGGATGGTTACTGTTAGGCTATATATAGACTGGATGGTTACTGTTAGGCTATATATAGACTGGATGGTTACTGTTAGGTTATGTATAGACTGGATGGTTACTGTTAGGTTATGTATAGACTGGATGGTTACTGTTAGGTTATGTATAGACTGGATGGTTACTGTTAGGCTATATATAGACTGGGTGGTTACTGTTAGGCTATATATAGACTGGATGGTTACTGTTAGGTTATGTATAGACAGGATGGTTACTGTTAGGTTATGTATAGACTGGATGGTTACTGTTAGGTTATCTATAGACTGGATGGTTACTGTTAGGTTATGTATAGACTGGATGGTTACTGTTAGGCTATATATAGACTGGATGGTTACTGTTAGGTTATGTATAGACTGGATGGTTACTGTTAGGCTATATATAGACTGGATGGTTACTGTTAGGTTATGTATAGACTGGATGGTTACTGTTAGGCTATATATAGACTGGATGGTTACTGGTAGGCTATATGTAGACTGGATGGTTACTGTTAGGCTATATATAGACTGGATGGTTACTGTTAGGTTATGTATAGACTGGATGGTTACTGTTAGGTTATGTATAGACTGGATGGTTACTGTTAGGCTATATATAGACTGGATGGTTACTGTTAGGCTATATATAGACTGGATGGTTACTGTTAGGTTATCTATAGACTGGATGGTTACTGTTAGGTTATGTATAGACTGGATGGTTACTGTTAGGCTATATATAGACTGGATGGTTACTGTTAGGCTATATATAGACTGGATGGTTACTGTTAGGCTATGTATAGACGGGATAGTTACTGTTAGGCTATATATAGACTGGATGGTTACTGTTAGGCTATATATAGACTGGATGGTTACTGTTAGGCTATATATAGACTGGATGGTTACTGTTAGGTTATCTATAGACTGGATGGTTACTGTTAGGTTATGTATAGACGTGATGGTTACTGTTAGGTTCTGTATAGACTGGATGGTTACTGTTAGGCTATATATAGACTGAATGGTTACTGTTAGGTTATGTTTAGACTGGATGGTTACTGTTAGGTTATGTATAGACTGGATGGTTACTGTTAGGCTATATATAGACTGGATGGTTACTGTTAGGTTATCTATAGACTGGATGGTTACTGTTAGGCTATATATAGACTGGATGGTTACTGTTAGGTTATGTATAGACCGGATGGTTACTGTTAGGCTATATATAGACTGGATGGTTACTGTTAGGTTATCTATAGACCGGATGGTTACTGTTAGGTTATGTATAGACTGGATGGTTACTGTTAGGCTATATATAGACTGGATGGTTACTGTTAGGTTATATATAGACTGGATGGTTACTGTTAGGCTATATATAGACTGGATGGTTACTGTTAGGTTATCTATAGACTGGATGGTTACTGTTAGGTTATGTATAGACTGGATGGTTACTGTTAGGCTATATATAGACTGGATGGTTACTGTTAGGCTATATATAGACTGAATGGTTACTGTTAGGTTATCTATAGACTGGATGGTTACTGTTAGGTTATCTATAGACTGGATGGTTACTGTTAGGTTATCTATAGACTGGATGGTTACTGTTAGGCTATATATAGACTGGATGGTTACTGTTAGGTTATGTATAGACTGGATGGTTACTGTTAGGTTATCTATAGACTGGATGGTTACTGTTAGGCTATATATAGACTGGATGGTTACTGTTAGGTTATGTATAGACAGGATGGTTACTGTTAGGTTATGTATAGACTGGATGGTTACTGTTAGGTTATGTATAGACTGGATGGTTACTGTTAGGCTATATATAGACTGGATGGTTACTGTTAGGTTATGTATAGACTGGATGGTTACTGTTAGGCTATATATAGACTGGATGGTTACTGTTAGGCTATATATAGACTGGATGGTTACTGTTAGGTTATGTATAGACTGGATGGTTACTGTTAGGTTATGTATAGACTGGATGGTTACTGTTAGGTTATGTATAGACTGGATGGTTACTGTTAGGCTATATATAGACTGGGTGGTTACTGTTAGGCTATATATAGACTGGATGGTTACTGTTAGGTTATGTATAGACTGGATGGTTACTGTTAGGCTATATATAGACTGGGTGGTTACTGTTAGGCTATATATAGACTGGATGGTTACTGTTAGGTTATGTATAGACAGGATGGTTACTGTTAGGTTATGTATAGACTGGATGGTTACTGTTAGGTTATCTATAGACTGGATGGTTACTGTTAGGTTATGTATAGACTGGATGGTTACTGTTAGGCTATATATAGACTGGATGGTTACTGTTAGGTTATGTATAGACTGGATGGTTACTGTTAGGCTATATATAGACTGGATGGTTACTGTTAGGTTATGTATAGACTGGATGGTTACTGTTAGGCTATATATAGACTGGGTGGTTACTGGTAGGCTATATGTAGACTGGATGGTTACTGTTAGGCTATATATAGACTGGATGGTTACTGTTAGGTTATGTATAGACTGGATGGTTACTGTTAGGCTATATATAGACTGGATGGTTACTGTTAGGCTATATATAGACTGGATGGTTACTGTTAGGCTATGTATAGACGGGATAGTTACTGTTAGGCTATATATAGACTGGATGGTTACTGTTAGGCTATATATAGACTGGATGGTTACTGTTAGGCTATATATAGACTGGATGGTTACTGTTAGGTTATCTATAGACTGGATGGTTACTGTTAGGTTATGTATAGACGTGATGGTTACTGTTAGGTTCTGTATAGACTGGATGGTTACTGTTAGGCTATATATAGACTGAATGGTTACTGTTAGGTTATGTTTAGACTGGATGGTTACTGTTAGGTTATGTATAGACTGGATGGTTACTGTTAGGCTATATATAGACTGGATGGTTACTGTTAGGTTATCTATAGACTGGATGGTTACTGTTAGGCTATATATAGACTGGATGGTTCTGTTAGGTTATGTATAGACCGGATGGTTACTGTTAGGCTATATATAGACTGGATGGTTACTGTTAGGTTATCTATAGACCGATGGTTACTGTTAGGTTATGATTAGACTGGATGGTACATGTTAGGCTATATATGACTGGATGGTTACTGTTAGGCTATATATAGACTGGATGGTTACTGTTAGGCTATGTATAGACGGGATAGTTACTGTTAGGCTATATATAGACTGGATGGTTACTGTTAGGCTATATATAGACTGGATGGTTACTGTTAGCCTATTATAGACTGGATGGTTACTGTTAGGTTATCTATAGACTGGATGGTTACTGTTAGGTTATGTATAGACGTGATGGTTACTGTTAGGTTTGATAGACTGGATGGTTACTGTTAGGCTATATATAGGACTGAATGGTTACTGTTAGGTTATGTATAGACTGGATGGTTACTGTTAGGCTATATATAGACTGGATGGTTACTGGTAGGCTATATGTAGACTGGATGGTTACTGTTAGGCTATATATAGACTGGATGGTTACTGTTAGGTTATGTATAGACTGGATGGTTACTGTTAGGTTATGTATAGACTGGATGGTTACTGTTAGGCTATATAGACTGGATGGTTACTGTTAGGCTATATATAGACTGGATGGTTACTGTTAGGTTATCTATAGACTGGATGGTTACTGTTAGGTTATGTATAGACTGGATGGTTACTGTTAGGCTATATATAGACTGGATGGTTACTGTTAGGCTATATATAGACTGGATGGTTACTGTTAGGCTATGTATAGACGGGATAGTTACTGTTAGGCTATATATAGACTGGATGGTTACTGTTAGGCTATATATAGACTGGATGGTTACTGTTAGGCTATATATAGACTGGATGGTTACTGTTAGGTGTATAGACTGGATGGTTACTGTTAGGTTATGTATAGACTGATGGTTACTGTTAGGTTATGTATAGACTGGATGGTTTACTGTTAGGCTATATATAGACTGGATGGTTACTGTTAGGTTATGTATTAGACGGATGGTTACTGTTAGGTTATGTATAGACTGGATGGTTACTGTAGCTATATATAGACTGGATGGTTACTGTTAGGTTATCTATAGACTGGATGGTTACTGTTAGGCTATATAGTAGACTGGATGGTTACTGTTAGGTTATGTATAGACTGGATGGTTACTGTTTAGGCTATATATAGACTGGATGTTACTGTTAGGTTATCTATAGACTGGATGGTTACTGTTAGGCTATAGTATTATGACTGGAATGGTTACTGTTAGGCTATATATAGACTAGGACTGTTTTTTTTGGTTACTGTTAGGTATATATAGACTGGATGGTTACTGTTAGGCTATATATAGACTGGATGGTTACTGTTAGGTTATCTATAGACTGGATGGTTACTGTTAGGTTATGTATAGACTGGATGGTTACTGTTAGTTATGTATAGACTGGATGGTTACTGTTAGGCTATATATAGACTGAATGGTTTACTGTTAGGTTATCTATAGACTGGATGGTTACTGTTAGGTTATGCTATAGACTGGATGGTTACTGTTAGGCTATATATAGACTGGATGGTTACTGTTAGGCTATATATAGGAATGGATGGTTACTGTTAGGTTATGATATATAGACTGGATGGTTACTGTTAGGTTATGTATAGACAGTGGATGGTTACTGTTAGGCTATATATAGACTGGATGGTTACTGTTAGGTTATATATAGACGGATGGTTACTGTTAGGTTATGTATAGACTGGATGGTTTACTGTTAGTTATGTATAGACTGATGGTTACTGTTAGGTATATAGACGGATAGGTTACTGTTAGGTTAGTATAGACTGGATGGTTACTGTTAGGTTATCTATAGACTGGATGGTTACTGTTAGGTTATGTATAGACTGGATGGTTACTGTTAGGTTATGTATAGACTGGATGGTTACTGTTAGGTTATGTATAGACAGGATGGTTACTGTTAGGTTATGTATAGACAAGATGGTTACTGTTAGGTTATCTATAGGCTGGATGGTTACTGTTAGGTTATGTATAGACTGGATGGTTACTGTTAGGTTATGTATAGACTGGATGGTTACTGTTAGGTTATGTATAGACAGGATGGTTACTGTTAGGTTATGTATAGACTGGATGGTTACTGTTAGGTTATGTATAGACTGGATGGTTACTGTTAGGTTATGTAAAAACTGGATGGTTACTGTTAGGTTATGTATAGACTGGATGGTTACTGTTAGGTTATGTATAGACTGGATGGTTACTGTTAGGTTATCTATAGACTGGATGGTTACTGTTAGGTTATGTATAGACTGGATGGTTACTGTTAGGTTATGTATAGACTGGATGGTTACTGTTAGGTTATATATAGTCTGGATGGTTAGTTAGGTTATGTATAGACTGGATGGTTACTGTTAGGTTATGTATAGACTGGATGATTACTGTTAGGTTATGTATAGACTGGATGGTTACTGTTAGGTTATGTATAGACTGGATGGTTACTGTTAGGTTATCTATAGACTGGATGGTTACTGTTAGGTTATGTATAGACTGGATGGTTACTGTTAGGTTATATATAGTCTGGATGGTTAGTTAGGTTATCTATAGACTGGACGGTTACTGTTAGGTTATGTATAGACTGGATGGTTACTGTTAGGTTATGTATAGACTGGATGGTTACTGTTAGGTTATGTATAGACTGGATGGTTACTGTTAGGTTATGTATAGACTGGATGGTTACTGTTAGGCTATATATAGTCTGGATGGTTAGTTAGGTTATCTATAGACTGGACGGTTACTGTTAGGTTATGTATAGACTGGATGGTTACTGTTAGGTTATGTATAGACTGGATGGTTACTGTTAGGTTATGTATAGACTGGATGGTTACTGTTAGGTTATGTATAGACTGGATGGTTACTGTTAGGTTATGTATAGACTGGATGGTTACTGTTAGGTTATGTATAGACTGGATGGTTACTGTTAGGTTATGTATAGACTGGATGGTTACTGTAAACTCAGTCAAGTGTTTTCTTGTTCTATTTTTAACCTTTATTTAACTAGGCAAGTCAGTTAAGAACAAATTCTTATTTACTATGACGGCCTACCCCGGCCAAACCCAGACGATGCTGGGCCAATTGTGCGCCACCCTATGGGACTCCCAATCATGGCCGGATGTGATACAGCCTGGATTCGAACCAGGGACTGTAGTGGCACCTCTTGCATTGAGATGTAGTGCCTTAGACCACTGCGGGCGCCCGAAATGATGAAGTGATGCTGTAAATCACAACCTAACAACACCATGTTCTTTTCTCTGAGGATTCGGGAAGCTCCTATAGGAATGGGATTTTACTGTTGTGACCAAGGCCATTGTATAAGGTATCCATAGTTATGGGAACGGTATTGGAATGTTGATGGTCCCTGTAGCTATGTTACCCATCATCCATTGGAAGCCAGGAAGTGACTGAATCTGCCTGAAAAAAATGTGACGAGATTTTTCTACATGATATTATGCCATCATTTTTTAAATTTAAGACCAGAGCTTTAGTTCTGTTTTTCCCACCAACACAATGTAGGAAGGCTGCTCCCCCACCAACACAATGTAGGAAGGCTGCTCCCCCACCAACACAATGTAGGAAGGCTGCTCCCCCACCAACACAATGTAGGAAGGTTGCTCCCCCACCAACACAATGTAGGAAGGCTGCTCCCCCACCAACACAATGTAGGACGGCTGCTCCCCCACCAACACAATGTAGGAAGGCTGCTCCCCCACCAACACAGTGTAGGAAGGCTGTTCCCCCACCAACACAATGTAGGAAGGCTGCTCCCCCACCAACACAATGTAGGAAGGCTGCTCCCCCACCAACACAATGTAGGAAGGCTGCTCCCCCACCAACACAATGTAGGAAGGCTGCTCCCCCACCAACACAATGTAGGAAGGCTGTTCCCCCACCAACACAATGTAGGAAGGCTGCTCCCCCACCAACACAATGTAGGAAGGCTGTTCCCCCACCAACACAATGTAGGAAGGCTGCTCCCCCACCAACACAATGTAGGAAGGCTGCTCCCCCACCAACACAATGTAGGAAGGCTGTTCCCTCACCAACACAATGTAGGAAGGCTGCTCCCCCACCAACACAATGTAGGAAGGCTGCTCCCCCACCAACACAATGTAGGAAGGCTGCTCCCCCACCAACACAATGTAGGAAGGCTGTTCCCCCACCAACACAATGTACGAAGTCTGCTCCCCCACCAACACAATGTAGGAAGGCTGCTCCCCCACCAACACAATGTAGGTGTCACGTTCTGACCTTTATTTTCCTTTGTTTTGTCTTTAGTTAGTATGGTCAGGGCGTGAGTTGGGGTGGGCAGTCTATGTTATGTGTTTTTATGTTTAGGTTTGTCAATTGGCCTGATATGGTTCTCAATCAGAGACAGGTGTTTTGCATTGTCTCTGATTGGGAACCATATTTAGGTTGCCTGTTTTCACTGTTGGTTTGTGGGTGTTTGTTTCCTGTGTCTGTGTTCATGCCACACGGGACTGTTTCGGTTAGGTTACTTTGTTATTTTTTATTTTTTGTCGTGTTCAGTGGATTATATTAAAACATGGACACTTACCACTCTGCGTCTTGGTCCGATCCCTGCTACACCTCCTCTTCAGACGAAGAGGAGGAAATCAGCCGTTACAGAAACACCCACCAACCAAGGACCAAGCAGAGTGGTAAAGGACAGCAGCAGCAGCGGCAGAAGACACAGGAGTCATGGACTTGGGAGGAGATTCTGGATGGCAAGGGACCCTGGACTCAGCCAGGGGAATATCGCCGTCCCAGGGCAGAGTTGGAGGCAGCAAAGGCAGAGAGGCGCTGGTATGAGGAGGCAGCACGGCGACGCGGTTGGAAGCCCGAGAGTCAGCCCCAAAAATGTATTGGGGGGAGGCACACGGGGAGTGTGGCTAAGCCAGGTAGGAAATCTGAGCCAACTCCCCGTGCTTACCGTGGAGAGAGAGGGCGTCGTATTGGTCAGGCACCGTGTTATGCGGTGGAGCGCACTGTGTCCCCAGTACGCGTGCTTAGCCCGGTGCGATACATTCCAGCTCCTCGTATCGGCCGGGCTAGGTTGGGCATCGAGCCAGGTGCCATGAAGCCGGCTCAACGCATCTGGTCTCCAGTGCGTCTCCTCGGGCCGGCGTACATGGCACCAGCCTTACGCATGGTGTCCCCGGTTTGCCAGCACAGCCCAGTGCGGGCTATTCCACCTCGCCGCACTGGCCGGGCTACGGGGAGCATTCAACCAGGTAAGGTTGGGCAGGCTCGGTGTTCAAGAGCTCCTGTACTCCTTCACGGTCCGGTATATCCGGTGCCACCTCCACGTACCAGTCCTCCGGTGGCAGCCCCCCACACCAGGCTGTCTCTCCGTTTTCTCTCTACAGTTGCTCCCGCCTGTCCAGCGCTGCCAGAGCCTTCCTCTTCTCCAGCGCAGCCAGAGTCTCCCGTCTGTCCTGAGCCGCCAGAGTCTCCCGTCTGTCCTGAGCCGCCAGAGCTGCCCGTCTGTCCAGTGCCGTCTGAGCTGCCCATCTGTCCAGCGCCGTCTGAGCTGCCCGTCTGCCCAGCGCCGTCTGAGCTGCCAGTCTGAGCTGCCAGAGCCGCCAGCCAGGACCTGTCAGAGCCGCCAGCCAGCCAGGACCTGTCAGAGCCGCCCGCCAGCCAGGACCTGTCAGAGCCGCCAGTCAGCCAGGACCTGTCAGAGCCGCCAGCCAGCCAGGACCTGCCAGAGCTGTCAGTCAGCCAGGACCTGCCAGAGTCGTCAGTCAGCCAGGAGCTGTGTGAGCTGCCTGTCACGCCGGCGATGCCGGAATTGCTCCTCAGTCCTGAGCTGCCCCTCAGTCCGGAGCTGACCCTCAGTCCGGAGCTGCCCCTCAGTCCGGAGCTGCCCCTCAGTCCGGAGCTGCCCCTCAGTCCAGAGGTGCCTTTCAGTCCTATGAGCCCATTTATTGGGGTTACCAGACCAAGGTCGGCGGCGAGGATCGCCGCTCGTAAGAGGCCACGGGGGCGGTTAAGGAGGCGGACAAAAACTATGATGAATTGGGGTCCACGTCCCGCGCCAGAGCCGCCACCGCGGACAGACGCCCACCCAGACCCTCCCCTATAGGTTTAGATTTTGCGGCCGGAGTCCGCACCTTTGGGGGGGGTACTGTCACGTTCTGACCTTTATTTTCCTTTGTTTTGTCTTTAGTTAGTATGGTCAGGGCGTGAGTTGGGGTGGGCAGTCTATGTTATGTGTTTCTATGTTGAGGTTTGTCAATTGGCCTGATATGGTTCTCAATCAGAGACAGGTGTTTTGCATTGTCTCTGATTGGGAACCATATTTAGGTTTCCTGTTTTCACTGTTGGTTTGTGGGTGTTTGTTTCCTGTGTCTGTGTTCGCACCATATGGGACTGTTTTTTGGTTAGATTCTCTTTGTTATTTTGTTTTGTGTAGTGTTCAGTTTACTATAATAAAACATGGACACTTACCACTCTGCGTTTTGGTCCGATCCCTGCTACACCTCCGACGAAGAGGAGGAAATCAGCCATTACAGTAGGAAGGCTGCTCCCCCACCAACACAATGTAGAACGGCTGCTCCCCCACCAACACACTGTAGGAAGGCTGCTCCCCCACCAACACAATGTAGGAAGGCTGCTCCCCCACCAACACAATGTAGGAAGGCTGCTCCCCCACCAACACAATGTAGGAAGGCTGCTCCCCCACCAACACAATGTAGGAAGGCTGCTCCCCCACCTGCCCCCCCTCCCCTCCTCCACCACACTCCCCCTATTCCCCTCTTCCTCCGCTGAGCCCTGCTATAAATATCTGGAGCGGTGTTTGCGGGTGTTGAGAAATACTAGGCTACCCGGACACTTTGCTCTTGTCAGCCCGATAAGCGGGTGGAATAGGTCTTCTCTGAAGGTGTTGGGTGGGTGGGTGGGCGCGGGGGGGGGGGTAGGATAGGGTAGGGTGGAGGGGCCAGAGCTAACCCTCTTCTCATACACCCTATGGGCCCCAAGCGAGGGTCTGCCTCCAGTCCACCCACCTGACACCTTGGCCTGTCGCTATGGCGCCAGGCGGGGGCAGCTCTGACACAGAACCAGAGTCTTCCCAAGATGAGATGTCATAGCTCTGCGATGAAATAAGAGGGCTGGGATTGAGGATTTAGGACCGCATGACTGCTCTGCCTGATAGCTGTCAAGACGGCAGCATGAGCAATCACATACTAAAATATGTACCGTACATCAATCACATTCACAGAACACACGTACACACATACACATGATTCTGCGTCGGCTCGTCCTTTTGTGCGTGTGCCTATCTCTCTGTTCATGCCAGTGTCATGCCTGTATGTGTGCATGTATGAGCTGAGAGAGTGGTGAAAAGCATTCCCTTTGAGGCGGCGTCACAGTGTCCTCACGATTGCTGATTACCCAGGGGTCCTTGGGCCAGGGTACATGTTTGATTATTAACTAGGGATCAATGAGGTTGTAGACAGAACACACTTACTTTAAAGTGGGTACAGCACTACAAAGCTGTGATTGAAGTCATCAAAGCGAGACTATATAATATATCCTGTAGATTAAGCCGTAATAGACCTAAGTAAGCATTCTATAAAAGGATGAGAATTCATGCAAAAGCTTCCGCCGAGATATGCTTCAACGACTCACAGTAGGCTCATAAAAAAATCATCTGTGTACATTTTTCTAGCGATTTATTAACAAACCCTGTGATTCCAGGCTCTAGCAGCTTTTGGCAGCAGTCTGATTTGTACATAATGCTGAAGCTGACTTTCTCATTAATAGTGTGGGTGCTCTGGAAGACTCTGTAGAGCCAGGGTGCTTATCGTTATGGTGACTCATTTGAGTAAAGTGCTGTCTGTGAGTGTGGGAATTTGAACGAGCCGTCATAGTAATGCTTGCTCAGGCAAAGGGACTTATGACACGGAAGCCATTATTTTGACACCTCAGTTTTGGTAGGGGAGTCATTTGATTGTGTAACTGACCAGGGATTCAAACTCTAGTTGCCTGCTGGTAGCCCTCTGACCTAAAGCCTAAGCACAAGGTTACTCATCACAAGGGTTTTTCCGAACCACCTGTAAATACAAGCAACAATAAGAAAGCAGAACATTCTCCCGTACGAATAGCCCAGAGCATTTGGCGTAGCATACAGCAAGCCATTTCCAACTACAAATGCAAATGAGGAACACATAATTCTATTGAGAGATGTTTGATAGACAGATATCAACGGATCAACATTGAAGTACAGAGAGATATCAACTGATCAAAATCTTCTCAAATATAGGCCAAATTGAAAATTGGGGACAGGAAATCAACTTTCAAGTCACCTACTCAATTCCCCCTCACTAGCTGTGTTGAAGTTGCATATTTAATCCGTTTTTTAATAGGCAGTTTTGGTTCCACTTGCCACTCTCCACACAGCAAGGCGGATGTTTTAATCTTGCCTATGGAGTGAGAAGGGAGGGGGGAGTGGGAGGATAATGCTATTAGCACCATGGTGGCCAAGGCTAACCAACAGCTGAGGTATAATTTTTGTCGTTAATTAGCTTTCGCCCCAGCAAATAGTTAGAATATTTGTTCTGTGCTTGCTCTTTGCCCCTGTGAGTATTTACAAGAGATATACTTCTTACTTTGGACAGATATTTTCGATAGTATGTTTATTATTTCAGATCATTTTGAGTAATTTGGTTTCCTAAACATAGAAAAATATTTCAACTATTAAAATGTACGCTACACGCCTACAGTACATGCAGAGATGGTTTCTCAACCTAGGCTTCACATACTGTATAATTCTGTGTCAATGTAGCTTTTGATCACTGAAATAGTATGTAACAACAATGTTGTTACTTGGGGTTATTTTAGTGTTACTAATCAGGGATGAGAACAATATTACACTATTTTCTTTCTTTCTTCTATTCACTCAGTAGAGTGATATGACAGCAGGCAAACCAAACCTAAATGGGATACTTGGGCATAAATAATCACTACGAATTCATATTCAGAATAGTACTGTTGCAATTTATGTATATGTTGTTATTGAATCCACCATTTTCCTTAACCACGGGCACGTTATTCAGTCTGTTCATCATGTGCACTATTTTGACCAACTGTTGCTTCATGGCCATGTCGGAACCAGCGTATTGGGCCAAGTATGTTGAGTAAGTATGCCTTGTTCACCCATCATCTCTGTCTCTCAGCATTGACGCTGGCTTCTTCTGTGAATTCTCTCTGTGTTCTTCTTGCTGTTCCCTCAACCCTCTTTGACTGTATTGATCCTCTGTGCCCTATGTGTCCTGATGTAACGCTTTGCCAGGTGTTTGTTGCCTTGCCAACCACAATTAGCAAGTAAGTTCACAATTTTAGTGTACCCGGCTAATTTGCTAATTGCACTCTTGCTATGCTACATCGGAATGAACAACCATGGTATGGGTGTCACATACCGTTTATACATTCTTTCATTAAAGGGATTCATATTCCAACCAAACACTTTGATAAACAAACAATTGAAAGCAAAATCAATGATGGAATGGGAATTATCATTCAGTTGAATCTTTGTCTATCTATCTATCTATCTATCTATCTATCTATCTATCTATCTATCTATCTATCTATCTATCTATCTATCTATCTATCTATCTATCTATCTATCTATCTATCTATCTATCTATCTATCTATCTATCTATCTATCTATCTATCTATCTATCTATCTATCTATCTATCTATCTATCTATCTATCTATCTATCTATCTATCTATCTCTCTGTCTCTCTGTCTCTCTGTCTCTCTGTCTCTCTGTCTCTCTGTCTCTCTGTCTCTCTGTCTCTCTCAGTCAATCATTCACAGTATAAGTTCATCTCACACTGTGGATTTGCTGTTAGGCAGCGGCATGTGTTGTATGGATAGAGGGGATTTGACCCACAGACATGTAACCAACGTAGTCTAGTCTGCCATGTTGTGATAAGCAACTGCCCTTTCTTTGAAACAGTCTGAGTCCAAAACCAGAGTACACTCTTAGAAAAAATGGTGCCATCTAGAACCTCAAAGGGTTCTACAGCTGTCCTCATAGGAGAACCCTTTGAAGAACCCTTTTTGGCTCCAGGTAGAACCCTTTTGGTTCAATGTAGAACCCTTTTGACAGAGGGTTCTACATGGAACCCAAAGGGGCACTACCTGGAACCAAAAGTGGTTCTACATGTCCTATGGGGACAGCTGAAGAACCCTTTTGGAACCATTGTTTCTAAGAGTGTAAGCCCTCCAAGTTTACCTTTAATGAAGACAGTCTTTCAGACAATGGAATCTGCACAGTCAACAATGCACTAATTGGCACGATCTGTAGCATGCAATGACTCCCAGTCAGTCACAGTCTACCTTCTTAACCTTACAGTCAGTAACAATGACAAAGACTAAAAGGAATATGGCTGTGCACTTCCCCCGAATGCTGCATCCTCCATCCCAATCTCTGTTGCCTCTGAAGAGTCTCTCTCTCTCTCTCTCTTAGTTTATTTTATGTTACAATGAAGTGACACACTGGATTTTAATGCCCATTCTTGTCTTGATGACCTGCTTAACTCATCAAGGAGCACTGCTGTCAAAGAGCTTGCTGTCTGTGTCATTCCCTTCTGCTTCTCATTCTTACTGTCCTGTGACTCGGTCTCTTCCTAAAGCTGCTACATGTCTCTCTCTCTAACCTACATCTGCTACATGTCTCTCTCTCCCTAAAGCTGATACATGTCTCTGTCTCTAACCTAAATCTGCTACATGTCTCTCTCTCCCTAAAGCTGCTACATGTCTCTGTCTCTAACCTAAAGCTGCTACATGTCTCTGTCTCTCCCTAAAGTTGCTACATGTCTCTGTCTCTCCCTAAAGCTGCTACATGTCTCTGTCTCTCCCTAAAGCTGCTACATGTCTCTGTCTCTTCCTAAAGCTGCTACATGTCTCTGTCTCTTCCTAAAGCTGCTACATGTCTCTGTCTCTCCCTAAAGCTGCTACATGTCTCTGTCTCTCCCTAAAGCTGCTACATGTCTCTGTCTCTTCCTAAAGCGGCTACATGTCTCTGTCTCTCCCTAAAGCTGCTACATGTCTCTGTCTCTTCCTAAAGCTGCTACATGTCTCTGTCTCTCCCTAAAGCGGCTACATGTCTCTGTCTCTCCCTAAAGTTGCTACATGTCTCTGTCTCTCCCTAAAGCTGCTACATGTCTCTGTCTCTCCCTAAAGCTGCTACATGTCTCTGTCTCTCCCTAAAGCTGCTACATGTCTCTGTCTCTCCCTAAAGCTGCTACATGTCTCTGTCTCTTCCTAAAGCGGCTACATGTCTCTGTCTCTCCCTAAAGCTGCTACATGTCTCTGTCTCTTCCTAAAGCTGCTACATGTCTCTGTCTCTCCCTAAAGCTGCTACATGTCTCTGTCTCTTCCTAAAGCTGCTACATGTCTCTGTCTCTTCCTAAAGCTGCTACATGTCTCTGTCTCTTCCTAAAGCTGCTACATGTCTCTGTCTCTCCCTAAAGCTGCTACATGTCTCTGTCTCTCCCTAAAGCTGCTACATGTCTCTGTCTCTCCCTAAAGCTGCTACATGTCTCTGTCTCTTCCTAAAGCTGCTACATGTCTCTGTCTCTCCCTAAAGCTGCTATATGTCTCTGTCTCTTCCTAAAGCTGCTACATGTCTCTGTCTCTTCCTAAAGCTGCTACATGTCTCTGTCTCTTCCTAAAGCTGCTACATGTCTCTGTCTCTCCCTAAAGCTGCTACATGTCTCTGTCTCTTCCTAAAGCTGCTACATGTCTCTGTCTCTTCCTAAAGCTGCTACATGTCTCTGTCTCTCCCTAAAGCTGCTACATGTCTCTGTCTCTTCCTAAAGCTGCTACATGTCTCTGTCTCTTCCTAAAGCTGCTACATGTCTCTGTCTCTTCCTAAAGCTGCTACATGTCTCTGTCTCTCCCTAAAGTTGCTACATGTCTCTGTCTCTGTCCCTTTCCTATTGGTTTCTTTCTTCTTTAAAAAATATGTTTTATTTGAACTGCACTCGGAGTCGGGGAACCATGTGGAGGAAGAAGAGCAGTGTTTTGCCTCTCACCCTAGCTTATGCCATTTCCTGCTAATGTTTTGACCTTTTGTTTCCCCCCTTACCACATACACCCGCCCAGGTACACTTTCACTGGCATTTACACGTTTGAGTCATTGATAAAGATTCTGGCGAGGGGATTCTGTGTGGGGCCATTTACCTTCCTGCGGGACCCGTGGAACTGGCTGGATTTCAGTGTGATTGCCATGGCGTAAGTATCTCTCTTGCTACAGTAGACCTCTCTGTATCACTCCTGTTAGTGTCTGACACTCTACTTCCTTTGAACCTACTTCCTTTAAACTTGTCCTCTCCTTCCTTTTAACCTGCCATCCACTTCCTTTTAATCTGTCCTCTCCTTCCTTTTAAGCTGTCCTCTCCTTCCTTTTAAGCTGTCCTCGCCTTCCTTTTAAGCTGTCCTCTCCTTCCTTTTAACCTGCCCTCTCCTTCCTTGTATTTTGCCCTCTCCTTCCTTTTAATCTGTCCTCTCCTTCCTTTTAACCTGCCCTCTCCTTCCTTTTAAGCTGTCCTCTCCTTCCTTTTAACCTGCCCTCTCCTTCCTTTTAATCTGTCCTCTCCTTCCTTTTAACCTGCCCTCTACTTCCTTTTAAGCTGTCCTCTCTTTCCTTTTAACCTGCCCTCTCCTTCCTTTTAACCTGTCCTCTCCTTCCTTTTAAGCTGTCCTCTCCTTCCTTTTAACCTGCCCTCTACTTCCCTTTAAGCTGTCCTCTCCTTCCTTTTAAGCTGTCCTCTATTTCCTTTTAAGCTGTCCTCTCCTTCCTTTTAACCTGCCCTCTACTTCCCTTTAAGCTGTCCTCTCCTTCCTTTTAAGCGGTCCTCTCCTTCCTTTTAACCTGCCCTCTACTTCCCTTTAAGCTGTCTTCTCCTTCCTTTTAAGCTGTCCTCTCTTTCCCTTTAAGCTGTCCTCTCCTTCCTTTTAAGCTGTCCTCTCCTTCCTTTTAACCTGCTCTCTACTTCCCTTTAAGCTGTCCTCTCGTTCCTTTTAACCTGCCCTCTACTTCCCTTTAAGCTGTCCTCTCCTTCCTTTTAAGCTGTCCTCTCTTTCCTTTTAAGCTGTCCTCTCCTTCCTTTTAAGCTGTCCTCTCCTTCCTTTTAAGCTGTCCTCTCCTTCCTTTTAAGCTGTCCTCCCCTTCCTTTTAACCTGCTCTCTACTTCCTTTTAACCTGCCCTCTACTTCCTTTTAAGCTGTCCTCTCCTTCCTTTTAAGCTGTCCTCTCTTTCCTTTTAAGCTGTCCTCTCCTTCCTTTTAAGCTGTCCTCTTCGTTCTTTTAAACTGTCCTCTCCTTCCTTTTAACCTGCCCTCTCCTTCCTTTTAACCTGCCCTCTCCTTCCTTTTAACCTGCCCTCTCCTTCCTTTTAACCTGCCCTCTACTTCCTTAAAATATTGATTTTGGCCTTTACTACTAAAACCAATAGAAACGCATTGAATAACACATTCATAAATGTAAAAAAAGACAGTAAAAAAAAAATGTAAATACTTACTCGACTACTGGAAATCCCTGTTATACTTCACTATACTTCAATCCTCTTTCTTTTTTTAACCAATAGATGCAGTGCAAACTTTTACTTCCAACATTTTAGAATGCAACCTGAATTTAATGACCAATTACCGATGTTCTTACTCTTCAAATGTTCAATTTTGCTTTGGTGGTGTGGGTTAAGCTGCTTTTGAATAATCTATTTTGCTCCTGACCTTCTACTGTGGATGGTCTAAACACTGAGGACATACGGCACCTTTTTTCTAAGGGAACAATTTGAAACATCCCCACCGTGCATTAACTGACTCACCTGTGAGAAAACCGTGTTTGAAGTAGGATTGTAGGTACGGCGCCAAAGGCTCAGGCAGTTTCCCAGTCACCCATAACAGCCTCTAAACCAATGACAGATTGTCCAATAGGGGACCTTAACCAGAAGCAGGTTCCAATGGAGTCATTAAGGACCCCCCCCCCCCCCCCCCCCTCCCCCGATGAAGTGTTGATTTCTTGTTTGGCTCCTGCAGCTCTATTTCCAGTCGACCTTGAACTGGAAGCCTCTGTGGGGTCAGATGGATATTTAGCAGGACAGGGACACATCAGTTACCGACCCCCGCTGCCCTCCCACTCGTGTTGACAGACAGGCCACCTTCCTTCCCGCCGCTGGCTTTATTAAATCCAGACTGATGACCGGGAAAACGGATACCCCCCCCCCCCACACGGATAAATATCCACACCCCCAACCCTTGGGGTTCCCATGGAAACGGAGTGCATGCCATGTTAGCTATGAAGCTTTTGGAAAACTCACCTCAGAAATGTAATAGGGAATGGAACCACTTAGGTCCTGAAGACTTAACATACCTCATATGAGCAGCACATGGACTGGCACCATATTCATTTTTCACATTTTTCTGGACTCTCTTTATGTGGAGACATACTAACAGCACACATAACTGTAAAAAAAGCTAACAGGAAATTTATATACCTTGCTGTTTCTGCCCTGTTCTCCAGGGAAAGCTTCACTAAGAGGCAGTGAGCAGTGCTTAGCCTGCAGTTGTCTTTTCGTTTTTTTGTTGTTGGTGTTTGACCAAACAACTGTAATTTGATCCTGCAGGTTGCTAACCGAATTTGTTAAAGTAGGCAATCTCCAAGCACTTCGAACATTCAGGGTCCTCAGAGCATTGAAAACTATTTCAGTAATCCCAGGTAAGAGGGAGTCTCCCCTTGTGCTGCAGTGTTACCAAAAAATGGGTTACATTGTCTATCGTCCAGTCCACATACTGTTAGTGTACTGTACATGCCCCTTCACCCTCTTCCTCCTCTCTGTCCAATCCAAAGCCATCCTCTCTGACCCTTGACCTCAATCCAAACCCTCCCCCCCTCCCCTATCTTCCAATCCCGGCCCATTCAACTGTTGTGTTTTGCCTGTCGTCGGTGCTTTGTCATTGTGTCTGCTTGACTTTCACTTGTTGCAGATATGTTACTGAGTTTGTGGACCTGGGCAATGTCTCAGCCTTACGGACGTTCAGAGTCCTACGAGCACTGAAAACTATCTCAGTCATCCCAGGTGAGAAGGGAGTTTCAAACACTAAGACACCACCCACCGTTGGAAGAGCTAAACCCTGGCTACGTTCCAATATGTCTATACTAGCACCCAACTGTACTTAGGATGAAGCAATGTATTGGGCTTGCACCCAAAGTGGCCTGCTAGTGTGGGTATTGGAACAGAGTCCCTTGTCATTCCCTTTTTGTTTCCGGTAATCAAACTAACCAGTGAGTGGAAATGAGACCTTTGAGTTGGGCAACGTGTGATTCAAAATGGAGGATTCTCACATTTTAGATTCTATTCTCAAAGAATATGTTTGCCCATAGTTTGTTTTAAGTTGTATTAGGCTTATGTACGGGATACACATGGTTTACATCACCGTACGAAATGCGTACCTGCAGGTTCCTTCTTGACAACGCAACAACAATAAGAAATAAGAAAAGATAAGAATACAAACATAAAGTAAATGGGTCAAAAGAATATAGTAAATATTTTAGCGTAAGTATAATAAAGGAAGGCATAAATTATAGTCCAATATTAACACATGTATTGGGGAAGGGAGGGATGTGGGGGCAATGTATAACCTGAGCAGTAGAATAAGAGTCTGGTAGCAACCGTTGTGTTGTGACTTCAAATTCATTTTGAATTTCTGATGTATGTATGCCATTCATTTATGAAAAATACAAATCTAGTTTCTTTCAAGGCATAGTCATGCATCAATGCTTGCGTCCACATGCTGTATGCAAACACTTTGCTATAGACATCAACATAGTGAATATATAGTACACAGATAAAGTTTCAACATGACATCTGGCCTTAAGCCCAAGGATTATGTTACCTCGTTATCTGACTCAACAGGTCTCATTCACCCTTAGTGTTTAACAGGCATGGGTATAGTCAAATACCACTTTGTATGGTAATAATATCTCCATTCACAACAGACGCTCCCATAGGAAGCAGGTCATACAGTCCATTCAGAACGGATCTCTACTCAAATAGGACTAAATCCCTTGTTTTGATGAAACAGGTGTAGTACCCTTAGCAACATATAGTGCAGTATATTTCTGAGCAGGGCCCTTTATGTAAACCTACAGTGCATAACCTGTCCACTTGACCTGGCCAGGGAAAACCCTGGACCCTACTTTTTACTTTACGCTATAGGACCTAGACTCCTAGATTTACCTGGTATGTCACATTGGGATGATCTGTACCATACAGTAGCTACCCGGTATCTACTCTGCGGGAGCTAACTTCCATCAGTCATGGCCCATGTATTCCACTTCTTCCTGTTATTGGGTGCTGTTGAGACACATGGTGCGTCAGGCTCTTCATGGCTGACCTCCTTTGGCCCACACCATCTTCTGGAAATGCCAGACTGGAAGTGACGGTTTAGAGACTGAATTCCTCTCTGTGTTCATACTGTACAGCAGTCTGGCCCCTCACACTACCTTTAATCCAACACAAATCCTGGCCAAATAGGAATCAGAATAGTGAGGTAATAGCATAGGATCAGATAAGCTAAATATAGTTAGCTAGGGAAAAAAGGCTAGAAAATCTTGGAAATGCTTTGGGCACATTCTGAGACAGGGTTAAAGTCAAAATGTCAGTCAGTTAGTCAGTCAATTAGTCAGTTAGCCAGTCAGTCAGTTAGTTTGTCAGCAAGTCAGTCAGCCAGTCAGTTAGTTTGTCATCCAGTCAGTTAGTTTGTCAGCCAGACAGCCAGTCAGTCAGTTAGTTTTTCAGCAAGTCAGTCAGCCAGTCAGTTAGTTTGTCAGCCAGTCAGTTAGTTTGTCAGCCAGCCAGTCAATCAGCCAGTCAGGCAGTCAGTCAGTTTGTCAGACAGTTAGTCAGTCAGCCAGTCAGCAATTCCGTTCAGTCAGTCAGTTAATTTGTCAGTCGGTTAGTTTGTCAGTCAGTCAGTTAGTTTGTCAGCCAGTCAATCAGTCAGCCAATCAGCCAATTAGTTAGTTTGCCAGCCAGTTAGTCAGTCAGTTAGTTTGTCAGTCAGTCAACAAGTCAGTTAGTTTGTCAGCCAGTCAGTTAGTTTGTCAGCCAGCCAGTCAATCAGCCAGTCAGTCAGTCAGTCAGCCAGTTAGTTTGTCAGACAGTTAGTCAGTCAGCCAGTCAGCCAGTTAGTTTGTCAGACAGTTAGTCAGTCAGCCAGTCAGCAATTCCCTTCAGTCAGTCAGTTAATTTGTCAGTCGGTTAGTTTGTCAGTCAGTCAGTTAATTTGCTAGCCAGTAGGTCGGTTAGTTTCTCAGTCAGTCAGTTAGTTAGTTTGTCAGCCAGCCAGTCAGTCAGCCAGTTAGTTTGTCAACCAGTTATTTAGTCAGTTAGTTTGTCAGTCAGTCAGTTAGTTTGTCAGCCAGCCAGTCAGTCAGTCAGTCAGCCAGTTAGTTTGTCAGCCAGTCAGTTAGTTTGTCAGCCAGTCAGTCAGTTACTCAGTCTGTTTGTCAGCTAGTCAGTTAGTTTGTCAGCCAGTCAGTCAATCAGTCTGTCAGTTAGTTTGTCAGCCTGCCAGTTCGTTTTTTCAGCCAGTCATTTAGTTTGTCAGCCAGTCAGTTAGTTTGTCAGCCAATCAGTCAGCCAGTTAGTTTGTCAGCAAGTCAGGTAGTTTTGTCACGCCCTGGCCTTAGTATTCTTTGTTTTCTTTATGTTTTTTAGTTAGGTCAGGGTGTGACATGGGGAATGTATGTGTTTTTGTAGTGTCTAGTGTAGTTGTCTAGTTATGTCTATGGCTGCCTAGATTGGTTCTCAATTAGAGGCAGCTGTGGTTCATTGTCTCTGATTGAGAGCCATATTTAAGGCAGTCATAGGCATTGGGGTTTTGTGGGTAATTGTCTGTGTCTATGTTGCATGTTTGCACTTAGTCTTTGATAGCTTCACGTTCGTCTGTTTGTTGTTTTGTTTCGTTGTCCTTCTTCTAATAAAGAGAAGATGTATTTTCCACACGCTGCGCCTTGGTCCTCTCTCTCTCCCATTGACGATCGTGACAGAATTACCCACCAGAATCGGACCAAGCGGCGTGTCAAGCGGCAACAGGACCCACCTACACAGGATTTCTGGACATGGGAGGACGAATTGGATGGTAAGGGACCTTGGGCTCAACCAGGAGAATATCGCCGCCCCAAAGCTGAGCTGGAGGCAGCGAAAGCAGAGAGGCGGCGATATGAGGAGGCAGCACGGAAGCAAGGCTGGAAGCCCGCGAGTACAACCCAAAATTTTCTTGGGGGGGGGGGGGGGCTAAAAGGGAGTGTGGCGAAGTCAGGTAGGAGACCTGCGCATACTCCCTGTACTTACCGTGGAGAGCGAGAGTACGGGCAGACACCGTGTTACGCAGTAGAGCGCATGGTGTCTCCTGTACGCGTGCATAGCCCGGTTCGGTACATTCCAGCTCCACGTATCGGCCGGGCTAGATTGAGCGTTGAGCCGGATGTCATGAAGCCGGCCCAACGCATCTGGCCACCAGTGCGTCTCCTCGGGCCGGCTTACATGGCACCAGCCTTACGCATGGTGTCCCCGGTTCGCCTACATAGCCCGGTGCGGGTTATTCCACCTCCCCGCACTGGTCGGGCGACGGGGAGCATACAACCAGGTAAGGTTGGGCAGGCTCAGTGCTCAAGGGAGCCAGTACGCCTGCACGGTCCGGTATTTCCGGCGCCACCTCCCCGCCCCAGCCCAGTACCACCAGTGCCTACACCACGCACCAGGCTTCCAGTGCGTCTCCAGAGCCCTGTTCCTCCTCCACGCACTCTCCCTGTGGTGCGTGTCTCCAGTCCAGTGCCTCCAGTTCCGGCACCACGCATCAAGCCTCCTGTGTGTCTCCAGAGTCCTGTACGCACTGTTCCTTCTCCCCGTACTCGCCCTGATGTGCGTGCCCTCAGCCCGGTACCACCAGTGCCGGTACCACGCACCAGGCCTATAGTACGCCTTGAGAGTCCAGTGTGCCCTGTTGCTGCTCCCCGCACTAGCCTGAGGGTGCGTGTCCTTAGCCCGGTACCTCCAGTTCCGGCACCACGCACCAGGCCTATAGTGCGTCTCAGCCGGCCAGAGTCTGCCGTCTGCCCAGCGGTGCCTGAACTGCCCGTCTGCCCAGCGGCGCCTGAACTGCCCGTCTGGACTGAGCCTTCAAAGCCGCCCGTCTGCCATGAGCCTGCAAAGCCGCCCGTCTGCCATGAGCCTTCAGAGCCGTCCGCCAGACAGGAGCCGCTAGAGCCTTCCGCCAGACAGGAGCCGCTAGAGCCTTCCGCCAGACAGGAGCCGCTAGAGCCTTCCGCCAGACAGGAGCAGCCAGAGCCTTCCGCCAGACAGGAGCAGCCAGAGCCTTCCGCCAGACAGGAGCAGCCAGAGCCTTCCGCCAGACAGGATCAGCCCGAGCCTTCCGCCAGACAGGATCAGCCCGAGCCTTCCGCCAGACAGGAGCAGCCAGAGCCTTCCGCCAGACAGGAGCAGCCAGAGCCTTCCGCCAGACAGGATCAGCCCGAGCCTTCCGCCAGACAGGATCAGCCCGAGCCTTCCGCCAGACAGGATCAGCCCGAGCCTTCCGCCAGACAGGATCAGCCCGAGCCGTCCGCCAGACAGGATCAGCCCGAGCCGTCCGCCAGCCATGACCAGCCAGAGCCGTCAGCCAGCCATGACCAGCCAGAGCCGTCAGCCAGCCATGACCAGCCAGAGCCGTCAGCCAGCCATGACCAGCCAGAGCCGTCAGCCAGCCATGACCAGCCAGAGCCGTCAGCCAGCCATGACCAGCCAGAGCCGTCAGCCAGCCATGACCAGCCAGAGCCGTCAGCCAGCCATGACCAGCCAGAGCCGTCAGCCAGTCCGGAGCTGCGTCAGCCAGTCCGGAGCTGCCGTCCCTCAGTCCGGAGCTGCCGTCCCTCAGTCCGGAGCTGCCGTCCCTCAGTCCGGAGCTGCCGCCCCTCAGTCCGGAGCTGCCCCTCATTCCGGTGTTGCCCCTCAGTCCGGTGCTGCCCCCTAATCCAGTGGGGCGCACCCGAGCCGCCGCCATGATGGGGCCCACCCCGGACCCTCCCCTTTCTATGTCAGTTTGTGCGGTCGGAGTCCGCACCTTTGGGGGGGGGGGGTACTGTCACGCCCTGGCCTTAGTATTCTTTGTTTTCTTTATGTTTTTTAGTTAGGTCAGGGTGTGACATGGGGAATGTATGTGTTTTTGTAGTGTCTAGTGTAGTTGTCTAGTTATGTCTATGGCTGCCTAGATTGGTTCTCAATTAGAGGCAGCTGTGGTTCATTGTCTCTGATTGAGAGCCATATTTAAGGCAGTCATAGGCATTGGGGTTTTGTGGGTAATTGTCTGTGTCTATGTTGCATGTTTGCACTTAGTCTTTGATAGCTTCACGTTCGTCTGTTTGTTGTTTTGTTTCGTTGTCCTTCTTCTAATAAAGAGAAGATGTATTTTCCACACGCTGCGCCTTGGTCCTCTCTCTCTCCCATTGACGATCGTGACAGAATTACCCACCAGAATCGGACCAAGCGGCGTGTCAAGCGGCAACAGGACCCACCTACACAGGATTTCTGGACATGGGAGGACGAATTGGATGGTAAGGGACCTTGGGCTCAACCAGGAGAATATCGCCGCCCCAAAGCTGAGCTGGAGGCAGCGAAAGCAGAGAGGCGGCGATATGAGGAGGCAGCACGGAAGCAAGGCTGGAAGCCCGCGAGTACAACCCAAAATTTTCTTGGGGGGGGGGGGGGGGGCTAAAAGGGAGTGTGGCGAAGTCAGGTAGGAGACCTGCGCATACTCCCTGTACTTACCGTGGAGAGCGAGAGTACGGGCAGACACCGTGTTACGCAGTAGAGCGCATGGTGTCTCCTGTACGCGTGCATAGCCCGGTTCGGTACATTCCAGCTCCACGTATCGGCCGGGCTAGATTGAGCGTTGAGCCGGATGTCATGAAGCCGGCCCAACGCATCTGGCCACCAGTGCGTCTCCTCGGGCCGGCTTACATGGCACCAGCCTTACGCATGGTGTCCCCGGTTCGCCTACATAGCCCGGTGCGGGTTATTCCACCTCCCCGCACTGGTCGGGCGACGGGGAGCATACAACCAGGTAAGGTTGGGCAGGCTCAGTGCTCAAGGGAGCCAGTACGCCTGCACGGTCCGGTATTTCCGGCGCCACCTCCCCGCCCCAGCCCAGTACCACCAGTGCCTACACCACGCACCAGGCTTCCAGTGCGTCTCCAGAGCCCTGTTCCTCCTCCACGCACTCTCCCTGTGGTGCGTGTCTCCAGTCCAGTGCCTCCAGTTCCGGCACCACGCATCAAGCCTCCTGTGTGTCTCCAGAGTCCTGTACGCACTGTTCCTTCTCCCCGTACTCGCCCTGATGTGCGTGCCCTCAGCCCGGTACCACCAGTGCCGGTACCACGCACCAGGCCTATAGTACGCCTTGAGAGTCCAGTGTGCCCTGTTGCTGCTCCCCGCACTAGCCTGAGGGTGCGTGTCCTTAGCCCGGTACCTCCAGTTCCGGCACCACGCACCAGGCCTATAGTGCGTCTCAGCCGGCCAGAGTCTGCCGTCTGCCCAGCGGTGCCTGAACTGCCCGTCTGCCCAGCGGCGCCTGAACTGCCCGTCTGGACTGAGCCTTCAAAGCCGCCCGTCTGCCATGAGCCTGCAAAGCCGCCCGTCTGCCATGAGCCTTCAGAGCCGTCCGCCAGACAGGAGCCGCTAGAGCCTTCCGCCAGACAGGAGCCGCTAGAGCCTTCCGCCAGACAGGAGCCGCTAGAGCCTTCCGCCAGACAGGAGCAGCCAGAGCCTTCCGCCAGACAGGAGCAGCCAGAGCCTTCCGCCAGACAGGAGCAGCCAGAGCCTTCCGCCAGACAGGATCAGCCCGAGCCTTCCGCCAGACAGGATCAGCCCGAGCCTTCCGCCAGACAGGAGCCGCTAGAGCCTTCCGCCAGACAGGAGCCGCTAGAGCCTTCCGCCAGACAGGAGCAGCCAGAGCCTTCCGCCAGACAGGAGCAGCCAGAGCCTTCCGCCAGACAGGAGCAGCCAGAGCCTTCCGCCAGACAGGATCAGCCCGAGCCTTCCGCCAGACAGGATCAGCCCGAGCCTTCCGCCAGACAGGATCAGCCCGAGCCTTCCGCCAGACAGGATCAGCCCGAGCCGTCCGCCAGACAGGATCAGCCCGAGCCGTCCGCCAGCCATGACCAGCCAGAGCCGTCAGCCAGCCATGACCAGCCAGAGCCGTCAGCCAGCCATGACCAGCCAGAGCCGTCAGCCAGCCATGACCAGCCAGAGCCGTCAGCCAGCCATGACCAGCCAGAGCCGTCAGCCAGCCATGACCAGCCAGAGCCGTCAGCCAGCCATGACCAGCCAGAGCCGTCAGCCAGTCCGGAGCTGCGTCAGCCAGTCCGGAGCTGCCGTCCCTCAGTCCGGAGCTGCCGTCCCTCAGTCCGGAGCTGCCGTCCCTCAGTCCGGAGCTGCCGCCCCTCAGTCCGGAGCTGCCCCTCATTCCGGTGTTGCCCCTCAGTCCGGTGCTGCCCCCTAATCCAGTGGGGCGCACCCGAGCCGCCGCCATGATGGGGCCCACCCCGGACCCTCCCCTTTCTATGTCAGTTTGTGCGGTCGGAGTCCGCACCTTTGGGGGGGGGGGGTACTGTCACGCCCTGGCCTTAGTATTCTTTGTTTTCTTTATGTTTTTTAGTTAGGTCAGGGTGTGACATGGGGAATGTATGTGTTTTTGTAGTGTCTAGTGTAGTTGTCTAGTTATGTCTATGGCTGCCTAGATTGGTTCTCAATTAGAGGCAGCTGTGGTTCATTGTCTCTGATTGAGAGCCATATTTAAGGCAGTCATAGGCATTGGGGTTTTGTGGGTAATTGTCTGTGTCTATGTTGCATGTTTGCACTTAGTCTTTGATAGCTTCACGTTCGTCTGTTTGTTGTTTTGTTTCGTTGTCCTTCTTCTAATAAAGAGAAGATGTATTTTCCACACGCTGCGCCTTGGTCCTCTCTCTATCCCATTGACGATCGTGACAGAATTACCCACCAGAATCGGACCAAGCGGCGTGTCAAGCGGCAACAGGACCCACCTACACAGGATTTCTGGACATGGGAGGACGAATTGGATGGTAAGGGACCTTGGGCTCAACCAGGAGAATATCGCCGCCCCAAAGCTGAGCTGGAGGCAGCGAAAGCAGAGAGGCGGCGATATGAGGAGGCAGCACGGAAGCAAGGCTGGAAGCCCGCGAGTACAACCCAAAATTTTCTTGGGGGGGGGGGGGGCTAAAAGGGAGTGTGGCGAAGTCAGGTAGGAGACCTGCGCATACTCCCTGTACTTACCGTGGAGAGCGAGAGTACGGGCAGACACCGTGTTACGCAGTAGAGCGCATGGTGTCTCCTGTACGCGTGCATAGCCCGGTTCGGTACATTCCAGCTCCACGTATCGGCCGGGCTAGATTGAGCGTTGAGCCGGATGTCATGAAGCCGGCCCAACGCATCTGGCCACCAGTGCGTCTCCTCGGGCCGGCTTACATGGCACCAGCCTTACGCATGGTGTCCCCGGTTCGCCTACATAGCCCGGTGCGGGTTATTCCACCTCCCCGCACTGGTCGGGCGACGGGGAGCATACAACCAGGTAAGGTTGGGCAGGCTCAGTGCTCAAGGGAGCCAGTACGCCTGCACGGTCCGGTATTTCCGGCGCCACCTCCCCGCCCCAGCCCAGTACCACCAGTGCCTACACCACGCACCAGGCTTCCAGTGCGTCTCCAGAGCCCTGTTCCTCCTCCACGCACTCTCCCTGTGGTGCGTGTCTCCAGTCCAGTGCCTCCAGTTCCGGCACCACGCATCAAGCCTCCTGTGTGTCTCCAGAGTCCTGTACGCACTGTTCCTTCTCCCCGTACTCGCCCTGATGTGCGTGCCCTCAGCCCGGTACCACCAGTGCCGGTACCACGCACCAGGCCTATAGTACGCCTTGAGAGTCCAGTGTGCCCTGTTGCTGCTCCCCGCACTAGCCTGAGGGTGCGTGTCCTTAGCCCGGTACCTCCAGTTCCGGCACCACGCACCAGGCCTATAGTGCGTCTCAGCCGGCCAGAGTCTGCCGTCTGCCCAGCGGTGCCTGAACTGCCCGTCTGCCCAGCGGCGCCTGAACTGCCCGTCTGGACTGAGCCTTCAAAGCCGCCCGTCTGCCATGAGCCTGCAAAGCCGCCCGTCTGCCATGAGCCTTCAGAGCCGTCCGCCAGACAGGAGCCGCTAGAGCCTTCCGCCAGACAGGAGCCGCTAGAGCCTTCCGCCAGACAGGAGCCGCTAGAGCCTTCCGCCAGACAGGAGCAGCCAGAGCCTTCCGCCAGACAGGAGCAGCCAGAGCCTTCCGCCAGACAGGAGCAGCCAGAGCCTTCCGCCAGACAGGATCAGCCCGAGCCTTCCGCCAGACAGGATCAGCCCGAGCCTTCCGCCAGACAGGAGCCGCTAGAGCCTTCCGCCAGACAGGAGCCGCTAGAGCCTTCCGCCAGACAGGAGCAGCCAGAGCCTTCCGCCAGACAGGAGCAGCCAGAGCCTTCCGCCAGACAGGAGCAGCCAGAGCCTTCCGCCAGACAGGATCAGCCCGAGCCTTCCGCCAGACAGGATCAGCCCGAGCCTTCCGCCAGACAGGATCAGCCCGAGCCTTCCGCCAGACAGGATCAGCCCGAGCCGTCCGCCAGACAGGATCAGCCCGAGCCGTCCGCCAGCCATGACCAGCCAGAGCCGTCAGCCAGCCATGACCAGCCAGAGCCGTCAGCCAGCCATGACCAGCCAGAGCCGTCAGCCAGCCATGACCAGCCAGAGCCGTCAGCCAGCCAGGTCAGCCAGCCATGACCAGCCAGAGCCGTCAGCCAGCCATGACCAGCCAGAGCCGTCAGCCAGCCATGACCAGCCAGAGCCGTCAGCCAGCCATGACCAGCCAGAGCCGTCAGCCAGTCCGGAGCTGCGTCAGCCAGTCCGGAGCTGCCGTCCCTCAGTCCGGAGCTGCCGTCCCTCAGTCCGGAGCTACCGTCCCTCAGTCCGGAGCTGCCGCCCCTCAGTCCGGAGCTGCCCCTCATTCCGGTGTTGCCCCTCAGTCCGGTGCTGCCCCCTAATCCAGTGGGGTTAATTTGGAGGGTGGCCATTTGGAGGAGGCTACCAAAGCGGGTATTGACAATGGTGGAGTGGGGGCCACGTCCCGCACCCGAGCCGCCGCCATGATGGGGCCCACCCCGGACCCTCCCCTTTCTATGTCAGTTTGTGCGGTCGGAGTCCGCACCTTTGGGGGGGGGGGTACTGTCACGCCCTGGCCTTAGTATTCTTTGTTTTCTTTATGTTTTTTAGTTAGGTCAGGGTGTGACATGGGGAATGTATGTGTTTTTGTAGTGTCTAGTGTAGTTGTCTAGTTATGTCTATGGCTGCCTAGATTGGTTCTCAATTAGAGGCAGCTGTGGTTCATTGTCTCTGATTGAGAGCCATATTTAAGGCAGTCATAGGCATTGGGGTTTTGTGGGTAATTGTCTGTGTCTATGTTGCATGTTTGCACTTAGTCTTTGATAGCTTCACGTTCGTCTGTTTGTTGTTTTGTTTCGTTGTCCTTCTTCTAATAAAGAGAAGATGTATTTTCCACACGCTGCGCCTTGGTCCTCTCTCTCTCCCATTGACGATCGTGACAAGTTTTCAGTCAGTCAGTCAGACAGTTAGTTTGTCAGCCAGCCAGTCAGTCAGCCAGTAAGTCAGTCATTATTTGGGAAGCGTCTGTTGTCAATGACCATACATTGTGAATTTTTCGGTGCATTTTTGATCTCTCGAAAAGAAACAAGACAATGTTTCTTTCTGTAGAGGTTAGTTCGTTTTTGTTAGCTTTCTTTGTATTTTGAATGCTGTGTCGGTGTCTTCAGTTTCTGTGTGGCCTTCTTGCTTTTAATGTTCTGAATTTGTAACTGTACATTTTTTTGCATCCATGTCATGGTTAGTATTATTAGTGATGGGCACTGATATGAAAAATCGATATCAATATCAGTTGCATTTTTTCAAACCAATATCAAAGATTGCAACTGTATGGACTTAACTTCTACGGCTTTGTGAAATTCAGACAACTTCTTGCTTATTGCCCATTGGGCCATGGGTGAATGTTCTGGGAGCCTAACCTAGCCAACCTGCTTGAACACAATGGGAAGCTCGTTGATGGCCCATCAGCAGGCAGTTATTCTAAGTTGAGAGCCTGTGAGAGGGCTATGTGCCTGCAGAAACACTAATGTTTCCTCTTTTACATAAAAGTGTGGGTTAACAGCAAGGATAAGCCAATATCACGATGTGCCTTGCTCATATCGATTACAAACTATATTGATATCATATCGAATTATCGATATTGGTGCTCACCACTAATTATTATGGATAGTGAGTCGTTGTATTGTTCCTTATACAATTATTGTAATTTTTGTAACTTGTTATACAGAGTAATGCACTGTAGTTAAGTTACTGTAAACAAGCCCCACTATACAGTATGTAATTGTAAAAAGTAAGAGACCACTAACTTTCAGAATTTTTTATAGTTATTTTTGTACATTTTTAAATTACATATACATAATAACCATTTTCAGTTATTAGATCTAAAACAGTTCCTTATGATTAGACAGAACTAGCTAATCAAAGATAGCTTCTATTTACCCTGTGTCCATTTCTATGACCATGTGTGTGCGTGCTGACCTATTGACCTTGGGCAGGCCTGAAGACCATTGTGGGTGCGCTGATCCAGTCGGTGAAGAAGCTGGCAGACGTGATGATCCTGACCGTGTTCTGCCTCAGTGTGTTTGCCCTCATTGGCCTGCAGCTCTTCATGGGTAACCTGCGGCAGAAGTGCGTCCGCAGCACAGCGCACTGCGTCAACAACACCCTCAACACCAACACCACCTTCTTCTGCAACAACCGGACGTGGCCCTCGCTCAAAGACTTCATCGCAGACGAAGGTGAGCGCTGTGCGTCAGTTAAACGCCTGTTTAATAAATGAATGTATCATTTAGTTAAAAAGGCTGACCCTATTGAGCGCAAAGATCCCTTTTGCGAAAGAGACTTGTTGTATAGGGAGGCTTATGGCTAAATGCCCCCCAGGGTTAAACACCCCCCCCTCCTGTAATTCTCATCATTCCCTGGATGCTACTAGTCTTTCCCTGGATGCCACTAGTCTTTCCCTGGAGGCCACTAGTCTTTCCCTGGATGCCACTATTCTTTCCCTGGAGGCCACTAGTCTTTCCCTGGATGCCACTATTCTTTCCCTGGAGGCCACTAGTTTTTCCCTGGAGGCCACTAGTCTTTCCCTGGATGCCACTAGTCTTTCCCTGGAGGCCACTAGTCTTTCCCTGGAGGCTACTTGTCTTTCCCTGGAGGCCACTAGTCTTTCCCCGGAGCCCACTAGTCTTTCCCCGGATGCCACTAGTCTTTCCCTGGATGCCACTAGTCTTTCCCTGGAGGCCACTAGTCTTTCCCTGGATGCCACTAGTCTTTCCCTGGATGCCTCTAGTCTTTCCCTGGAGGCCACTAGTCTTTCCCTGGAGGCCACTAGTCTTTCCCTGGAGGCCACTGGTCTTTCCCTGGACGCCACTAGTCTTTCCCTGGAGGCCACTAGTCTTTCCCTGGAGGCCACTAGTCTTTCCCTGGAGGCCACTAGTCTTTCCCTGGAGGCCACTAGTCTTTCCCTGGAGGCCACTAGTCTTTCCCTGGATGCCACTAGTCTTTCCCTGGAGGCCACTAGTCTTTCCCTGGATGCCTCTAGTCATGCTCAACTAAAAATGTAATCTGTCTCATCTCAGCTTTGTAGATCATCCCAACAAACAAAATTGAGGTACATTGATCGAATATTTTGTCATTTAGAAAAAGTGATATTTATCTAATCTAATGAAGTTAGATCTATAAATGTTTCATATACAGTACCAGTCAAAAGTTTAGACACACCTACTCATTTGTTTTTACTATTTTCTACATTGTAGAATAATAGTAAAGACATCAAAACTATGAAATAACACATATCAAATCATGTAGTAACCAAAAAAGTGTTAAACAAATCCAAATATATTTTATATTTTAGATTCTTCAAAGTAGCCACCCATTGCCTTGATGACAGCTTTGGAAACTCTTGGCATTCTCTCAACCAGCTTCATGAGGTACACCTGGAATGCATTTAAATTAACAACTGTGCCTTGTTCAAATTTAATGTGTGGAATTTCTTTCCTTCTCAATGTGTTTGAGCCAATCAGTTGTGTTGTGGCAGGGTAAGGGTGGTATACAGAAGATAGCCCTATTTGGTAAAAGACCAAGTCCCTATTATGGCAAGAACAGCTCAAATAAGCAAAGAGAAACGACAGTCCATCATGACTTTAAGACACAAAGGTCAGTCAATGTGGAACATTTCAAGAACATTGAACGTTTCTTTGAGTGCAGTCGCAAAAACAATCAAGCGCTAGGATGAAACTGGCTCACATGAGGACCGCCACAGGAAAGGAAGACTCAGAGTTACCTCTGCTGCAGAGGATAAGTTCATTAGCGTTACCAGCCTCAGAAATTGCAGCCCAAATAAATGCTTCACAGAGTTCAAGTAACAGACATATCTCAACATCAACTGTTCAGAGGAGACTGCATGAATCAGGCCTTCATGGTCGAATTGCTGCAAAGAAACCACTACTAAAGGACACCAATAAGAAGAAGAGACTTGCTTGGGCCAAGAAACACGATCAATGGACATTAGACTGGTGGAAATCTGTCCTTTGGTCGATGAGTCCAAATTTGAGATTTTTGGTTCCAACTGCCATGTCTTTGTGAGACGCAGAGTAGGTGAACGGATGATCTCTGCATGTGTGGTTCCCACCGTGAAGCATGGAGGAGGAGGTGGGATGGTGAGGGGGTGCTTTGCTGGTGACACTGTCTGTGATTTATTTAGAATTCTAGGCACACTTAACCAGCATGGCTACCACAGCATTCTTCAGCGATACGCTATCCCATCTGGTTTGCGCTTAGTGGGACTATCATTTGTTTTTCAACAGGACAATGATCCAACATACCTCCAGGCTGTGTAAGGGCTATTTGACCAAGGAGAGTGATGGAGTGCTCTATCAGATGACGTGGCCTTCACAATCACCCAACCTCAAGCCAATTGAGATGGTTTGGGATGAGTTGGACAGCAGGGTGAAGGAAAAGCAGCCAACAAGTGCTCTACATATGTGGAAACTCCTTCAAGACTATTGGAAAAGCATTCCAGGTGAAGTTGGTTGAGAAAGTGCCAAGAGTGTGCAAAGCAGTCATCAAGGCAAAGGGTGGCTACTTTGAAGAATCTCAAATGTAAAATATATTTGTGTTTGTTAACACTTTTTTGGTTACTACATTATTCCATATGTGTTATTTCGTAGTTTTGATGTCTTCACTATTATTCTACAATGTAGAAAATAGTAGAAATAAAGAAAAACCCTTGAATGAGTAGGTGTGTCCAACATTTTTACTGGTACTGTATAGAAATCTTACCAAAACTGTCAGAAAATAGACATTTCCCTTAAATTAGGAGACTGGAAATCGATTTTTGAGCGGTAAAAACCATACTACAAAAAAACTAAATGTTTTGCTTTCACCAAACATTTTCCAATGTGTTGCAACAGAGAGGTCACACAGAGGCTGTGAAGTAAAGAAAGAATTCTGGGAAATGATGGTCAAGTGTAATTGAAGATACACAGCACAGCCATGTAACACGCCAGACGAAATAATTTTTGGGAGCAAATTCCAGACCCCTCGTCTATTGGAGATTTCCTGTACTCGATAGCTTTTTGCCAAAAATTTGAATACTCTATATTCCCTGTCACTGACACAATGTAATTAGACATATGCAATAGCGTGGGCCTGCCTCAAGTTTTGGTGATGTTGAGCTTTTACTCAAGGCTACGTGTGTTAGTAACGTGTGATATGATATGTGAAGTATCCTCGAAATATGAAAAAATTAACAACACTAGAGCAGTAGATTATATGTTAGTGTATAAGATTAACATGCTGTAATATAGACCTGGTTTCAAACAATATTTGAAATCTTTCAAATACTCTCAGTTTTTGCTTTAACCTGCTTGGAGTGCCACTTGGACAGAGTTTGCACTTTTGGGACTCTTCCATTGATTCCATTGCGCCAGCCAAGCTTAATCAAACACAGGTAAAGTATTTGAACGATTTCAACTAGTTGAACCCAGGTCTGGCTCACATGCTGTTGTAGTGATTGATGTTTCTTAACTGCACTAATATGGTCATGTTGTTGGTCGTGGGTCTCTTAGCTTTGCGTAAGTCTCACAGTTGTTGTGTGACAGTGACGTCAACCAAACGTTACATGCAGCCATAGCATAACATGTTTACAGAGGATAATGTGTATCCTAGAAAACGGCTCACACAGCAGTTGTTTGAGGCTCATTATGGACACACAGGACATGGCAGTGTTCTGTTCCATTGTCCTCTGTACTGTACTATCCAAACAGGCAATAACAGAGACAGCCCTGCAGCGATGGGACTACTAGGGTCCACCCTCATCAACACAAATCATTGCGTGCTAACCTTTGCTGCACAACACTGATGTGGCACAGATGTTTAAATGGACTGACGTTCCTCTAATGGTGAATGATTGTCACATGACGAGACCGCATGACGCCTGACCATCATGATGTAATGACAGTAAACACCACTGCCAAACAAACAAGACAAAAACAAAGAACAGCTCAATATTGTTTCCTGAGATTACATCTATAATTTTTTCTTTAACACAGCAACGATGTATATCTCATTAAAAAAAAACAGACTTGTCAAAATGTAAGACTCATCTTTTTTTGTGGGAGTCGGCAGCAACACAGTTACTGGGTTCTGCTATGCTATTCACCCCCCCCCCCCCCCCCCTTCAACTTCAAACAGGCTTCGCTATACATCACCTTAAAAATATGTAAAATGTCCTAGGAAGGCTACTGGTCCCTAAAAGCTCGGGTGAAACACAAAACGACAACATTTTCTTAATTTGATAAATGATTAAAATCCTACTTCCAGTGGGTTATTTAAGGATGGGCTGATTTGAGATCAGTGATTAATATAATACAGTCAATAAACAACTTTCCCCAAGCAGGACAGGCTGCCTTTTCAGGACTAGGAGTTCTGGTCATAAGGTCTGAGTACCATTGAAATACTTTTAACATTGAGATGTTAATGCTTTTGGGCACATTCAGCAATACTGGGGCAACGTAATCAAAAAAAGATATATCTTTCTCCCTTTTTCAGACAACTACTACAAAGTGGAGGGAGCTAAGGATGCCTTAATATGTGGGGACGGGAGTGATGCTGGGTAAGTGACACTGCTCTTTCTCCTCGTTCTATTGCTATAGAAAATGTCAGTGAACAATAGCCAATAATTATGAATGTGCATCACTGTGAAGATAGGTTAGTACCATTCTGTATGTGCTGTAGCCAGCTCCCCTCTTGTTGATCTTGTTTGGCATGGTAAGGAACAAAAACAGAGAAGGGTTGGCGAAATACCAAACAGACCAGACCACCAGGCTAGTGTGACGGTGGCTTGTACTGTAGATGGTTTAACAATAGCCTCATGATCCATAGCCTCATGAACCTTAGCCTCATGTTGTATCCTCTAGTCTAGTACATGCTGTTGAGCAGTACCAGAGGATGTCACAAAGGGGCCCTGAGGTTAGGGTTTAGGTGGCTGAGATGATGCCTGTCGCTGTGTGGCTAAGTCAACAGAGATAGCCTGGCTCTGAGGGTGTGAGTCAGCAAGACGGAGTGATGGCGACTGATGGTGACTCAGCTGCCCTCAGGCTGTAGAGAGAAGACACCATGGGCTTATCAACCACCATCCATCCTGTGAGAGCCAAAAGGCTTTAACAAGCGAGTGGGCCTTGACAGCGACTTTAACTATGGTTGCGTTGCTAATATGCCAGAATTGGTTTCCTCAAACTATGCTTGATGAGTAACCTTGCATTGGACGGGAAGACGTGTTAGCACTAATGTGTGCTTAGGCTTTAGCTCAGAGGGATAATACGTTTTTGAGTCATGCGGATTGACACTGGTGCGCTACACAGTAGGCTTGCAGGTCCAAGAAGGACCGAATCCCACAGTTTTTTGTAGATATTTTTGCTGTCATGATGCGTGCACCCCAAGTTATTATAGCACAGTTTGAGTAATGTGGAGCTACGCCTCTCCCGAGCCCATTGAGGAGATGCAAAGATGAGCCAAGGGACCTAATTCGGTGAGAAAACAGGGTAATAAAATATGCTTTTAGCCATACCACCCTGTTTAGCCTGTTCAGGGTTGGGCTTGGTTAGTACTAGGACGGGAGACTGCCTGGAGAGACTGCCTGGAAAAAAATGATAATATATATACAGTACCAGTCAAAAGTTTGGACACACCTACTCATTCAAGGGTTTTTCTTTATTTTTACTATTACCTATATTGTAATAGTGAAGACATCAAAACTATGAAATAACACATATGGAATCATGTTGTAACCAAAAAAGTGTTAAACAAATCAAAATATATTTTATATTTGAGATTCTTCAAAGTAGCCAGCTTTTGCCTTGATGACAGCTTTGCACACTTTTGGCATTCTCTCAACCAGCTTCACCTGGAATTCTTTTCCAACAGTCTTGAAGGAGTTCTCACATATGCTGAGCACTTGTTGCTGAGCACTTGTTGGCTGCTTTTCCTTCAGTCCACGGTCCAACTCATCCCAAACCATGTCAATTGGCTTGAGGTCAGGTGATTGTGGATTGTGGAGGTCATCCACAACACTTTTTTGGTTACTACATGATTTCATATGTGTTATTTCATAGTTTTGATGTCTTCACTATTATTCTACAACGTAGAAAATAGTACAAGCTATGGAAAAACCTTGAATAAGTAGGTGTGTCCAAACTTTTGACTGGTACTGTATATATAAAAGAAGTAAGCCCAGCTTATAAATAGTAATTTAGTTTAACTAATAACTTTGGTGTGTGTCACTTTAACATTGGATAATCTTTAAGGATTGGGTCAAAAAATAAATAAATAAGAATATCTCAGAAAATAATGGTCAATTTACAATTCCTGAATATATCTCCCACATTCACTGAAGTGAAACGACATTGACCTCAACCCAAAACTGATGTATTCTGGACCAAGATTTGGAATGACGAGGGGATGTATTTTAGACTGAGATGGGAATGGCAATTGGGAGAACATGCATGTTGCATGTTTGGGGGTAAATCACCAAACGTGTCGGCTCATCACCCTGGCTATGAATGTGACATGCTAGTACACGGCGACCCTCTGGATGACAGTATGAGGGGTTGAGCCATGGGAGACTGCAGTTAGCATATCAACATGTGACCTCTGACATCAATTGTGTACTGTGTACATTTTAGGACACCCAGTGGCAATTGTATCCACAGAAAAGAAGGCAAGCCTGAACACAACTACACTGAGTATGCAACAGTGAAAAATGTGTCCATGAAGTGTGGCATCTTTCTTAGCCATTAAGCAACAACATGATAGTCACTTTCAGGAAGGATAAAGGGGGCATCTTTAATATTCGTCAAGTTAACATCAGATGGCAACTTTCCCAATCATTCTATTGTTGTTCTGAGACATTCTGAATCCCATTCTCAGCCCAACTACTCATCAAATGAATGTACTTTACATAGACATGGAATCAATGAATGCCCTCAACACTAGCATGACCCGTCCTGCCAACGCTCTAATCCTGTAACGCCAAGTGATTTTGGAGCAATGGGCAGGAGTGGCAGGAGAGTAGTGCCAGGGCTAAGATCTAGGGTTTTACAAAGTAAATAATACCCATCTGTATTCTGTTGGGTGCCAAGCTCTAATGTGCCCCACGGTTTCCATTTTGCTCCAACCACAAACACAGACAAAATAGTCCCCACTTTCAATTTAATCTCCTACTTTTATACTTACAAAATAATTATGGAAAATGAATACCAACGACATTTCATCCATGTCTTTTCCAGGAACTCACACAGGCAATCACACAGGCAGTCTCCATCAAATTCAAGTCTCTTCCAAACGCCCTCAATGTCACGTGATGCTAGCTCATGCTTTCAACACCCCACCACCCCAAATGGTTAAAAAATGATATTTAAAAAGCTGCTGTAATTGATACCGTGATATTTCAACATTCTAATCTTCCATCCCCCCTCTTTTCTTAAAAAAAATTCCTGTGAGACTGGGAATCTATTGAAGATGTAATGGAAAGTAGGAAAGACATATGGGTTGTGTGTTATTGCCTAAAGGGAGAGCAGAGTAATGGTCCCTTGGGGTGAGTTATGGCAGGCTGGGGACACGGTAAATGTAACATCTGCCTCCAGCCACACAGAGACAAAGGACATATTTGTCTGTCTCTCTGAGAGATAACAGCCAATCCAATCGCACGCTCCAGCTTGTGTCCACGAATGATAAAACAGCCAGGCTCCAAGCTTTGTCTGTTTGGTGCATGGTGATTGGTCAGCAAACTCCAAAGCTCTGATTTATGCAGCGTTCAAGTACTAGTCGGAACTAGGAAACTCCGACTTGCTAACTGGTTGTAGTTATATATGTTCCACGTTCAACCAGTTAGCAAGTCGGAAATTATCAAATTTTCTAGTTCCGACTAGCACGTGAACACGGCATAAATCAGCTTTGAAGTTTGGTGACCAATTAATCGGTATATTTTAGCCATTGATTCAAAAATATATATATTTTATACCCAATTTCGTGGTATCCAATTGTTAGTAGTTACTGTCTGGTCTCATCGCTACAACTCCTGTACGGGCTCGGGAGAGACATGTGTCCTCCGAAACACAACCCTACCAAGCCGCACTGCTTCTTAACACAGCGCACATCCAACCCGGAAGCCAGCCCCACCAATGTGTCAGAGGAAACACCGTACACCTAGCGACCTGGTCAGCGTGCACTGCACCCAGCCCGCCACAGGAGTCGCTAGTGCGCGATGAGACAAGGATATCCCTACCGACCAAACCCTCCCTAACCCGGACGACGCTAGGCCAATTGTACGTCGCCCCATGGACCTCCAGGTCACGGCCGGCTGCGACAGAGCCTGGGCTCGAACCCAGAGTCTCTGGTGGCACAGCTAGCACTGCATTGCAGTGCCTTAACCACTGCGCCACCCGGGATGCGATGCAGTGCCTTAACCACTGCGCAACCCGGGAGGCCCCCCATTTATTACATTTAAATGGAACAATAAAGGTATTAAATACTGTGGCCTTACATGGCCTTAAATAATGTCTCACATTCATTTTTTTGTGCTATGATTTCTTACTCTTTAACAAAATGCCAAACACCCATCTAAGTGGTCAGAGGATGGAACTGCCTAGAAAATGTTAAGTGAAATACACTGTATATACAAAAGTATGTGGACACCCCTTCAAATTAGTGGATTTGGCTATTTCAGCCTCACCCATTGCTGACAGGTGTATAAAATTGAGCACACGGCCAAGCAATCTCCATTGACAAAGATTGACAGTAGAATGACCTTACTGAAGAACTCAGTGACTTTCAACGTGGCACCGTCATAGGATGCCATCTTTCCGACAAGTCAGTTCATCAAATTTCTGCCCTGCTAGAGCTGCCCCAGTCAACAGTAAGTGCTGTTATTGTGAAGTGGAAACGTCTAGGACAACGGCTCAGCTGCAAAGTAGTAGGCTACACAAGCTCACAGAATGGGACCGACGAGTGCTGAAGCGAGTAGCCTGTGAAAAACACTCACTACCGAGTTCTAAACTGCCTCTGGAAGCAACGTCAGCACAATAACTGTTAGTCTGGAGCTTCATGAAAAGGGATTCCATGGCCGAGCAGCCGCACACAAGCCTAAGATCACCATGCGAAATGCCAAGCATCAGCTGGAGTAGTGTAATGCTTGACGCCATTGGACTCTAGAGCAGTTGAAACATGTTCTCTGGAGTGATGAATCATGCTTCACCATCTGGCAGTCAGACGGACAAATCTGGGTTTGCCAGATGCCAGGAGAACGCTACCTGCCAGAATGCGAAGGGATGACTGTAAAGTAAAGGTAGAGGAGGAATCATGGTCTGGGGCTGTTTTTCATGGTTCGGGCTAGGCCCCTTAGTTCCAGTGAAGGGAAATCTTAACACTACAGCATACAATGACATTCTAGATGATTCTGTGTTTCCAACGTTGTGGCAACAGTTTGGGGAAGGCCCTTTCCTGTTTTAGTATGACAATGCCCCCATGCAGAAAGCGAGGTCCATACAGAAATGTTTTGTCAAGATCGGTGTGGAAGAACCTGACTGGCCTGCACAGAACCCTGACCTCAACCCCGTCGAACACTACGATCCAGGCCTAATCGCCCAATATCAATGCCCGAACTCACTAATGATCTTGTGGCTGAATGGAAGCAAGTCCCCGCAGCAAAGTTCCAACATCTAGTGGAAAGACTTGCCAGAAGAGTGGAGGCTGTTATACCAGCAAAGGGGGGAACAACTCCATATTAATGCCCATAATTGGAATGAGATATTCAATGAGCAGGTGTCCACATACTTTTGGTCATGTAGTGTATGTAATATATGTAATTTTTCTGTAGAGATGAACTGAGATGAAATGTTAAACGCCATTTGTGAGCTTGTATTAACACAACACCCCTTAAGATAAATACATGGCAGACAATGGTATTTGTTTGTCTCTGTGGTGTTTGTTTACTGGTCTGGCTACCTCTGTCTCATAGTGTCAATAAAGGTCTGTAGAAATCAATGCTCCCATAGGCTCGTCCCACATTCAGCTGGTCACCTTTTGCTGTCAAGTCAGCTGAACCTTTTGCTGTCAATCAAAATGGACATGGATCTGGGCCAATATTTATCAAACTTCTGAGAAAAAAATGCTTGATGACTACGGCCCAGGTCTTCCGTAGAACTACTACTGTCCCTTATCAAACTGAAAGAAATAAACATTCTATTTAATATCCCTTCCAAGACAAAATCTCTGTCATAGATTGGCACATACATTTAGGCTGGTTTCACTCAGTACAAATACAATCGACATGAGCAGTTATATCTGGCATTCCAAATGGGGGTGTAGGGGTGTGTGTGTAGGGGGTGGAGAGGCAGCGGGAGGGGGGCTAGTGGGTTTGCTCCTCCACTTTAGTCACATTTGATCCTTTTTAAGCTTTTTGGCTTCACTCTAATGGTTTTGTTAATGGCTACCCTGACTGCAAAGTGAAGATTATTGGCTCTCACTTACGATCCACCTTTTTGCTCTCCCCCACCCTAGGCTCTCTGTATGTGCCATGTTCTTAACTCCATTTATTTCTCTGACTCCAGTTCTACTTGACGAGTCATCAAATTGAATGTAACAGCTCGCTAATTGCATTTATATCAAGTGCAAGTTGAAGGGCCTTTATTTTTGTCGATATTAATGCTGGCTAGCTTTGCTGTTAACATTTTTTCGAATGACATTATCACTGGCCTATATTGTTAGGGTGGCGATTCAGAGAAACTTCACAGAATACTTTAAGATAGTCCAAGGGTATGTTAACAATTGCGCCATTAATGCCCAGTTACGATACCAGCTGAAGGACTCCTTTGATGATCTGGTCTTTTCTTAGTACTGTAAATAGTCTTATTATAAAAACCCATCAGCAGGCATGTATTACACTGGTAATTACAGAGTGTAAAATGATGTTCATTAAGATAAGAGGTAGTATAAATAAACTGTAAGTAGAATGTATTTTAGATGCTTTAAATGTAACATGAGTATGTCCGCTTCTATTATTTGTACGGGTCCACCTCAAAATAGCCCATTGGAAACAGAATAGTAATATGACGCTTGACTGTTTGTTTGTTTGTTTCTCCAGACCTTTTACTTTAATGCTAATTGACCTAAGAGAACTCAAAAATCTATGAATTAATTATGCAAGGAAACTAAACTTTTCTGTAAATGCATGAATAACATAGGAAATATTGTATGGCATTTTAACCTAATCAGACAATCTGTCCTAATCTACACAAGCTACACTGGAAACAAGAAAAGGCATAAAATACCACATAAATCATGACAAATCAATTTGAGAGACCAATCCACAGGTCACACAAAACAATCTCCATGGGCAACAACGTCCTGGATACTGTTGCTATAGAAATGTTAAGTACTTTCATTCTCATAGACCTCAGTCCTAGAACTCTCTAATATTAGGCTAACTGGTTGTAATGTCAACTTTTGTTTTTCTTAATGGTTTGGGATGAAGACATTATGTTTTTTTGAGATGGGGGCCTAGCGTTATGGATGCCTTGAGCAGATAGACATGTAATTCAGAAAAAAGATTAAACTTACATTTCCAGTGAATATTGCAATTTTGTTAAAACACGTCTTATGGAGTGACAAAATACATACCCAAACTATTCATTTTCGTTCTTGACGTACACATTGTTTCCAGTGTATGAATCGTAGTTCTCTTTTCTTTTGCTGATTGTCATCCTCTTTTGCTGATGTGTTCACTCTGCCTGTATCAGTGCCTGAGGAGGAAGCGTGGTTGTGTAAGAGCTAAAGCCTATTGCAGAGTTCTTCATCACGATCCGGTTCATACAGACAACAGAAGAAAATTGACTAAAACAGGGAGGGACAACCTCGATTTGACCAATAAGAAACACGCATTTACATTTTCCACTGCAAAATGTAAAAAAAAAAAATTGTTTGCAAGCTTTAATGAAGGACTCAGTCTGGCTATTCCTAGCCTGTGGTTGGTCACTCGGTGAAGCAGCCTGGGCAGAATCATGGATCATATTCACTAGGGCACATAATAGTAAACTAAAATTAACATTTCTTGTTGGACAAGTCTATGTAGTCCCTCCCTGTTTCAGTTAGTTTTCTTCCATTTGGTGCCTAACGAACACTGACTTGGGAAACCTGGGCATAAATCTGAGCAGTGAGAACATCAGGTCTAGGAGGGCACCTTCCTCTCCCAGCCAGGCTTTGAAGCCTTCCCGCCAGGCTTTGTTGTTTCACAGGTTGGAAGGGTTGGAAGGGGTGACTCAACTCACAGCCAAGCCAATGTTCCCTCCACAAAGTGATCGTAGGGAACACTCCCCTGCTCCCACTTCTGTTCACTTTTATGTTGTATCCTATCAACTATTGGAGCTCATCTGTGGCTGGGATAAGAGGGAGAGGGATGGGGGAGAGGGGGGTCATGTCTGATCTGATGAACACACATCAGAACTGTTGTTTGTCACATGGGCCATGTACTCGGATATAGCAATCTGATGTTTCAATTAATCCTCGCCAGCTGATTTGATACTTTTAACAGCCTACTACTACCATGTATTCCAAGTACACCACCAACAATGTTTTGCTGCTGCCAATCTGTTTGGCCTCTCTTTTTCTCTGTACTGTTGTCAGTGGAGTGCTGATGCTTCCTTGACAGTTTCCAATGTATTAGGTCTACAGTATAGACCCAAATATACATCACATCTAACTTTTCAACAGCGTGTTGTGATGAACTGTCAGGTAGTCACTATCCTCACAGAGATACAGTTCACCATCCACCAACCCTCCCACAACACACCCACCCCTTCCCAGATCCTCTTAAAGGGATAGTTACCGGGGCTCACTGCTGGTGCCAAAAATAGCTCCATGTCAGAATGCCCAGTGCCCTGGCGAGAGATAGGATAGCGGTCGATCGCACCCCCAGCTGCCGGAGTGCTGAGAGAAAGCAGTTACTCTGACAGATACTCTCAGTGTACTCCTCTGTGTCAGGGTTCATCTCTCTCTCTCTCTCTCTCTCTCTCTCTCTCTCTGACAACAATACAACACGTTACTCATCACAACACAAACCGCAGGCGGGGTTTCGATTGCTTGTGTCCTATAAAAGTGATCTGATTCTGTGGATGTTTTATGTTTGGGGCTCAACAACAGCTACATTTGTGTGACTGCTGTAGTGACACTTTCTGTGCAGTCCAATTAGACATAGGGTGAGAACATTCATTTACCAAACTTGGTACTTTTAGTTACAGTGTGAGGCATTGTTAAGTTATAGCAATCCCTGGCACTCTTTCCTGGTTTTCCTGAAAGGTCATAAGAATGTATGCCCCTAGAAAAATAACAAAACATTATTCAGCTACCTTATTTTGGGTGTGTTACTATAGATGTGTACATGCACCCATGATAAAAAAAAATACAGAAAACACAAAAAGGGTGTACTTAGAATTGGAAATTGGAAATCTAGGAAATGCATCTTAAAAACAATGCTAAATGAAATTCTGCAGTTCAGACATGTCATGCCACCGTATGGGAATTGTGTGTGTGGTGGGTTTGAGGCCTCCCGTTAGCGGCCTCCCGGGGGTCTGAAGTGGGGCATGTCCATTAACACGTCCTCCAGATACACAGAGAGGTGTCTGGTGGGTGATAGCGCCCATCGCCCCACACCCTCACACCCTCCCTCCGCATGCCGCGGCCACGGCCAAGGCCGCTGACAGACAGGTGTTGCCTGGCCGGGCAAGCAGGCTGCGGGTGTGGTGGGCATTGCAGGGATGGGTGAAGGGCTGGGGTGGTGTGAAGGGGAGAGTGACTGGCGTGATAGCAGGTTGGTGGCATCATGTCCTTTCAACTCCCCCGCCTCGCTCTTCCTGACGCCCACCCGTTTCACCCCAGCCCCCCTTACAGGGTCCCCGTCTGAAGAAGCCGGAGGTCAGAGTGTCACAAGAATATGGGGGTGGTTTCTAACGTGGGGTGGCATGCAGTGGCATTGCAGTGCAGTGGCATTGCTTTCTTACACAGTTAGTCATGGAAATATGTCTAAACCAGTTCCACTATGTAATGTACATTTGAAGAACAATCACAAAATACTCTGATAAGCTTATAAACTGTAAATTACATCCGTGATATTTCAGCTTATTGAATTAGTATTATCTGTACCACACGATGGGGATGACTGGTACGGGACCTTGTCGCATGGATGAAGCTCAAGGCCTGTGGACACGGTTATTTATCTTAATGGCCAACCTTCGCTAAGATAACAGGCGTGGGATGAGCTCACTGTGCGGCAATGACAAGCCAGTGAATGTGCATGAACTGTACACACTAAGGAGGCAGCATATTGGCATGGGATCCAATCTGCAGCATCATTTTATACAGTATGACCTTGTTTACATTTTTGTAGTAAAGGGACATATTTGGGCCTACTGACAGAACAAAAATGCAACATGCAGTTTGGTATTTGCTCTGTAAGATCTACATTAGTTCCTACGGTTTAGGACCTTGTTTCTGGACTCGGGCCAAACATGACATTTTCTTTCTGTTTTCTCTGCAGGCATTGTCCAGATGGGTTTGAGTGTTTGAAGGCAGGAAGGAACCCTAACTATGGTTACACCAGCTTTGACAGCTTCGGTTGGGCGTTCCTCTCCCTCTTCCGGCTCATGACACAAGACTACTGGGAGAACCTCTATCACCAGGTCAGTATGAACACCAGGAAATGACCAGGTTCATTTCAAACAATATCCACATACAGGTCATAGATCATTGGAAGAAAATAAGTCTAATTGTTTACAGTAATGTATTTAAGGTCTTGGAGGTCTTCTACAATCTTCCACAATCTTAAACCTAAGCTTAAACTAACATTAACTTGCAAAAATCAAACCCTCTGTCTTTTATAACATACTTTTTGCCAAACCATCCATCCATCGATCAATCCCTCCCCAGACTCTGCGGTCAGCAGGGAAGACCTACATGGTGTTTTTCGTGGTGGTCATCTTCCTGGGTTCTTTCTACCTGGTCAACCTGATCCTAGCTGTTGTGGCCATGGCCTACGAGGAACAGAACCAGGCCACCATCCAGGAGGCCTGGCAGAAAGAGAAAGAGTTCCAGCTGGCCATGGAGCGCCTCAAGAGGGAAGCGCAGGTAAGACGTAAGGTTTTACGTCATGGAATTTAAGCGTTGATGCTTTCGATATTGGGAATTTGGACGGTAGACATTTCTTTCAATTGGTTAGCTGGTATGGGAGTTTAGTACATTTTGAATGACACAATATGCTGAAAAAGGACTATGCCTCTTTGAGCTGATCCTTTGCATGTCCTACTCAGAAAGCTCAGGATACCGAATCCTTGATGTCCCCGGAACTGTCCCCGGGCCTGCCTCTCCCTGACCACAAGGAGCTGCAGAGCAGGAGGAGAAGTCTGGAGGAACTGGTGGAGGAGGTAGAGAATGGGGGAGACGTGGAGAAGGGATACGTGAAGACGTTGAAGGTGGATACATTGGATGGGGGCAGGGTGAATATCATCATTATGCATTCTTAATGGATTCAAATTTCATCATGATGTTTCAACATGGATAAAATACCATGGATAAATACAAACATTCTGAATCTAATAGTATGCTTTCAGGTTTTGTAAATAGGTACAGTACTAGTCAAAAGTTTGGACATACAGTACCTACTCATTCAAGGGTTTTTTCTTTATTTTTACTATTTTCTACATTGTAGAATAATAGTGAAGACATCAAAACTATGAAATAACACATATGGAATCATGTAGTAACCAAAAAAGTGCTAAACAAATCAAAATATACCTTTGCCTTGATTACAGCTTTGCACACTCTTGGCATTCTCTCAACCAGCTTCTTGAGGTAGTCACCTGGAATGCTTTTCCAATAGTCTTGAAGGAGTTCCCACATATGCTGAGCACTTGTTGGCTGCTTTTTCTTCACTCTGCAGTCCAACTCATCCCAAACCATCTCAATTGGGTTGAGGTTGGGTCATTGTGGAGGCCACGTCATCTGATGCAGCACTCCATCATTCTCCTTCTTGGTCAAATAGCCCTTACACAGCCTGGAGGTGTGTTTTGGGTCATTGTCCTGTTGATAAATAAATTATAGTCCCACTAAGTGCAAACCAGATGGGATGGCGTATCACTGCAGAATGCTGTGGTAGCCATGCTGGTTAAGTGTGCTTAGAATTCTTAATAAATCACGGACAGTGTCACCAGCAAAGCACCCCCACACCATCACACCTCCTCCCCCATGTTTACGGTGGGAAGCACACATGCGGATATCATCCATTCACCTACTCCGCGTCTCACAAAGACACAGCGGTCTTCCTTTCCTGTGGCGGTCCTCATGAGAGCCAGTTTCATCATAACGCTGGATGGTTTTTGCGACCTCATTTTAAGAAACTTTCCAAGTTCTTGAAATTTTCCAGATTGACTTACCTTGATGTTAAAGTAATGACGGACTGTCATTTCTCTTTGCTTATTTGAGCAGTTTTTTCCATAATATGGACTTGGTCTTTTACCAAATAGGGCTATCTTCTGTATACCAACCCTTTTTAAAAATGTTTTATTTAACCTCTAACGAGCCTCAACCCCGGATCCGGGATCACCCCCCACCCCCCCCCCCACACTGATTAGCATCGCTAGCATAGCGTCACAATTAAATAGTAGCATCTAAATATCATTAAATCACAAGTCCAAGACACCTAATGAAAGATACAGATCTTGTGAATAAAGCCACCATTTCAGATTTTTAAAATGTTTTACAGGGAAGACACAATATGTAAATCTATTAGCTAAACACGTTAGCAAAAGACACCATTTTTCTTTGTCCACCATTTTTTCTCAACACCAGTAGCTATCACCAATTCGGCTAAACTAAGATATTGATAGCCACTAACCAAGAAAAAACCTCATCAGATGACAGTCTGATAACATATTTATGGTATAGGATAGGTTTTGTTAGAAAAATGTGCATATTTCAGGTATAAATCATAGTTTGCCATTGCAGCCACCATCACAAATCTCACCAAAGCGACTAGAATTACTACAGAGAGCAACTTGTATTACCAATTTACTCATCATAAAACATTTCTTAAAAATACACAGCACATAGCAATGGAAAGACACAGATCTTGTGAATTCAGACAACATTTCAGATTTTCTAAGTGTTTTACGGCGAAAACACAATAAATCGTTATATTAGCATACCACATATGCAAACGTTACCCCAGCATGAATTCAAGCCAAAGAGAGCGATATCGTATCATCGCCAAAATATATTAATTTTTTCACTAACCTTCTCAGAATTCTTCCGATGACACTCCTGTAACATCATATTACAACATACATATAGAGTTTGTTCGAAAATGTGCATATTTAGCCATAAAAAAACGTGGTTATACAATGAAAATAGTAGCAAAACAAGCCTGGAAATGTCGGTCGCCATCTTTGAGTGATCTAGTTTAATCAAAAGCTAATCATATACTTGACTAAAAAATACAGGGTTGACAGGAATCGAAAGACAAATTAGTTCTTAATGCAATCGCTGATTTACATTTTTTAAATTATCCTTACTTTTCAATACAGGTTGCACCAAGCGAAGCTATACAAAACAAAATGGCACCATAAGCGTTTAACATTTTTCGACAGAAACACGATTTATCATCATAAATTGTTCTTACTGTGAGCTGTTCTTCCATCAGAATCTTGGGCAAAGAATCCTTTCTTGGGTCTAATCGTCTTTTGGTCGAAAGCTGTCCTCTTGCCATGTGGAAATGCCCACTAACGTTCGGCATGAACTGGAAACGTGCCCAGCGGTTCAAAGTGTCTCAGAAATAAATGCCTCAAAATCGCACTAAACGGATATAAATTGCTATAAAACGGTTTAAATTAACTACCTTATGATGTTTTTAACACCTCTAACGAGTAAAAACATGACCGGAGAAATATTACTGGCTAAACTAAAACTTGGAAGGAGGCGAGTCCGATGTCCTTCGCGCGCAAGGCGCAGG